>NC_054867.1:20000854-20318854 GCF_018320785.1 Cheilinus undulatus | reverse complement strand
ATGCGGAGTTGTGAATTAACTTTCATGTAGAGTCCCCTAGGCAGGTAGTCAGTAACTTAGTGGAAAACTTCACTCATGGTGCAGAAGGCAACGTCGAAATGCATATACTGTACATGTGAAAAACACCTAAAACCCATCTAAACCCTCTGCACAAGGGCATGATGGGACAACTCTGCTTCCAGATTTAAGGATGTAAGCTTAAGAGTTGGACTGACACTGAATCCATTAACACTGTCAAGTAACGTCAACACTGAAGGCATTTCACTCAGGGGGTTAAAACTTTGGGGGTTAAAATCAACTCTGAAAAGTTTAACAAAAAGATTTCAGCACTTCTGGTTTTGCTGTGTATGTACTTCCTCTAGGTAACATTATAAGGAACGCCATAGCCATTGCCATTAATATTGTATAACTGTACGTATCCATGAAGCCTGATGTTAAACTCAGTTATTTAAAGCATGCCTTAAAAACATGAAGACCTGGATGACCAGAAAGCTCCTGCTTCTCAACTCGGACAACTGAGGCTTTCAGGCTTTATCCCAAACACCCCTGAGAGGCCTTTACTAATAATGTAAATGCTTGACATGCCATCAACCTGGCATCCAGCTTCACTGTGAGAAATCTAAGAGTTCTTTTTGATCGGGATATGTCCTTCAACACTCACATAAAGCATGTTTCAAAGACAGCCTTCTTCCACAACATCACAAAAATCAGGCACATCCTGTCTGAAAGAGATGATGTAAAACTTGTCCATGTGTTTATCACCTCTAGGTTGGACTATTGTAAATCTTTTTTATCAGGCTGTCCTCATAGGTCAACCCTTTAACTGGTCTGAAATGCTGCAGCATATGTCCAACCAGGAAGGTTATTCAGATCAGGTTACTTCTGTCTTAGCTTCTCTTCACTGACTCACTAAAAAAACTGAGGTGAAGGGCATCATTTTAGCTCAGTACAAGGGTGTCCAAACTATGGCCTGGGGGCAAATGTGGCCCATGGTCCAATTTTGACTGGCCCTTGGCGAATTCTAGAAATAAAATGAAATGTGGCCAACATTTGAACATAAAGCTGTTGCTTGACTGTACTGTACTTCATAGCTTCAGCACAAGATAGTACTACCATGCTTATTCTGTAAACAAACATCTTGACAAGAAGAATTTATTGATGTGTTTTTGTGATTAGATTGAGACAACTCTGTACATGGTAAATATATTGGCAACCAAAATGATACGGATATCTTGTTTTCTAACTCCCCGATAGGTTATGGCAGCAAATAGCAGTAACCAAGAATATTCTGGGGGCAGAGCCAGTGGCAGCTAGGGCCAAACAGGGTCCCCTGAAATCTGATTGGTGTCCCCAAAAACCTGTAAATTATTGTGTATTTGCCCTGTCAGTCAATAAAATGAGCATTTAGCATTAGTTAAGGCAGGCCATGGAGTCAAGCTCTGCCCTGATCAGCTGATCCAATTGAAGCCTTTATCAGCTGATGGCCAGCTGATTCGCTTTAAGCATGCTATTGGCCAATTGCTTTTATGATGCCTTATTTAAACTGCTCTTGCCTGGCCATGTTCTGCTCTTGTAAAGAGCCCTCCTTCACCCTAGCTACTCCTTTATTCTGCTTTTGACTTAATCAGTGTCATAAACCTTGCCTTGCAGATATTAAAATGGCCCCAACATCCCTATATATTTCTGTATGCGGCTCTCAGTGTAAAAAGTTTGGACACCCCTGGCTCATCTAAAGAAAAGAAAACTGCTCTCAAAGTTTAAAAACTCTGCTTGAATCTTCTATAAGACCACCCACAAAGATCCAGCTACAGTCTTCAATTCATTATAACTGGTTTCACAGCCATCTGCCAGACTATCCAACAAATCAGATGCAGGGCTCCCATTTGTTTCACAATCGTTCAGTACCAGAGTGAAACAATTCAGGCTGCAGAGGTGAGATTGCTGAGCATCACTCCCAAATGAAAAAATGTTCCTGAGGACAGAATTTATGTTTGTTATTTATTCACCAATACTGTTAGGAGGCCTCAATTAATTACACTCACTTCCTCTCACAGCTTTGGTCAGTGGAGCACAGCCTTCAATGCACAGTGGGATCCTCTCCCATGAATCAATACACATAAATACTTAACAATCTCGGCGATGTTAAATGCAGGTACAGTGCACGGTGGGGATCAAGGGAAAATAATTGGAAAACAAATTTCACTGTAAGGGTTTTTGTTGATACATCTAGTTTAACAGGGTCAGTTTAGGTTAACAGAACTGGACAGTTCATAATGAGGCACCGACTACTGTTGTTATCAATAGTAATGATAATTTACCGTTTTGATATTTTTCATAGTTGCTATATTTAACCAAACATAAGTCCTAAAATAAATCCCCTTGCCCTTTTTCATGGCACATAAAGGATTATTGTGCTAGTGCTTTAGGAGAAGTCTATAAGAGAAATGGATTTAGCTCATGACAGTGCAACTGTAATGAAAAGCAAAATTTCTGTAGGCTTAAACCTTCATTTATACATAAATGCACTGTTTTAAGAGTGAAGCTTGCTGTTAGAAGTCAGATTTTTCTGCAAATGCTTGCTGATGATCAGAGGCATTTCCTCCCTGAAGAAAAGGGAAGTATGGCTTCCCAAGTTTTTCCGCCTGTGATGACATTTTAAAAACTTTCTTTGACAGTTTAAGTGACCTTTCCTTGTTGCTCCTGCCTCATATCATCCCTGTTTATCGTTTCCCTCTATGTGACAAACAGTTCCTCTAAAAAATATGCACCCCTTTTGTAAAAAAAAAAACAAAAAAAAGAAGAAGGGAAAAAAAAAAAAGAAAGAAATTGAAAATTGAAAATCAACCAATCAGATGAGACCAAGGTTGTGATGCTAGCACACTGTGACAAGTTGGGAAGCCAGCTTTCCTCTGGCTTTACACCAATCAAACCCAATGAGATCAACTTGAAAAATTGAAATAACTCAACAGCGCATACAAACTTTTTGGGAAAATTTCAGATCACTCATAGAAATTTCATAAAATCTTTATTACAACATTTTGACTTTATGAACCAAGCTAACCAGCTGCCTGAATTCTCATGACTATGAAACATTCAATTTGGTGAAAAAAAGGCATTTGAAAATGTAGAAAAGGCAAAGACAGTGTTTATAGTTATCTACAAGGATGCAGGATCTACATTTCCCACAGTATATTGTGATTTATTTTGTTCATTCTTCAGGACACTTTTTAAAGGTTTAAAACCATATCAGTACCCTTGCCAAAGTGTATCTTTATTAAAGTGTGAATATTTTAAACCACACTGTCATAATTGATTATTTATAGTTTTATGCTTCAGCAACATGCATGGACATCATCCTCCAACAGTTTTCATTCTTTTTTTTCTTTTTTCCATTGTTGCTGTAGTAGTAGTATACTAGTATTCTTGGCAGAGATCCCAAATCAACAATGTTTTTTAAAACAGAGTTTGATATCTTAGAAACTTTTGTCTTGTACAGGATTATGTATCACTGTTTTACACTCAGGTAGCTCGTGTTAAGTCTGGCTTGGATTTTAGGATAACATGGCTAATAATCAGATCCACTATGGAGAAAAGGAATGGGATTTTCCCTTCTGAAACCACCCTGTTAAGCTCGATAACAACATGCTGTCGTCCATTTAGACTAAGAATGTGCACCCAAGTCCATGTCATGTCAAAGAAAACAATAATACTGCATCAGTCTTTCGTTTGTGTCCTGTGTTGTGTGTGTCAGGGTCCTCCTAGTGTGGCGTCCATTACTCTAGCCTCTTTTTTTCCAGCACCTTCACAGGTGTACCTCATAAAGGCTGATCAGTCAGAGCCACCACACCCCCAATGTGTGAGTCCTGACCCTGCTTTTCTCCGCCTACCAACCACTAACACCAACTGAACCCTCTCAAGCAGTATCACACACACACATCCACACACACACACAAAAATCAAGAAACCTCGAACTGTGGACATGCTAACACACTTGTGTAGAAGGCATGTCACATGATACGGAAAAAATGTTGAACGTGTTGGATGTCATTAGTAAAAAAAAGACATCACTATATCAACACAGTTAACACTTGAATATGAAGACAAGTTTGTTATGATGGAGTGTAATTTTGGCAGATACATTCATACATTCATCTTTAAGAATAAATAACAGTTTAATTAAATGGGCAGATTATGTTCGTATTTTAACACAAGTGGCCTTTGCATTACCTGAAAAATGTGATAAGTTATTGGAGAGCAGTACATTAGTCAATGTTTTATAGCAATTCAAGAGTAGACAGATTTAAACATAAAACAGCCTTAGCTTTAATCACTGTCTGCATACTTAATTTGTCTGGTGTAGATAAAATAAATGAAAATAAGTGTTTGTTTTGACCTAATTTAACGCCAATTATGAACACACAATATGAAATGACCGTCAGAAATTATGGATGAGCAAAGAGTAAGCTCACTTCTCCATTTCTGACTTCCCACCTCAGTGGTGGTCTAGTGGTGCAGTTAGGATTTAACGCTCTTATGACCACATCCTGGGAATCAGTGCTGCTTGGCTCAAGTCCCAGCGTGGACCAAAGATATGGAGCTTCTGTGAATAGTGGAGTTTGCCTGTTCTCTTCACTGCCAAGGTGACCTTGAGCAAGGTCTTTAGTGTGCTACCACTCACTCCGACATCTCTTCATTAGTGCACCACCACAGGATCCTGTTTGTGTGTGTAATAGCTTATGTGTGTGTAAAGTATCAAACTGCAGGAATTAAATTCCCACAAAGGGACTGATAAAGTACTGTATACTGTCTAAGGTAATTTGCACACCTGATAGTCTGGGGGACTGTCAATTTTGGAATGGAAACTGAAACAATATTGCACTTTCTTTTGGTTTGGTTTGCATTCACAATGCTCTTGGTAAACAGACCAAACTGTCTGAACACCTACAACCTCTGCCCGCTAGGAGCACTGTCGTCACAAACAAAAGGCTACCAAGAAGATAACATGGCATAGAAGAAGAAGGAACTGGAAATCTGTCTCCTTCTGCGGGCCTTCTTTTTCCACAAAAACAATGAAAAAACACAGAATTTAAGCGGTCTTGGGGTTTCTGCTCTTGCATTGGGACATTATGAGCAGCCAGTGAGGCAGTGAGCTGTCCAGCATTTTGTTCTTTACACGAGACAAATAAATCAGCACTGACTATGACGTGTTGCTATGGCTACACAGATGCCAAGCGACGTAATGACATGTATTTGAGTGTAACAAATCACATATAAATCCTGCCTTTGGTTCACAAGTTGGTCTGCTTTGCTTTCACACCTCAAACGAACCACACCAGGGTACGTTTGGAAGCGGACCAAAGCCCCCTGTTTTCAAGCAGACCAGAGTCCGCTTGTTTGGTCTGCACCAGAGTTCGTGTGAGCTTTCACATCACTCCAACGACGAAAAAACAAACTGGACTATCCAGGGAAACAGACCAGAGTTTGTTTAAAGTGGACCAAACAGCTCTGGTGTGGATGCGCCCTAAATGGGCAACATAATAACAGAAGTTGACAGGTGGAGACAGGTGTGCAAAGCCTGTCCACCTGCATTACTCACTTGTTTTTGTACTTATTAAACAACAGACCACAGTTTCGTTTCATGGATAAATTTGACAAAGTAAGGAAGAAAAGCTGTTAAAAGTGGTCTAACACTGGAAGTAGCTCACAGCGCAAACCAGGAAGGCCACTTCTTACAGCTCCTCTTCCTCAGGATGAGAAAATTCATCCATGAAACCAAAACATTGGTCTACTGTGTTTTAAATACACTTTATGGAGTGCAGCT
Source organism: Cheilinus undulatus (assembly GCF_018320785.1). Classification (NCBI taxonomy): domain Eukaryota; kingdom Metazoa; phylum Chordata; class Actinopteri; order Labriformes; family Labridae; genus Cheilinus; species Cheilinus undulatus. Next base: position 20,313,033 of record NC_054867.1, on the reverse strand, counting down.
GTTGTTGAGAAGACTCTTCTATTAAAAAAAGTAAGCCACTAAGATGGACAGTGCAGCACTTTTTTTTTACTTGAATTGAAATGTCTAGAGGGGCACCAGTGTTAAAGAGGTCGGGGGGGGGGGGGGGTGTAGAATTCTATAGGGGGAGCTTGGGTGACAGAATGTGCAGCCCATGGCAGATAATAGTCATGGTCTGTCAAAAGTAAGTGCACAAAACATGAATGAGATACAGAAACAGAAAGGCAGCTTCCAGTAGCAGTGCAGGTTTCCTTATGCGGCAGTCTTATGTAAAGTCTTGTATTTCCAGAAAAGAGGTGCTTAGCATAGTACGACAGCAGGGGGGAAACAAATAGTTTTTCAGTTCACAGTCCATACCTAGAGTGCCTCTAAAAAGTGTTTACTCCTAAGATGTTTTACACTATCATTGCTTTTATAAATCAATCATGGTCAATAAAATTAGCTTTGGCATCCCCACAGCATGATGATGCCACCTCAGTGCTTCACGTGTGGATGGTGTGCTTGTGGTGATGTCAGTGTTTGGTGTCTGCCAAAAAACAACGTCTGATCTGATGGCTGAAAAGCATCGTTTTAGTCTCATCAGGCCACAGCACTTTCTTCCACCTGACCACATAGTCTCCCACATGTCTTTTGATGAACTCTTGTCAAGATTCAACTTGAGTTTTCTTCAACAGCGGCTTCCTCTTTGCCACTCTCCCATAAAGCTTTGACTGGAGAGGAACCTGGGCAACAGTTGTTGAGTGCAGAATCTGTCCCATCTCAGCTGCTGAAGCCTATAACTCCTTCAGAGTAGTCATAGGCGTTTTGGTGGTCTCTGTCTCTCATCTCCTTCTTGCACGGTCACCCAGTTTGAGAGGACGGCCTGACCTAAGCAGATTCACATATTCCTCCCATTTCTTGATGATGGATTTAACTAAACTCCAGGGGATGTTCAGTGCCTTGGAAATCTATCCCTTGACTTACACACTCAAAAACTTCTCTGAGTGGCTTGGAGTGTCCTTTGTCTTCATGGGGTAATGGTAGCCAGGAATACTGATTAACCAGTGACTGGACCTTGCAGACACAGGTATCTTTATACTACAATGGCTTGAGACACATTCAACGCACTCGAGTAATCCCCATTTCAATAGTTCTGAGACTACTAGCACCAATTGACTGGACCACTGTTGAATTAGGTCAGTCATTTTAAACATTCATAAAATCACTTATTTTGCATTACATTTTTGATTGACATTTCTTTGTAGAAATCTGTTTCCAGTCTGAAATTAAGGTTTTTTATGTAATGTCTTTTGGGTGAAATTATATCAACCATAATTTATTTATAAATCAAAAGAATGAATAGGATGAATACGTTAGAGGCACTGTCATGCTCTTGTAGCTCATCATATGATCAGTTATGTTATAATGTTGATGATGATGTTAAAAATAGTAACCTTAATTACCATTGTGATTCTGTTGAGTGAGGTTCAGCTGGCTGTGTAGTGCCACCAATATTCCCTACATGATTATGTGTCTGTTTATTCCAACCATTGTAACACAGATGTGCTGTTGTACAAATTACACAAAGTAAAGCGCTGAATTTCATTACTAAGCATGGGATCCTGCTGGCTTTAAACAAAACCTATTAAGGACTGAACTCTAGTACTTCTCCATGAGGGAAACTAAAACAATTGCTTGCTTGAGCGACTAAATATAAACATGCTGGAGTAAAATAGGATAGAGGACGTAACTGTGCAAATGCAAAATAAAGGTGTCTGCCATGAAGAAGCGCCTGGAGGAGTTATCTGCTCTGCACTGAGACTCTGGGCTGAGCAGAAAATGAGCCTGATTATGTGCATTTGCTTTTTTAAATTGAGTTTAATGAAGAGAGAATGAGAAAGGTGTTTGGTTGAGAAAACAGCCTATTCCATTAATCTTACATGTGCACTTCTTTAATCTCTCAGATGTTTTGTCACAGTCTCTTCCCGGCAAACTCTTACTGAATACATTTTTCTGGCAACTCTTTATTCATCATTTGTCAAAGAGCTGTTTCCGCTGTGCAAGTCAAACCTTTACCTCCATCACTAGATGCTGAACAGTCTTAAAACTCAAGTCAACAACAATCAAAATACTTAATTCAAAACATCTGCAGCCAGATATGTCTGCCTCCAAGTGTATTAACCTCTTCTTAATAGCGTCCAAAGGGACCAGCTCACTGAGTTTTAGGCTATCTGTAAATCATTCCTGGTAAAGGGTACAGCAAATTTCAGTTCTGACCTTTGGAACTGACAGTTACGAAAAAACCTGAGACCAGAGATTCAATGTTCCAGTACTTTTCTGATTGATATAGGTCAAAAGTTGGAAGTAATAAGACAGAGAATAGCCTTGTAGATAAGAATATGCCAGTGTTTTAGTCTACATGTGGACTAAGATCATACAACACGTTTTATAAACAGTGGTGGGTGAGTGCTTTAAATCCGTGATGAACCTCAGAGCTCCATGATGAAGCGTCTACAGCATGTACGCTCTGAAAAGAGACATGCATGCACAAAATATCACCATAGCACAGATGTAATACTGGCAGCAGCCAGTCATGTCTGAGACTCAAAGGAAGGGCAGGATCTGATTCTGAAATAAAAACCCATCTTCAGTGTACCTCAGCTCTCCCTTTTTTTATAAAGAGAAGGTACAAAAGGTAAAGGTAGAGGATGAATTGAACTGCAAGTCAGTGTTGCATTTTGGTTGAAATAGTTCATTTAAAATAACTTCCTTTTGCTCCTCTATGCCTCGCTTTCACTCAATGTGACACATCCTCATCCTTTTTGCTTTTTTTTATAGTGCAATCTGATTTTCCTCTCAAGAGGTTTAGCTAAATGATTCACTAAATAGATTACTGCACTGAATGGTCCTTTGAATATCTATAACAGAGGAAGTATTTATATAAAATCATCCTTGATAAGGATGCTTAGGCTTTAAGAGTTCCCTTTATTCTCTCTTTTTCTTCCTCATAGTAGAAGTCAAGGTCCAGTCCAAAGAATGGACTGCATCCACAAGTAGCACCAGGATTCACGTAGAATTAAGACACAAGTTTCTGAGGTGTTAAAAAGCACCACTTTTACTGGCTGTGGCTTTGAGGCTTCTTTGCATGGGAGGGGAGAAATTTGGCATTGATGTTTTAGAATGTCACCTAATTGGATGCATGCAAAAGGGACAGGTGCACCAAGGGCACTGTACAGCGCCTATAGAAGTATTCAGCCCCTTTGATGTTTCACTCTTTAATTGAACCCATAAATTAATCATGGTCATTATGATTTGGTTTGCAAAAAACTCTTTAATATCAAAATGCAAACAGATTTCTACACAGTAATGTCAATGTGAGGCAAAATAAGTGACTGTATAAATAGATATTAACCCCATTTAAAGTTACTGACTAGGGAAATGGGGATCACCTGAGTGCAGTGAATGTGTCTCAAGTGATTGTAGTATAAGACACCTGTGTTTGGAAGGTCTGATCACTGGTTAATCAGTTCTCATGGCTACCATTACACCATGAAGACAAAAGAAAACTCCAAGCCACTCAGAGAAGAAGTTATTGAAGTCAGGGAATAGATATAAAAAGGCACTGAACACCCCAAGAGTTTATCAGTTAATGGAGGGAATATGGTACATGTGTAAATCTGCCTATATCAGGCTGTCCCCACAAACTGAGTGAAGGAGACGAGTGGGAGGCCACCAACACACCTATGACTGCTCTGACGGAGTTACAATCTTCAGCAGCTGAGATGGGAGAGACTCTGCATACAACTGCCCAGGTTCTTCTCCAGTCACAGCTTTATGGGAGAGTGGCAAAGATGCATCTAGTAAATGTACATCTAGTAAATACCGACTACTTCACAGGAAAGCATTTACACTAAGACACACACGCTCCTAGTGCTCTTACCTCATCTTTGCTTGTGTTTTGACAGATAATTTGCACAGTACAGAAATACTGGATTTAATATGAAACTAGCCTACTTTTTGTCATTTTTTATTGTCCAGAGATCTGTTTTGGCTCATTTTAGTCTCGTCTCCCTCAATTAACTAAATGAAGGTTGTCAATAAAAAAATTTTATTTTGTTATATTTTAGGCTGAGAAAATGTACACACTGATTCATCCTCTGTGTTGTGTGGAATATTTCTTTCATTTGCTTGGATTTAGCAAGAACAAAAGCAGCACAATCCTTCTGTGGATCTGTCCCAGTGTGCCCGCCATAGCTGCCTTCTCTTCACTTACAGAAGTAGAACTTTGTCCTCATAGACTCATCCCTTATTGGATCCAGATGGCATATTTCAATCTTTGGGAGTTTCAAAGTAAGAATATATACAAAATAGATGTTCTTTACTCTGAATAACCTCACCTCCAGTTTAATTACACTGTAAGACTGAAAAGTAAAAGGTTGTTTTACATTATTTATTTGAATAGTCCTTCAACTTTAATTTGCTGAGAGAGCTGAAGGCTTTTTCTTCTTAAGTTATACAGCTTTTTTACTCTCCATAGAAATACTGCAGAGTTTCTCTTAAAAGAGGACATTTTTACACATTCTTACACATTTAATCACAGATGACGACTAAACAGCTGCCTGTATACAACAAAAACACTCCACAGGGAGGGGTTAATCTTTATGAGCCTTCATTCATGATTGTATGTGTACATAATGTAAACAAAGATACCTTTTATGGAAGTATGCTTTATCACATCTCTACTTTAAATTTCTTCCTTGGGATGATTATGATGATATTTATTTCCAGAAAACTTTATTTAAAGCAATGAATAAATACACTAGAGCTCTCATGATCGGAAGAGTTATTTTTTAAATCTACAAATGTATTTGTCTCTAACTTTCTATTATTAATAATATGATTTATGGCATTGCAACTAATGTGCTGCATCTTCAGTACAAAAGCACCAGAGGGCATTATAGATGCTACTACAAAACAAATGTAGGTCCACTAAAACAGATATGTACTTTGATAACGGCCTATTCTGCTGAATGACACCTTCAGGGATAGGACTATAGAGATGAATGGAGCAGGATTCAATAGTTTCCATAATGACTTCAGATAACTCTTGGATTTATTCTAATCCCAAAGGCATTTGTCTTCAGTAAAGTGCTTCTTAAATCATTGTTTAATTTGCATATTTAGTCATAAATACAATTTTCAGATTCTTATGTGCAAAGAAATCTGAGGTGTATAAATTAGAAATGAGTCTGACCTTCAGTCGATTCAGTTGCAGGCAGGCCTTCATCAGGATCAGAACCTTTATTGTCATTGTAAGCTGAACACAACAAATAAGAGTGCTACACTGTTTGGTACAAAAACTAAATAACAGAAAATATAAGAGGACAACATTAAGTATACATATAATAACTAAGTATAGAAAGTGAGGAATTGTTGCACATCAAGGTTGCACATGTTTGAAGGTGGATACAGAAAGAAACTGTCCCTGAGTCTTGAGTTTTCACTGGCCTGTAACACCTGCCAGACCATGACCGTTCTAGAAGGTGGTGGCCAGTGTCTCTGATGATGTTGGTGGCTCTGCTGAGGCAGCACGAGTTGGTATTCTCCTCCATTGAGGACAGTGGGCAGCCAGAGATTTTTCAGCAGATTTAACTCGTCTCTTCAGTGGAGCTGCCAGCATATGGACCGCACTTAGATGCAGTGTGTGTCCAATAGTAGAATGGAAACCAGCTGCTTCTTCTCAGTGTTATTCCCTCTGAAGCTCTCTTCACCATCACAATGGTGCTGGCTGAAACAAGAGAGGTCCTTGGATTGGAGGACTCCCACAAATCCCTTTCAACCGATGGCCCATTTACATAGAGTAGGGCCAGATTTGCGTCACATGTATCCTCTTTGTATGCTTACTCGTCTGCCCAGGAGATGAGCCCAGTGACTGTTGTGTTTATAGCAAATTCAGTGATGGAGTAGGCAGGTGTACAGTCATAGGTGTACATGGGGTAATGGCGTGGTCTCACCTCACAAGCTTTAAAGTTTACTAGTGCTTAGTAGGATGACGGAGGAGATATGGGGGCCAAGTTTGACATACTTTGGGCAGTAAGAAAGTCCTGGTACAGATGGGTTAAGTAGTTTGCTGACTGAATGTCTAAGTATTCCTTACTCTTTCCCTGTTTCCAACTCTATCCACTGCCCTATATCTCCAATGAAGGCAAAAAAGCCCAATAATAAATCTTTGAAATTGTCTTTATTTGTCCACATTACTTATAGTTAAACTACATTTTGAAAGTGTTTATATTTAACAATATGACAAGGCTTCACTAAAACTGTGGCAAGGTGGGTCTTCTCTGGACAGAGCAAAGCAGAGAGTCAACCTCATAGCAAGGCCATGCATACTGATGAAGAATACGCACAATGCATACTTCAATAGCACCTAGTCACAGGTAGAAGCCCTAACTCAGTTGATAACTTCACTCATGGTGCAAATGTGTCTTGCATAAAAAATAACAACAATTCAACAGAAACATAATCAAAAATAACCCCAGTGGGTAGAACAGAAATCGTCCAAACACAACTCACATCAAAAAGTATGTCCACTTAGGGCTTTTTTGCATTATAAATGTTTGGCACATTTTTTTCTGGCAGCCATTCAAGCCCCACTGGAAAAAGCCTCACAACCCACTTTAAGCTAGCTAAGAACCACTGCTTTAAGTGTTTAAGAGCTCACTGAAACCCTAACCCTTATCTTTAATATCTAAAATAAATGAAATTTTCTTTGGGGATTGGTTTAGGTATTACGTAAGGTTTACGTGACTGCCCTCTGAAGGACATGTTCAGACAGAAATAGTTTGACAGTCAGTGCAGAAGTTTGAGACCAGAGTTGAAACTTTGCCTGAGGCCTGCTGGACATTGTGGTGACGTTGGTGTGACCTTCTGTTCAATATTTTCTGCCTGTTTCCTCTGCAGCCCCTGCAGATAAACCTCATTTTGTCCCCTCAGCCAGCTGCACCACCGTGTCATCTGTAGGTGACAAAGAGCTAAAAGGGGAATATGTGACACTAGAATAGAGTGAAAGTTATTATTCTTCCAGGATTGGTGAATTTGTTTTCTTTCTCTTTGGTGTCATTGATTTTGAAGCAGCAGGGGTCAGAAATAAGGAGCACAGATGGTAACACACCACAATGCTTGTTCTAATTACATGTTCGCTGTATGTGACGACTTACCTCTCCAGTTTTCTCTACAAGAAAACATTTCTGTGCTGGCTTTGAAGCCAACCTGTCTAAATACAAGCACCAGAAAGGTACTCTGTGATCAGAGAAGGAGCTGTAGTGTCATCATTGATGATCCTGTTCTGTTGCTCACATAATGTGGTGCCCAAGTACAGATGATAAAAAGTTCTGCAGTCTGTCAATGCCCTATCCTGTGGACTGATTAGCTGATCAACATTTACCTATTAAAAGATCCCCAGCCAAATAAACATGACTTGTGTTATCATGTTGATACTGGCAAAGTACACCACTAGCCCATACTCTACCTTCCTCCTATTTTTTCACCCAGATGCCTCAAGAAATATTTACACTACCATCCATCTAACCTGACATCCCAGATAGACTGTTTGACATATCAATGACATTTTTTTTTTATTTTTGGAATATATTCATTTATTTATTTATCTATGGAATACACAGTCAAGTTCTAGGCATGTGGCACCCTAAGGATTCATCATGAGGCCCAATGTGTCATAGCCTAGGGCTGAAGGGTAGGGGGTGGCCAGGGTCAAGCTCTAGACATGTCAGCACACATGTATGATGTATGGAAGCCAAGATGAAGCTCAACAGCATCTCTTTGTCTGGCCTTTTCAACCCTGGTAGTCTGGGAGACCACTGGTGGTTGTCAGGGGCTCATGCCAACCCTACTACCCGCCCAGATGGTATTTGCCTATGCTTATTCACCACATCCAGCCCTTACTCTTTCCTTAAGGTGTGGACCTTGTTATTTTTCCCATTTCCCATTCCCACATTTGTTCAGAGCAGGAATTAAGCCTTTTCACTTACCCTGATGTTGATGTGATTCCAGGAAAGAGGGAGTGAACATTTTTGAAAATTTGTAACAGGAGAGCCAGTGTTTCACACAAAATGACACTGCAGTTAGGATGGTTATCCCATATTGCCTTTTTTGTAGGTTGATCTTTGTGTTTTTGCTTTATTGAAAGCGTTTATCAGTAGTGCATTGTATAAATAAGCTCAAATAATATCATCAGCCTTTAAAAATGTTTCACTCCGTATTCAATAATGAAAGCAAGAGAGCATCTGTGAGGGCTTTATTGTTGATAAGGTAGTGTATTACAACTATCGCCTGATACTGCAAGAGCACTGATAATATTAAGAGTGAACAGCCAAGGAAAAATGTTTTAATAAAGAAGATTAATTTCACATTAATGACATCAGTCCTCTAACAGTGTGTTAACTTGCAGGAAAAATTAGTTTGTCTCCAACTTGTCCACGGATGGTGATTATGGTCAGATGAAAAATAATAGAAAAACAGTTTTCAGTACTGGATGTCTGGCCCACACAAGCATCATCTATTTCTGGAAAACACTGATAGCTAATGATTTTGAGATTCATGGTCATTCCTGGTTGCATTTAAAGCATTTTAAAGGTGTGCCTGATGATGCCAGAAGGCACCCCAGGTTGTCACAGCACCCTAGCTGAGAAAGGCCAGCTTAGTCCAATCAAAGCCTGTAGCTATCGCCTCTTTCTCCTCAAATGGCACTGACTGGTTCACGTCATTCTCTGACCAGGAACAAATGCTTCAGTTGAAAGCTTTGCCAGATTGACCTGCCTGATGACTGACATAGAGTCTAGCCAACCCATCTGCTCTGTGAGGCGACTCTTAAACCTGGCTCTCTGCAGTCCAGTTTCACTATCATTTTGAGTTACTCTCTTATTGAACTACATTAACTTTGTAATTACATGATAGTTTGGAATTTTACAGCGATATTGCAAATCACCAAGAGGAGAAAAGCATTTTCAGGAAATTCTAAAATGGTGAAAAACTGTCCTCTTTAATTTAACCCTTTAGATGCATACACAAACTCAACAGGCGTGTTAAAAGGGATTATTACCGTTCTTATTCTGAGACGGTGGAGAAGGAGCTGAGAATATTGAAGTTTTTAAATGTAAACTAGAACCTCATTTATTCCGTCTGGCCTTTATGTATTACTGTATGATTGAGTGATTGTTAGTATTATCACATTCTTTGTTTTATTTTATTCTCATTTCAATTTTTAATTTAGAGTTTTCAGATTTTATTTTCTTAGCTTTTCATCATCTACTCAATTTTATAGCCTTTTAATTATTTGGGATTTTTACTCTAATATAGATTTTTTTTTTTAATAATATATTTTACCAATTTTAAACCTTATTTTATTAATTCCTTTCGTCATTGTTTTGCCTTTTATCTTTATCTCTTTTAAGTAAATTGTCTCTTTGCAATCATCCATCTTTTTTTAATTTATTGAATTAATTTTCATGTGCATTGGTCTCTAAATCCTTTTACTATTTTACCTTTTTGTCAATCTCTTGTACTCTCCTGTAATGCACTTTGAACTGCAATTGAATTTGTTTGAATGGTACTATGTAAATGAAGCTTAATTGATTGAATATTTACTACAAGTCAATGATAAAGTTAGAAATTATATAAATGAAATTACAGTTGAATATTTACTGTCTGAAGTACTCTGATGGCTTGACAGTTCCCCTCTGCCATCCTTAAAGATTAACATTCTACATCACCTCTTTGGATTATGCTTTTCACACTTTGTTTGCCAAATCTGCCTCTTATTTGCTGCTAATGCATCTGGAGAAGAGAGCCGAGCATTGATTTGACTGCTATTGTTAATCACAGATTGTGTTTGATTTAAAAGAATCCTTGCACACATACAAATGAGCAGGTCAGTCTCTGGGTCATAAACAGACAGGATGACAGAGAAGAGAGTTGTACTATGATGGTAACCTTAAAGATAGATTACTCTTTCTTGTAACAGGATGGATGCACAATGAGACTGGTGACCAAAGATGTCAGTCTGGAGAAGGGCAAGTAAGTGGAGCTGAATCCATTATTAGTTAGATAATAGATGCATATAGCACTGAGGTAGTGATCCCACAAGGGATGTGCAGCAATGGATTTGGAGAGGCTCAGAGACGAGTGCGGGAGATAAGGCTGACTGAGGGCAGGAGTGAAAGAATGGGACAGAGGGTTATTTTTAGAAACCCATGCTACAAATATTGCAGAGGTAGTTTCATTGTGCCAACTGGCTGATAGGCATTCAGATCACAAGAGTGACTCACCGGTGACTGACTGACACCAGAAAGCAGGTCTGACTTCTGGCCAACACAGCAGTGCTCTGCCAAATCCCTTTAGCTGTCACTGAGCCTCTGCAGGGGAAATTTTTGGATAAGTTTAAATTTAAAGTCATCAAATAGTGGGTACCTGCTACCTATAAGCCCATAATGCATCACTCACAGGTGTACATTTGAGGTTGTTTTGTTCTTCCTCTGAGCAATTTTCTTTGGCGTCATCAGTCATGTCCTACAGAAGTTCCCATACTGACAAGGCATCTACCTATCACCTACTTTGGTGGTGGAGGGGCACCAGAGGTGGGCCAGCCTAATGCTAACAACCATTATTGTCCACACATGTTGATATATAAAATAAATCAACTGAGGTATTCCTTAATGTAGCACAGGATGAATGGGCAGATTAACAAACTGTTTATGGTGCCTCTAAACCCCTGGATACCTCACCTTTAAATGGCTCTTTTAATGAAATGTTGTGTTGGTTTAAAGCCAGATGTAACAGGGAGTTCAATTTTTGTCTCATCAGCCCAAAGAATATTTTCCCTAAAGTCTTGGTGATCATCAAGATGTTGTTTTTTTTTTTGCAAATATAAGATGAGCCTTTGTGTCCTTTTTTAGCGGCAGTGGTTTTGGCTTTGGAATTGTCCCATGGACACCATTTTTGCCCAGTGTCTTTCTTGTTGTTGAAACATGAACACTGCTCTTAACTGAGTCAAGCCAGGCCTGCAGGTCTTTAGAGTTTTTCTGGGTTCATTTATGATTTCCCAGATGAGTTTGGATATGCTCTTGATTTGCTGGCTTCGCCTGGGAAGGTTCACCGTTGTTCCAAGTTTCCTCCATTTGTGGATAATGGCTTTAACAATGGAACAATGCTCACTGGAGAACCAAAGCCTTAGAAATGTCTTTGTAACTCTCTCCAGACTGATTGACTCAACAGGTTTGGCAGTAATCAGACCTTGGCTTGGTAAGTTTGTATAGCTTGTATCCTCTTAACAAATGAATGAAATCATCATTTAAAACTGCATTTTGTATTTACCCAGGTTATCTTTGTCTAATGTTAAAAATTGTTTGATGATCTGGAACATTTTAGTGTAACAAATATCAGGGTTAAGGGCAAATACTGAAAGTATTCTTCTAAAGTGGAGCAGCTAGAGACACAAGATCACAGGGAAATTGTAGTTCAAATGGGAATTATGAGATCGCATAATGACTACGTGCAAGGTGAGAACGTGTAAACAACTAGTTACTTGTCAGTTTATTAAATTTGGGTTTCTATTCAATTCAACATTTCTTTGTAATGTTGCTTCTACCAGGAGTGAGTAGTTTAGGTAATTAAAAGTTTTATGTTTTCTAAAAAGGCTGAATGGAGTCACATGAAATTCTATGGGTTTCAACCTCCAGGATTAACCTCTCTTCAACCATGGTCTGGTAATACCTCTGGGTCCCTCTGACCGACTGATGACTTATGCTAACAGTTGTGACGTAATGTTGATATAGTGATGAGATTTTCAATCATGCTGTCTGTGCATTGTATTTTATTTTGAACTTTACCAGATGCTCTGTCTCCTCATTCCTGTTTGGGTCCATCTGCTTCATGCAAACTGACTTGTGCTGGCATTGAGCTCTGCAGAAAATAGATTTAGTGCATCTCAAGCAGAGCAGACTGGAGTGGCCCTTGGTAAAACGTGCTTGGGTGCATGCAGTGGAAGTACAAGGATTGACTAGAAAGGGAAGCGATTTAGTGCATGGCAGGGACAAAACACTATGCAGACAGATCATGCAGAAAGTGTTGAAACAGAGAGGCTGTTTCCTCATATTGCAGTAATTGTCTTGTCTGACACCCACTAGGTGACGGCAGAAAAAGGAATTAGAATCACAGCAGAGAGATGATCAAACTTGTCCCTGATGGTGTTGTTTGCTTTTATAGATTATGAAGAGGGAACAGCTTTCATTTTAGTCAGTTTCATAACCAGTGAAAAACTCCTTACAGGAAGTTTATTCAAAGTAGAAAATAACAAAGGAGCAACTTTGGGTGCTTAAATGAGACTTTTGCACTTTTTTGACAGGGACCTTTTTCTTAAACCCGTAAGCAGAATGCTTTGAAATTTATGCTTGCGTTGTCACAGGAAATCTAGATATGTCTATGTAATGAGCAGCATTCTGATCTGCTCAAACATAAACATTATGCCGCAGTTTGAAGTACTTTTTTTGCATTACTATCACTTAATGAAAGAAAATAAAATGTGATTCAAATCCCCCATATCCTCAAAAGTTTTCAGCAGGAATCAAAGCTGCTGTCATTAACAATCTGCCATAGTTTTGAGTCAAAGTAACAAGAGGGGTCTGGCTGCAGATGTAGGCAGCCCCTCTTGCTGCTGCATCTGTCAGGACAGATAAACACACTTAAACTTTCAAAATGAAACTGGATTAAACTTTCAGTTTGTTCTGGGTTTTGATTAAGGTAAAGGTTAGGATACCAAAAGTTTAAAGTTAAAAACCCAACCTGCAAAATATGACTACAAAATGTTTAATAAAAGTAAGTGAACAGTAACCTGACACGCCAGATGGATATGTTTCACACATCCATCTGGGAGAGCTTCAATAGGAAACGTTTGTGATTGGATGAACGTTCTGTCTATCACATCTCTATCATCTCTATCAAAACACGTGACGTAGCTGCTATCGAGCTGCGGGTGCACAGCTACCGAGGAATAACGCGAAACATGGTGACTATAGACTTGTAAGTACTCGACTTTTGTCGTTTTTGAAAAGAAAACAACTCACTGCTGTTCTTTGTTCTTCTTTTAAGGACGAAATGTATTCAAGTTCTGATAAAACTGGCGCTTTAGCAGCATCCACGCTAATCTCTTCCTCCATAACTGCACCAGCTCTTGCTGCTGCCTGTTTACATCACGACTTTGCTGCGCCTGAAAGTACTGCCCCTCATCGCTGATTGGTCCTGTCACTTTCTAACCGGGCCCAAACAGTTCAGATGGGAGCTTTGCAAGATGGATTGGCCTGTGAAAAACAAGGAAACGGGCGTATCCATCTGCTTTGCAAGGTTAAGTAAACAGACGGCTCTCAGGAAAAATCTCATCCTCCATAAAAACATTCTAACGAAGTAAATGTAGCTTATGTAGCTCTGTTAGCTGCAAAAGCTAAAGCTCACAAATCTCATGGATATCTAAATGAATGAAGCTGCTTAGCTAATGTTGGCTATGTAAGCTATGTAGCTCTGCTATGCTGTAGCTGTAGCTACATTTGCTGCAGCTCACATTGCTAAAGCTTCCTTAGCTAAAACTAAAGCTAACAGAGCTTAAGCTAACAGCGCTAAATTGGCTTACACAAGAACATTAATTTCATAGCTACTGTAGCTATGCTAGCTTTAGCTAAAGTCAACAAAGCTAAAGTGAGCCACCGTTTGGGTATCCTTCTTTAACAGGTCCATACATAATATACTCCCAGTTCAGATCTCTGACTTTTTTTCTGTTTTATCTCTAAAATCTGGCTTAGTCTATTATGTTAACAATTCAGGCATTACATGACATTCACTGTCAGATTTCGTATAAGAATAAAGTGTGAAAAAAAAATTGAAACAGATTGTACTGGAAAAGTATGGCCCTTCCCCTCTGACAAAATCAGTGTCTCAGATTAACGGTCTTAGATCTATGGTCTGCAGCCAGACTGTCTTGAAAGAAACAGTGTAATACTTTCTCATGATAATAGAATTAAAAGTTTTCAGCAGCTCATTTCATGTTACCAGTGTTGAAGCAGATTTTTGTTTCATTTCAGTGTGCTGTGTTAAATATCAGTTTGTTTTCAGCCAACACAATGTCTGCACACCATTGTAGTCTTCCATACTGATTACCTTGTTTAAAATTTATGAAGAGTTTTCTACACTAGGATGGACTTGTTATGACTTTTATTGTTTTCTTTGTTTCTTTGGGCACAAATCGATATACATTACAAATATACCACAGAGAAAACTTGAATGGATTTTCTGTAAATAGAACTGATGGCAGCATTCATACAGCATTGGCACATTGGTAAAGAGACCGATTTTACAAGTAGCTACAGAGTAGCCTTTATTTAGTCCACTATATAATCTGACATGTATCATTTAAGGACGCATCAAAGACACAAAAAATTCACATCAGGATCACATTGAAATATTTAAACCACATTTAAGTGGAATCATTCCAGCTGGGATTGTTTCAAAAATACATTGAAAGGCTTTTTACTAGAGGCAGGTCCTTTTAATTGCAAATATAGATTTTTTGTCTCATCTAGGTGTGTGTGTTACTAGCCAATTAAAGTTGGATCCCTCCCTAGTCAGCATCAGACATACAGTATGCCCTGAAATATCTATATTAATAGTTATATAAAAAAGGAGAAATTATTAAATATTATAATTGTAATGATGGCTTATACGTTTCTCATAATGCTGTAGAAATGCACTGGAAAATGCACTTCCGGTTTTGGGCTGATAGAGGTTCCAAGTCAGGAAAGAATGTAATTTCAGCTCCATCTCAAATGTGCTAGCACGGTTTCATCACATTTTATTACTGGAAGATGTACAGCAACATAACAGTGTTCTTGAAAATCATGTAACTGTAAGTTCAAATTTTATATAATTTATATATATATATATATATATATATATATATATATATATATATATATATTTAACCAGGTGGCGAAATCATTCAAATATATTTTATCCTCTTAAAAATGTTACTATTCAAGAGCTCCATAGTTTTGCGTTCTGTTAGCATCCGATTCCATGGGTGCATATAAACCTCATAAAGCATCCTAAAACAGTTCAAGCCTCTGAAAAAAGGCTGCAGTTGGATCAATTTTGAAAACCTCAGAAGAAAAATTAGTACCTCTTTTTTCCCTTTTGTTTGTTTTTTAATCATATCCTTTAACAGTCCATTATATCGCTCTTGGAAAATTATGCTTTGAAAGACATAAATAAGGCTGATTTCCAGTGCAATTAAACACTTGTCTGATACCTACAACATGCTATTGCTTAAGAATTTACTTTACATTATCGAGGTAATCATCATCTGGTTGATAGTCTTGATTGCTTTTGGAGGCCATAAAGCAGCATCAGTATTAATTTCAGTCTGTTTCATAACCAGCTTAGAGAACCTTTAGAGCTCTGTAGAAATAACTGGTGCATCTATCTGTTTCATATTGATTATTTCAGAGGATCACTGATTTGATGTTGTTGGCATTTTATGAACTTTTCAGGACACTTTCAAATGTAGTCACCATACGGAAATTTATGACACTATGAAATATAACATAAGGTAATAAAAACAGGCTCTGTTAGTTTACGATGTCTGGAAGAGTAATGATCCATCATTATCAATCACATCCATAAGTACATTGAGTATGTGTGTATTTGTTTGTGTTGCTAATGAGTCGTGATTGCCAAAGCTTTGATCCATAACTGTGGAGCTGAATGATTTCCATTGTCATGATTGCAGGATGTGACAGCATTGTCACAAGGTAATCCATAAATCCCTACACAGCCCAGCGCTGACATTTACAATGTTCACACCGCTATTCAGGCTTTCATGCTTTGCAGACTCTAACACTAAGTGTGCCTCCCACTGGGAAGATCCAACACAATCTATTAAAGCCCACATACATGCAAATCTCCCATTACTGATGGTGACTCAGTATCGTCCCAAAAACAATGAGTATGACGGTGTAATTCCTCACCACTTTTATAATGTCCTGATCTGATCTGATGTATGCTCTTGTTTTTTGTTTTTTTTTCATTTCTAGTCCCTTCACTTGTTCTCATAGCCTGGAGCATCCTGTCCTATCTCATATCATGCTGTCCTGTCAAAGACTTTCTTACCTGGCACTGCTGTGTCTTTACCAGACAATCAAAATCATCTTCTCCAGTTACATCCAGTTGAATTCTGCATTGACATTCTTTGTTCTTTCTTATGTCTTGCATGCTAACCATCTTGTCAAAGATCTCTGCTTTACCCTCTCCTGATCTGTTCTATACATGCCCATCAAGTCCCATCATTCCTTAGTCTAGCTAGTACTGTCCTGTGCCATCTTGCCATAGGGAGTTTTCATAGCATCTCCATGTCGGCACTGTAATAAAGCTCTGCCATCATTAAGCCTTGAGACATTCATACTGATTCTCTGATAGTGTGATATATAGTTTAGTAGAAGTAAAAAAAGTAATGCCTGAGTTACTTTTCAAAGGAACTACTTTTACAAAGCAGTAACTCAGTTACTAACTCAGTTACTTTTTGTAAGCAGTAACTAGTTACTATTTTTCAGTAACTTGCACAACAATGGTTGTAAAACACTTAAAATCACATTTCTACTCCAATTGTGTAATTTTTCTGTTACACTTTAATAAAAGTCTAAAAATAAAGTTACATATTCACTTAGTGCAGTGTTTGAATTAAATCAGACAAGAATCAAAAATCCTCATAAGGTGGTCAAACAGCCTGACCTGAGCATTAAAAAACAAGAATTTAAAACAGTATTTTAAATAACTTAAGTCCCATTTAAAGGTTTTGTACAGAGTTTTAATAGTCACAATAAAAACATATTCAATAAATGAATTTGAAAAAGCTGATGTAAATGATCAGCTGGGCTAATCAGCTCACATTACCAATCTGGCGTGCCAGACCGACTGTTTCAAAACTCCAATCTGGTCAGCTCCCATAGAAATTTTTGGGGGAAGGGCAGGGCTTTTCAGATGCTAAAGTTAGCATCTGTGCCCATGCTGGATTTTCAGTATAGGGACTGAGCTGACCACGGCTATTATACGTACTATTGACAAGCATCCTATCCAAGCTGACTTAAAAAAAAAAAAAAAATCCCTTTAAGTTGTGTTAGTGTTTCTCTGCAGTTAACCATAAGTGTTTGTGTGCCTGCCTCATTGTTGGCGGACTGAACCCAGCTGAATCAGAAGATCAGAGGCTTATCCCTACATCAATGATGGCGCTCCCTCATCCTGCTCTGTCCACTAGGGTTGGAAAAATTCAATCAGGCACTAATGGTTTGAGCTCAGAAATGTCCTGTTTGTATAATGAGTCATCCAAAACGTCAGCTTAGAGACTGAGAGGCAGGGATTTCTCAGGAACTTGCTAACTTTGCAGATTAGCATTACATCACAGATACTGCACTGGATGTGGGTCAGTCCCTTTACATCATGCTCTGTTTTTTTAAAATGCTATTATGAAATGCACCCAGCAGGGAGACAGTAGGCGTGATGTAACAGCTCAAACCAAAGCATTAAGTAGTTCTCTCATGAGGTCATGGTTCGCTGGACACTACATTTAAAGCTCTGTGTTTGGGTCCCTTCCCCTTCATCAGCTTCATATTAGAGCTCAGTGACCCACTGGTAATAGTCAGTTTTCTCTGCCCACGCCAAATCTCTCTCGCCCTCTTCCCTGCTCTCTCACAAACACACAAACAAACCTCTAAATCCCCTCTGGGTAATCAGTCAGTGAGTATTTTTAAATCTGTCTCTAATCTCCAATTTTGGCGTAACAAACTAACCAAGGTGACTTTGAATACTTTACTTGAATAACGCAATAGTATGCCATCCTCAGCAACAAAAACAAATATGATAAAACAGATGCCACAGTCAGCGTCTCTCTGAAGCTGGCAGGAGTTTAGGATGGCTGAAAAAAATGCAGGATTTGGACAAGTGGAGCAGATCAAGAGTAATCAGCAAATGCTCTCAGCCTTAAAATAGAAAAATCTGGACTAATGAAATTGAATTTTCTGTTGTGACTTGATTTACCCCTACAGTTATCATAGCTCTTTTTGCTTAACAGTATCACTTCAAAGTGCCTAATATTGTCTCACTTTTGTTTCTTTGTGTAGGAGAAGCTGCAGTCCTTTGCCTTCCTGGTGTTTGTGGTGGTCTGCATCCTGGGATCCATCTACCTCTACTTCGTGCTCCCTGAGACCAAAAATAAGACATTTATCGACATCAGTCAGAGCTTTGCCAAAATCAACAAAATCCCAGTTCCAACCCCCGGCCATGAAATGGAGCTGGTTCTGTCCATCACGCCTGACTCTAATGGAAAAGTCCAAGACATCGTAAAGATGGAGAGCTCATTTTAACTGAACCAACTTAACTAATAGTGGATATGCAGTGTTGAAATATAAATTTGAGTATTTTTTATTTGTACGTATTTATTTAGTTGATGAGAACAATGATGTGAGAATGCATGTTTTGAATGTATGTTGGTTTTGTACACATTTTTTATGACTGGAATATTTAGAAATGTTACAGTATTTCAGTTTACAGAAACTGTGTTCTTTTTTAACTGAAACATGCAGGTAAGGAGATTTTATGTTCTGTTTAATATTCATCCACCAGCATAAAAGACTCAATGCAACAGCCATGCATTGTTGAAGTTATTCAGCAGGTATACAGGAATAATTTCAGGGATGTAGGGAGCAAACATAAAATATTTATGTTGAGTGTACTCTATGTCTCCATAAACCTTCATTAAAAAGCTGTTGTGGAGAAATATCACTATTTTTTTTTTTTTTTTTTGGTTGTGGCAAAAACATGCTGTAAACAAAACACTGATATGTTATAACCCTGTGGTGTAAAGGATATATTTCCAACAATTTAGCAACCAGTGCTGCATCCCCCGCTGTTTTGGAGGAGCATTGGCATTCAGAAGTATTCATTAAAAGTCTTTCTTGTATCTAACAGAAAAGCAGCCCACTATCTATTCTCTGGATCTTTGTTTTGCTATCAAACTAAATCAAAGTCTTTAGCTTCTTATACGCACGCACATTGCTTACATCAAGAGTCACAGTTAATTATGGCGGTTTTTCTTCTTCTTAAAGAAAGTAAACCCTGATAAGAGAGCTGAGACTGAACTAGAACATTAAAGTTGTAGAACGGAGAATTAAACTACAAAGAAATCAATCTTCTCTGATATCATACATTTAAGACGTTTAAATCAGTCATTTTGTCCAATTCTTTTACTTTATTTGCTGCTATTACTGTACAATTCTGATGTAAATTTAAAGGTTTTTCATCTAAAATACTGACTACATCATATTCTAGTGTTACCAGTATACCTGTATACATCATGACCATAAGTCATTACAAAAGCATTACAAAAAGGAGAGAAAAGTTCAACAAAAAAAATCCCAATTGCAAATATTAAAAATATATAATGAAATGAGATTAAACCACATATGCAGTACATGTATGCCTACACAAAAATGAACAGTATGAACGGATGATTTCAAACATAGGTCTCAGGGAAGAGCACGGACACACTACTTCATGACCAGCGATTATGTTTCCCCAATTTTGAGAATTCACATTGTTGAATAGTCCAGAGTGAAACGGCTGCACCTCATTATGGGTTAACCCCCTGCCTGGTCTTCTGCCATGAAAGCTTAAATGGAACCCCACCTGATTAGACCAGTTCATCTGATTGGGTAGATATTTGTGTCTCTATTTGTATACTGAACAAAAACTTACTAAATATCTGCATTTTGAGAATTTATAAACCTGGCAGGACGCCGCCACGTTTTAGTCACTCAAGGTAGTGACGTCATCCGGCGACAATGGTCCCCAGTCCTTACTATTTCTATACATTGGTCGCCCATCACATCTGTCTATTATGAACATGATCACACTGTTGGAGAAGAGAAAAGTTACAGGTTAGGGTAAAATACTGCTATAATAAACTCAAAGTGAGTATAGAGGCAAAAGGCACAAGTGGAACTGATATTATTGTTTGTGTGTTAGTGCCTGCCCGGGTGAGGCCTGGCCGTTGACACCCATACAGCTCAAAGTACCACTATTCAACCTGATCTGATCCTCTTCATATCCCAGTAGGCATGTTTACATGGACCACTTGCAATCGGAATAAATGCCTGATCGGAGTGAAAATGCCTCATATACACACTCCATTCGGAATGAAATCTTCCGATCCGGTGCATTCGGAATTTCATTCCGAACGAGAGGGGTGGTTTATGTCGATCCTCATTCGGATCAGCGTCCATGAAAACACTTGATCTGATCACCTCTCCCCGTTTGGGGGGTTTTTGTCTTACTGCACGTCTGCCCCTGTGACATGCTTCATTATTCTCCTCCTCTGAATGGACTGCAGCAGAAGCCTATGTACCGCTGAGCTTGCTGCTTTGACAGGGGAAACACCAGAAACATCAGACCTGTCTGCACCACATGATGAAGGGTTATTTCTAAGTACAATGAAGGAAAAATAAAGTTAATATAAAGTACGAATAGGAGTGACAAACCAATTCGTGCGCACAGGGATGAATTGAAAAAACCAGCGAGCGACCTGACAGTGTAAATCAGGGTTCCTTACTTTTATCCCAAAATATTTCAAGATCAGAAAGCCGAGGGCCAGACATTGGATGTTCGAAGATATAATCTAAACAGGGCAGGCATAAATGTGCTATGTGTCACATAGCATTTTTTTTTTTTTTTACATTTTTAAACGTTTTCAGACTCATAGACCTACAACCCTCATCTACTGAGTGAAAACTTGACTTTAGGCATATGAGCCCTACAGTCGTTCTTCTACATATCAGTTCTATCAGAATCCCCCTTTCTGCATGCGTCATGAACTGACCCATCTCCGTGTGTAATTTTGGATGCCTTTCAGCACTGCACCAAGACATAGGACAGCCTGCGTACGGATTAGGATTACATTTTTAGTTACAAAGAATTTGTTTTTACTGTTATGAGAGGAATTTTTACCTTTCGATGAGACCCGGAGTTCAATACACCTCAGGATGCCCCGTTTAATGTAAGTGATCAAGACCATAGTTTCATTTCTTGTTGACATAAAATTATATTGTATGTAAATAAATTTAGTTGATATTAGTTTGGCATTAAAGATTTTTATAATAAGCGGTTAAATCAGGCTGACACTGAACTGAATCACTCACCAAAGTAAGGTACAATGTCTGCATTTGTGGCTGACGGACTAGTACACTGGGAAAGTATCTGCTATCATGAGAGCAGCTGTTTTAATCCCCCACAGAGATAGAAGTTTGGTTTTAAGAGGCAAATACCTCTGGCTCTGATATTTGTTAAGGCCTAGAGATGCAGAAAACTAGTCAGAGGTGCAGACAGGACAGGACTCTAGAGAGCAGTTGCAGCTGTGCACAATGGTTAAATTATTCATCTTAAAAAAAAAAAAAAAACATAAAAAGCAAACAAAATAAATGAATCTCCTTCAGTCTAAAAAAACACGCAGTCTGTAACAGCCTGTTTTCTGACAGCATGTTTCCAGAGCTGAGAGGATGTGCTGCTGGGCGCTCTGCTGGGCGTCTTTTTATGATGTTCCTCCCTGCTCTAAAGACAGTTCAATGTACCATAGGCTATTTAAATAATTTATTGCATCATATTAAGACCTTTCCTTGCTATAATTATAGATAGATCGTGATAAGTGAGTGGAAATTTGTATTTGAAATATGTAAAAATTGAAAATATATATTTTAAAAAATCCATCTTTTCCCTCAAACGTCTCGCGGGGCAGATGACACCTGCTGGCACTGGACCTGGCCCGCTGGCCGTCATTTGGGGATGGCTAGTGTATGTTAGGAAGTTTGTTTACAGATGCAGAAGAATAATTTCTTCTTCTACGGCAAACTGTCGGTAGATTTAACCAGTGGGATGATAAGGCGCATGTCAGAACATTTGTATTCAGATCACATTGAGATGCCTGAGCACATGTATCTGAATTGGATTGGATCTTCCAGCGTCCATGTGTACAGAGACGTTTTCATCTCTGATCCGAATGAATCGAATCTGATGGTGAAAAAAAAAGGCTCATGTAACTGCAGCGAGTGTCACCTAAACTCTCTCCCTTAAACACGGAGCCACATTCACCTGCAATTACACCCAAAAACAGGAAATAATTGCAACGCACTGCCAACATGATCTGTTTGATAATTAACTCTTTCTTGCTGGCTTTCACATGGAGTGATCACGTGTGTTTTTTGCACTGAGGAGAGGCTTCAGACTAGCCACTCTGCCTCAAAGCCCAGATCAGTGGAGGGCTGCAGTGATGGTTGTCCTTCTGGAACTTTGTCTGATCTCCACAAAGGATCTCCGGAGTTCAGTCAGAGTGACCATCAGGTTCTTGGTCCCCTCTCTTACTAAGCCCCCTCCCCAATCGCTCAGTTTGGCCTGGTGACCAGCTCTTGGAAGAGTCCTGGTTGTGCCAAACTTCTTCCATTTGAGAATTGTGGAGGCCACTGTGCTCTAGGGAACCTTCAGTATAGCAGGATGTTTTTGAGGCCTCTTTTGAGGATCTTGTTTCATGATTCAGAAATGTGATTTTATATACTCAACCTAAATTTGGTCCAGGGTTAATCACATAGTCTACTGTTATATAAGCCTATGAAAAGAAATGTTTTATTTCTTTTTGTGGCGCACTTTGAAGTGCCTTAAAAAAATCTAGAGAACCACCCTTGCCTTAACCTTAGGTTGATTGCTCTCAGCATGCAGCACTCATTCAGAATATTTCAACCACATAATTTTCTTCACAAGTCTTATATGACAGGGGCATATGTGAGTCTCAACAGAGTGATATTTGGAGATTTCAACAGTAAAACTTGGGTCTTAGGTGACCTTCTAATTCAGACAACAGAGTCAGCAGGAGCCTAAAAGAGTGCGTCGTAAAGCTGATGGCTTTTTGGAACCTCCTCAAATGTGAAAGGAACCAGGCCACCTCATACAGAGTGAGGGGATCCAGCATAGGAAGTGATCTGAACAGAGCAGACAAGCATGTCATTGGATAGCAGTCGGTTTTCTCCACAGTGGGGTGTACTCAACATTTCAAAGTCTCCTGCCTGGGGCTGAAACACAGCACCTTCTCATACAGATACAAAGGTGTGTGTGTCATGGGATGATAAAGCGCTGTCCAAGTATTTAAATGGCAAAAGAAAGGAGGAGAGGTTTTACTGCATCATCACTGTCATGTTAATTCTCGAGTATATGTAGTGAGTAAGCACCGCAGATTAGTTTCGTGAATTTGGCACACAGTCTGGGTGACAGGAATAATAATCGGAAGTGTTGTCTCTTACACCTTTGTGACTCTCCAGGAGATTTTTCCCTCTGCAGTGATAGTTAGCGGGTAACCGATAGAAGGGTTTGCCGCTGTGAGAGTAATTAAGTTTCCTCATAGCTTCAAAGTCATAAACGCTGTATGTTTAATAAGATGCACCATAGATTAATGTTGTGTTTGATAAATCACTGTTGTCCAACCTCACAGGTAGTGGTGTTGAATTATCAATCCATTATGCAAAGTGAAAAGTGGGAACAGTGGGGGTGTTGTGTAAATACTGAATCCATTAACTCTGAGGAGAGCATTCTTGACAAGGAAAATATTCAACATCAGTGAATTTAAATTGGAATCAGAAATGTTAACCTTTCATACAGGATAGCAATGTAATTACTTTTGATTTTTCATTGAACATTTTCTTCAAAGCTTCAACAAAAAGTGCCATCGAGGTCTTTTATGGTGAGACATTAATAAAAGTTTAAGACTGAATATGAAAATCAAACCCTATATATTTTTTCTTTTTCACATAAGCTCTTCTATAGAGATGCATGACAAATATTTTTTTAAGTGATACAATAACTGATAATTTCCTACTCCTGATGGTCAATAACCAATAAGAACCAATAATTTTTTTCAAATATTGATTTTAAAAAGAAGTTTATTTGATGTATTTATGTACATCAGGGGGTAGTAAGGGGTTAATATGTAATGAGCTAAAATATTTTTAAGTAATTCCAACTGGCATCACTCGTGTTTACATCAAAAAAACAAAGATCAATTCCTGCTTTATAACTTATTTTTCTGTTAAACATTTGTGTACCAAACAAAGTACAACATACACAAACAACTGACATACGTTGTCCCCCTTCTCCCTTGAAATATGTCAAATCAAACATAAAACCCAATAACAGACTGTCATGCTTAACAAATGGAGATGTTTGGGCGTCTTTTTTTTTTTTTTTTTTTTGCTGCATAAGTCAGAAATAAAGAGAGCTGCTGTTTTACATAAAGATTAAAAATAAACACTAACATAAGTCATGTCATTAATAAGTTAAAATGTTAAACACACCATGGTCTGTGGCTGAACTTCTGTTCCTGATGTCAATCAGACTGAATGAAACCACAACAAACACAGCAGGCAGGGTTACGTCCATGAAAGCAGTTATGGATCAGGAGACTGTGAGCCTGATTTTGTCAGTATTAGCATTGCCTTTTGACTCTGGCAAACTTTCTGCAGTTTTCAATGCCTGCTGAATCAGCACTCTGCCTGGTATTCACCTTTGGCTTGGTCTTAATGCCCACGGTTAAGGCTAGCGGCTAATGCCGCCTCATTTTAATGCTGCTAGGATGATGACTTTTAAGTGACTTGTAAGACCTGTCGTGATTAAACTTGAAGACATTTTCCACTCCTCGGGATCTTTCCAGGGCACATTTTACAAACACTGTCATGTTATGCTGCCTGTAAATACTGAATAACTACACCGTGTTATTAGCCCTTAGCATGAAGCTGCTTCCTCTTATTCTCTGGTGCTTAACAGCGGGCCACGGGCCACTGCACCAACAACTGAATGTGTAGTCTGAATGAGAAAGAAAACAAACCTCTTTATTATCGCTGGATTTTATCAGTTAATATTTTATAATGGGGATACAAAAATGTGTACAATATATGCAATGTTGGCAAATAATTTATAGGTACTGATAATTATAGTGCATCCCTATTTTTTTATATTAAGTGGAAAGTTCAGACTGAGTTTGCATAGTGTTATCTAACCTTTCTAGTGTATAGACACGCAAAGTCAATGTCAAAGTAAAAACAGATTTCTACAATGACACGTCAAATAAACAGAAATATATATGGTAAAATAAGTGACTGCTTAAACACAGACGTAATTCAACAGAGGGCCAGCCAACTGGTGCTATTATCCTCACAATTAATGAAATGGGGATCACCTGAGTGCAGTGAATATGTCTCAGCTGTAGTATAAAGACTGTGTCTGGAAGGCCCAGTCTCTGGTTGATCAGTATCCCTGGCTACCATTACACAATGAAGACAAAAGAACACTCCAAGCAAGTCATAGAAAAGGTGGTTGAATAGATTTAAAAGAATTTCAAGGCACTGAACATCCCCCAGAGTTCAGTGAAATCCATCATCAAAAAATAAAAGGAATATAGCACATGTGTAAATCTGTTTAGTTTAGGCTTCCCCACAACCGAGTGACCGTGCAAGAAGGAGACAATTGAGAGAGGCCAAAACGACCCCTGTGACTACTCTGAAGGAGTTCCAAGCTTCAGCAGCTGAGATGAGAGGGACTCTGCATACAACAACTGTTGGCCGAGTTCTTCTCCAGTGAAAGCTTTATAGGAGAGTGTAAAAGAGAAAGCTACTGTTGAAGAAAAGTCATTATAAATCTCGACTACAGTTCACCAAAACGCATGTGGAAAACTCTATGGTCAAGTGGAAGAAAGTTCTTTTGGTCTGATTAGACCATCTTCACTGTGAAGCCTGATGATGGAAGCATCATTTTGTGGGGATGTTTCTCAGCAGCAAGCCCCTTGAAGGTTTGTAAAGGTAGAGGGTAAAATGAATGCGGCAAAATATAGTGGAATCTTGCAGGACAATATTATTCAGTCTGTAAGAGAACTACGGCTTGGGCGAAAATGTATTTTCCAGCAAGACACTGACCAGAAGAAAAGAGCAAAAGCTACACAAAAAGACAACAAGGAGAATGTTCAGTAGTGGCCAAGTCAAAACCCAGACCTTAATCTAATAGAGAAATTGTGGTTGGACTTAAAACAGCTGTTCACAGCCAATCCCCATGTAACCTGACAGAGCTTGAGCAGCTTTGCAAAGAAAAATGGTGTAAAGTAGCGTCCAGATGTGCAAGCCTGGTTGAGATCTATCCACACAGACTCAGTGCTGTAATTGTAGCCAAAGGTGCATCTACTAGATACTGACTTGAAAGGGGAGAATTTTTATGCACTCACTTTTTTTACTTTACATATTTTTGTCTAATATAACATTGATTTGTAGACATCTGTTTTCACTTTGACTTTTTTGGTTTAAAAAAAGCCAAATTACATTGACTGATTTATAAAATCAATAAAAGGGTAAAAAATCCAAGGAGCGGATTACTTTTCATAGGCACTGTAGTTGATTGTTACTTAATTTATTGATTGACTCATTGTACGTGAAGTTCCACACGTCCCAGTTCATCTTTGAACACCTGTCCTGATAAATAGTTGGTTATTCTGTCCAGTGACTTGGCTAGCCTACATCCAGACTGACAGCAGATACTCTGCATGGAATGGGGAGAAGATTGTCATTGTTATTCCTCAACTCACACTGCCAATATACGTGTTTTATTACATTTCGGTTATATGTGAGGTATCTCACCCCCTTTTTCCACATTTCAACACAGTTCCTTGTGGTCTAAATAAAATGTCAGCACTGACACAGACTCACTGTTGGAGGGTTTATACATTTGTTCTCTACATTCAGAACAGAACTAAGTGCAAATGCAGTGGTTTTCAAAAGGCAAAGGCAGACATTAGAGTTAGCTAGGGTTAGCAAGCAGAAACTATGTTCACAAGCCATCTCCTTATATGTGCGGATGACACAAACCCAATCCTGAAGGTCCTGGAGCCCCTTCCCCAAGCCCTGCTTTTTTAAAATTAGGATTTGCTGAGGTTAGGGTAAGGATTTGCCAGGGTTAGGATTTTCTAGGATTAGGGTTTGATAGGGTTAGGGTTAGAGTTAGGGTTTGCTGGGTTTAGGGTTTGGTAGCAGGGTTAGGTGCTCTGAAACTATGTGAGGACCTGGGATCTTTCACAAGCCACATACCCATATGTACAGACCACACAAAACAGACCCCAAATATGTTTAAGGGCAACACCTCACTTTTTCTAATATAGGGGTCCATCTGGCATAAGTCATGGTCATTCAGGTTGAAAAATATTGTTTAGGGTTTTTTGTTTTGTTTTGTTTTGTTTTGTTTACAGAGAGACAGATCCTTTTGACCTGAGCAATACAGGAGGCTTAGTCCAAGCCATCATATCCAGCTCTATAAATTCAAAATTGATTATGACAATTAAGGATGCATTTAAAGATGTTCCTGTCTTTATGTGGGTGATAGTCCATGTTCAGCTTGGAGTTTCTCTCAATGAATATCCTTCATTTCACAGATTAAGAAATCCTATTTGACCTCCTCTCCACTTTTGTCATTTCCATCGCCCATTTCACTTATAAATGAAAATCCTTAATCCTGAAAATCTGACATCTTCTGGGTGGGAAAGTCAGCATGGAGCCTGGAAGAGCAGATGTCAAGGCCCAGCAGGTGGAAGACTGGAGGACGTCATTCAGACAGCAGGTAGTTTCTGCTGTTTTACACTCATAATAGCTAGCTTCAATCTTTGCCTGATTTTTTTTATCTATTCTATTGTTTTTCATGTAAAAGCATTCATAGATTGATTTTCACCCAGAAACAGCACGGGACACACCACCTCTTCCCTCACTTCAATGAACCGGAGTATTTAGAGCACTGGCGTAACCACTCCCTCATCTACATCATCATTTTAATAATTGTCGTCATCATCATGCCATCACCATCATCATGGCCATCATAGTCATTATCATTAAAATTTGATAGTGAAGGTAACTTCTTACTTATGGAGTTAAAATTTTAATAGCAATCTCGCTTGGAATACACAGATGTAAATATTATGACCAAATAAAAGGTGTTAGCATATAACCTCCAATCAAAACTCAAGCTGTGTCTGTCCTCAGTACCTTTGTCCCTCACAGTGACAGGATTCTTACTCTGCAGGTGTAACACAGCACAGATGAAAAGGCAATTTTACCCAGTGTTCTCTTTTTTTTTTCCCCACCACACACCATGACGCTCGGAGTGAGACAACTGAACAGGTGTCTGTGTTCTGCTCATAAAGCCCAGGGCTGTCTGTCTGAGAAGGTCACCTGGAAAGTACAGAAGAGTCAGGATATGCAGATGATATTTTGTCCTTTTTTCTGACATTATTTCTGCATAGTGAGGTTTTCTTCGTATTGAAGCCTAACTCTGCATTTCATTTCATCTTTATAAGATGGGGCATGATATGTGTTAAGTTTATCTCTGGCTATCTGCTTGCTTGCATTAGAGAATACATCTACATGCAAGCTTATTTCCCAGCTATGCTTTTACTATTCTGTTTTTTGCCATTGGATATTTCACTGAAAGATAATTTTATGTCCCTTTGTTCAGTTCAGTTCAGATCAGATATTTAATTGTTCTTGTGTACAGGTATTTTTGCAGACTTAACAACCCTGCAACCATGGGCCATCCTTCCACTGACTGAGTCACTTCAGCACTAGAGGATTAACCTATTTTCATGGCTGCCTGTCTGCCACCCTGCTGGATTAGTCTTCTTAGTTTAAGCACCAGAAACTGGACACAAAAGTGACAATAATGCACAAAATACTGGTGTCTGACTGCTGTAAAGTTTAAATAAAAACCACCCCCCTTTTTCTAGCCTGGTTTTGCAGCACAATCTGACAGATGAAGGCAGGAACAATTTATGCATCACAGGACAAGGCAGTTTGAGTCAATAGATGGCCTTACATACAAGATCAAAAATGAGATCCATAATTCAAGAGTTAAATATTCTTCCTGGCCTAAATCTACCAATTTATAGTCTTTAACATCATTGCTGTGCTAATCAGAAAAGAATTAGAATGCTAAGAAAACATTTTTTGGGATTCCTTAGGTCATTTCTCCAGTCATGGTAGTAGTATGTAGGATGAACTGTTGGTATATTCTGGTGTCTTTTTAATCAAAGTCATTAATAATGGACTGGTGACTTACTGGTGAGTGAAACTGGTTATCTTCCAGACATAAACACAGCAATTTATGCACAAAATTTCACCTTTTGACCTGTTTAAGTAAAATGTATAATATTGCTGCAGCTGGTTGTAGGAATGAGGAGTATGAAGGCTACAACATACATTCACACAATATGTTTCTCTAATTTTTTCCCTGGTAAGTTATTTTAGATTGGACTCACCTGTGTTGTTGTATCCAGATCATTGTTTTACCCCTACTTTTAAAAAAGAGGATTAGAGGGTTATCGGGGTATTACACTATTCAGCCTCCAGGGGAAAGTCTACTCTTGGGTGCTGGAAAGGAGACTCTGGCTGGTTGTCAAACCTAAGATTCAGGAGGAACAATGCAGATCCTGTGAAACAGTCAACCAGCTCTTTACTCTTGGAGGGCTTCTTAAGAGAGCATGGGAGTTTGCTCATCCAGTCTTCATGTTTTTTAGACCAGGAGAAGGTCATGACTGTGCCCCACAGGAGAGTCATGTTGGGGGTACTGCTGGAATATGGGGTTCCAGGGCCATGAGCCATAAGGCCCCTGTGTAACCAAAGTGTACCCTGTGTTTGATTCAAAGGCATAAAGTCCCCCCAAAGTGAAGGAGTTCAAGTGTCTTGGGGTATTGTTCCTGAGTGAGAGTAGAGTGGATCGTAAAACTGACAGGCAGATTGTTGCAGCATTGGCAGTATTGCAGACATTTTACCAGACCATAGGTAGAGCAGTCGAAATTAGATTCCTCAGGAGAGTATCTGAGCTCATTTTTAGAGATAAGGTGAGGAGCTCGGACATCCTGAGGGAACTCTATGCAGAGTCGCTGCTCCTTTGTCTTGAAAGGGGCCAGTTGAGGCAGTTTGGGTATCTGATTGGGATGCCTTCTGGTCGCCTCTCAGTCTTCAAGGTGTGTCCAACCAGAATAGACCCAGGACTTGCTGGAAGGACTATACTCTATATCTCATCTGGGCTGGGGACCCCTCAGGATCCCCCCAGAAAAGCTGGAAAATGTTGCTGGGGAGATGGATTTCTGGGCTGACTTGCTTAGCCTTCTGCCACCGGGACCTGGCCCCAGATAAGCAGAAGAAAGATACGAGGTAATAAAGCCTGGATACATGTCCTCTTAGGGCTTCCATAGAGCGAACATTTTTTGCCCAGTGAACACCTGAGATAAATCAAAGATCTCAAGGCACACCATATTCATCCATCTATTTTCCATACCACTTATCCTGTTCGGGGTCCTGGGGCTGGAGCCTGTCCCATCTGTCATTGGGTGAAAGGCGGGATACACCCTGGACTGGTCGCAAAACTGACACACAGAGACAAAACACCAGGTACACTCACACCTATGGTCAATTTAGAGTCACCAGTTATCTAATGAGCATGTTCTTAGTAGGAGGAAGCCGTGGTACCTGGAGAGAACCGATGCATGCAAGGGGAGAACATGCACAAAAAGGCCCCGACCGTGAAGCAAACCAGGAACCTTCTTGCTGTGAGACAACAGGGCTAACAGCCGCTGTGCAGTCCACACCATATTCATATCCATACAAAATAGCCTCAAGGAAACATGTTATGGTAGCTTAGGTTGCTGTATAGCTGTGGTAATGTTGTATGGTTGTACAAATTTCCAAAGCACACCTAGGCCTGCCTCATGGCACACCTGTATGCTGTGAGAAACATGTGAGAACTTGTGGTTTTTAAAGTACCTGGTTGGTGTCATTATCCTGACACTACTCTCCATCCAGAGATGCTGATAAATGAGCCACAAGCCAACTGCGTATAACAGCCTCTCTTAGCTTCTTTAGTCTAATAAATCAACAAAGTTTTAACTCAAACTGCAAAGTAACACTTTTTCTGTTTTATTCCACCTTCACACTCCTGCATCTTGTCACTCTTTGCTTATGTTGTGTTCATTTTCAGACCCGCCTGAGATGATTTGAAAGGTGTCAACTAGCATGAGTCAGTTCTGTACAGTGTGAATTATTGTTAATCTGGCTGAAGGGCCCTCGGACTGGCAGCTCCATTAGAAAGCTGTTGGACCCTGAAGCAGCAGGTCTGTCCTTCAGTCTCAGTGCTGCTAGTTTTCCTCAAGTGAGCTTGCCTACCTTCAGGTAAAAGTTAAGATATTTAATGTCTATTGGCTTTGGTTTGTGTTTCAAACTCTAACAGAGTATGTGAAAGTTTAGGAGATGAGCACTGACAAGAGGAAGAAGGCAGCCTTGCATCTGTGTTGCTCTGTGGTTCTTTTAAAGGGACTGTGATTAGTGGGGAATTATGTCCAGACACAAAGTTTACATTTAGTGGTAGCTTTAAAGGCTCTGAAACTTTGACAAAAGACCTATTAAATCAGCAGCATTCATCACAAAGAAAGTTATCATGTATTATGAGTAAGTCATTGTGAGATTTTTGGTTTCAGATTAATCCTTTATGACATCAAATGAGCAACTGCTCTTGCACCGTTATCATCACTTCATTTATGAGATCTCGATGGCGCTGAATAAGTTTCATCCCTCTGCTTGCTCCACTGTTCAAGAGACCTGCCAGCTGAACTCATGTAACTCATTGGAGTTGTGCATGCAGATCACCTCATTCTGTCTTGTCACTGATGGGCTGTATTGAGTATGACACAACCTTCATCCTATCACCTTCCAAAAATTGTTTTTTAAGTCATGCCCTCCTCAAACACTTTGTATGGGAAGTTTCCTAGAGTGTGAAACTTACCCCATTCAGTGGATATGTGAAACAGTATGGCATCTGGCATGTCAGGTTAGTGACAGTGAGGAAAACAACATGTCACTCTGCTTGCATACGTGATTCACACAGACTTACCCTCTAATGGTCTCTGCAGGCTTGAAGGTAGCCAGAAAGCCAGACTTCTGCACTCCCTGCTGTGACATCTATGCCAACATAATTGCACATATATGCATTACAGCGCCATGGCAACTGGCCCTGGTACCCGACATTGTGAAGGGGGGAAGGCAGAAACTGCTGCTCCAGTTCACGCCTGATTGACCTTGCGCAGCACGGGAAAGAGCTCAAGCAGGAAAGGAAGCAATGTTCCACCTCTCAGTGTCGTGATAGGAAAAGGTGGGGGGTCATTGTGCTAATTATCATGCTGCAAGCGGCACGAAACACTGATGGTCTACGACACACACCAACCTAAGGATGCCTGGCCAGAGATGAATTCAGTCTGTAAGTTCAATCCACTCTCAGCCTGAAAGAGTAAATCAGCTGTTTCAGAAATACTCAGAAAATCCCCTTTCTTCCCCCATTCTGATAATCGGTTTGAACTTCAATAAGTCCTCTTGATCTACATACCTAAGTGCATTGAGTTGCTGCCATATGATTGGATGATTGGCTCAATACCTCTCATTCTGACCATCAGATGAGAAGAAAAATCAGCACCTGATATCTTTAAATCTTCTGGCACGACTCAGAAAAGACCTGAAAGTAATAACAGATAACAGGCTAAAGCTGAGACCATGACCTGTCTTGTTGAAATCACCACTGAAGGATTTTACTGAAGGCACATATAGGGGACTGAATGAAATCCCAGCTATGTATAGACTTAGAAAATACCTGCACAGTCAATGAACCACCTTCAGCACAGGAGTGAGCTTTCACAGCCCCATTGTTATGACAGATGAACAGCTGCTGTGAGCGTCTTCTCTGAGCTTGTGTGGCTCCACTCAGTATGCCTAGACATGCTCACGAAGCAGTGATGCAATTTCTCCCTGCCCCGGGCGTGATTTACAGGGTGGAAAGGTATTCAGCAGCAGCCTCCATAGACCTGCAGAAACACTGGAGGTTTTTAAGCAAAGAGCTGATTGAACAAGACAAGTCAGTCAATACTCCCTTTCTCCTATACTTTGGAAACCCAATCTTTGCTGCATTTTAATTTGAAAAGAGGAGTCTCCACTTCAGAGAGGAGCCACCCTGTTCCACTATGAGTCGAGGGTCAAGCTTATAAAAGCTGTTTGAAAACCAAGGCTGTGTGAAATAGACAGAAACTGACGATGAAATAGACCGTGTCAAAAGAAAATGCTGTTTGACAGTCAAACAGAAGTGTCAAGAATTCATGCTCAGCTATGAACAGGGAAAGGGAAAGAAGTTACTCTGATATTTGTTCCTAGTTTTTTGTGTTAAGACACCCAGTATAACAGAAACTATTTTTTTTTACTGCCGCCATAACAGCCAAGAACTCTTCAAAAATGAGTTCTTGTTACAAACTAAGCTGACAAGTAAAAAAGGTGTAAGCCTGCAATAAAGTGAGTGGCAGCACGAGACAGGAAGAGACTTGGGTCTATATCAGATTCTAGTGGGGTTTACATGTATTTGTAAAATTAAACCAGTGTTTAGGAACTACAGTAGAATGAAGAAACTGAGAATTTCTGCATGTTTGTGTCCATTATTTTCAGGTGAATATAGGCAATCAAGATGTCGAGCAACAACTGGTGCTGCTCATGAAATAAAATTTTAATAAAAACTGCAGAAGAAGGCTCATCACTGCCTTGTATTAACATTGATAGGTATTCATAGCTCAGTTGTGTAACTGTGTGGAGGCCTGGAGGGCAAGAAAGCTTATGAAAGTGGCAACTGCCATAGAACACTGACGGGCTGAGGCCCTGGGCATTTTAATCTCAAACTATTCAAAACAACGCGTACCTCAGCTGACGACCACAGAAAAATTGGGATCTTAACTGTACTTTTATTTTGCACCCTCATACAACATGGGAACGTTATTCAAAATATTCAGATCAGAAAAAGTCTGAGCTAGATCTTAGTACTTTATGTACTGGTACATGTGTTATACCTGCAAACTGTCAATCAGTGTTCTGGTGCGCTAATGCTGGTTAGCAGTCACATTTTGATCAATTTAATGCAATGATTGATATGAGGATTGGGAGAAAAATTGCACTAATGACATACAAGTGCAAACCCGTCTAGCACATGCTTTACCTCAGACCAACTGGCACATCACTGGCTTTGTACTTAGATCACTAACACGACAGTGACAGAACGAGACAGAAACAAAGAAGAAAAATACAGTTTTTAGACCCAGAATTTGTTCCTGTAAAGACATGCAGTGCAACACTCGCTTGTCGGCACATAAGAGGGTAAATATTTATCTTAGGATACATAGCAATGACTGACTGAGGAGGACAGAGGAGAAGTGATAGGGGGAGAGGGAAATAGTGCTGGTTTAGTACCTGGTTTCATTTGGTGTTAAACTGCACCACTTTTACTGCCTGTGGCTTTTGTGGATAAGTTGCTATTGGTAGTTAGGCTGATTTGCATTTAAGAGAAGCAATTTTGAGCTGATTTTTTTAAACTCCTCCTCCTACTTTACATTTACATACATATGGATGGGACTGGGTGCCACTTGCTCAGCTGAGCAGTTTGTTTGCATGTGTAGTTAGATTGCACCATTGCGTGTGCTCTGTGGATCAGGCGCTCTTCATTTTTTGTCATTTTTACAGAAAAAAAATCACAAAACTTAGCACTGTTATTAAGTGGAATAGAAGGCAATAGTGTTTGTCAACTTCTTCCTGTGTAAAACAGTAAGGAGCTGTTCTTGCTCACCCAGGGGGTGGTTCCATGAATGTGTCACGTCACATGAAAACCGAAAATCCGTCTACCCACGGATGTCCAGATTCACCAACTGCTTCCACTGATAGTTCACAGCAATGTCAGCTGCCTGTCAAGCTCATATTATGTAATTTATTCCCAGGGGCTGCATATGCCAGTTACGTAATACCTCATATGTTTTGTGTGCAGTGGATATGTGCAACAGTCTATCTGGTGTGTCTGGTTATACTTTTCCAACCCAAAACAGAGAAACATTTTTGCATTTTTAGAGTTTCTTTTTTATTCATGTTCTACCCTGATGAATAGGTTTTCCTCCTAACACTATTCCTAGAAAATTTTTGGTAACTTCTTTAGCCATATGGCTTATTATCTTACTTTTTCTAGCCTGCTTTTGTCCCATGTAGTCACAATATCAAAATAGTGAAGAAAATACCGGTGAACAGGGAACATAATGAAGGAGTTTCAATCAGCGCATGGAGATTGCACCAACCAATGTCACTGGCTGACCTCGCCTGACTAACCTCCTTCATGCAGGGGTTGGGGAGCTAGCCTAACCTGACATGCCAGATAGATTTGTTTCACACATACATCTGGAAAACCTTCAATACAGAGCGTTTGTTAAAGGGCAGAGCCTTTGAAAAAAACTCAGAGGGTGATTGGATGAACGTCTGTCTGTCACATCTTTACGGGCAAGTCAGAGCAACAAAACATGTGACATAGCTGCAATCAAGGTTTGCATGCACAGCTACTGAGGAATAATGCGAACCATGGTGACTATAGACATATCAGTACACAACTTTTGTTGTTTTGAAAATTTTAGAAAGTATCTACAAGTTTTGTTTAAGTGTGAAAAGCAAACAGGCATGATCACAGGTGTAGCATGAGTATATTTTTGTCTTAATCAGGTTAAAATAAGGTTTCAAGGCAGTTCTTGATAGAGGTATTTCAAAAGGCCTTAATTTTTTCACGCTAAGGGAAGTCCTGAAGTGTTCTTACGATAAGAAACAAAATTATGATGGGGTCATGACATTTTCATATAGCAACATTTTATGGCATTTTTCACTTTCTCATTGCCATCCTTCCACACAATCTTCCAGTTGTAATAAGAACTTCTGATTTCCATTTTTGAATCATCTCAATCAGTCAGTACTGTCTCAGCGCAGCTGCTCTGACAGACCACACTACTGGTGTTCATTAGGAGACAGAAATTGATGTCTGCTAAAGCGATTTAATTCTCGAACTACGTGTCAGAAAGACGTTTGTCCCTGTGAGCAAGTGCATTTCTGTGAGCCATTGTAACAGTGTGATAAGGTATGGGCTGATGAATTGTTGGTCAGTGACAGTTCATTTCTGATGTTGATTGAATCGGTGACCCTTGCTGACCTCACTGTCGACCCTCTAACAAATGAACGTAAATGTCGCTGGTGCAGAGGACAGAAATGAGTGATCTTTCTCTATTTATTTGACATTTCTGAAACCAGTGACGGCAGAACTACATTCAGATCTCCCACTTAGAGAGATATCTGACACATCACTCACACTGTGGGGTTCCTTCTTCACAGCAAGCATGAGTGAGTCTCTAATGATGCTCACCAGCTTGATTACCTGTCAATGTATTGATTTTTTCTGCTGCTCTTCTGAAGATTTTTCCATTAAAAGCCTACTCTCCGAACACATCATCATTTAGATCTAATCACTACAGAATCATACATGAATGATAACATACATGAATGAATGATCATACATGAATGAATGATTCAAATCTAGATAAAAATATTGGACTCTGTTATAGAGCCCATTGCAGAATGCGTGTAGAATTCTCTAAATCCATCCTCCATGTCTTCCTTGAAAACACTAAATCTGAGGTTCTCACCCGTTGGTCGGGACCCGGAGCAGTTTTCAGTGGGTTGGGACTAGGTCTCATGAAAAAAAAAAAAAAAAAAAAAAAAATGGTGGCGAAAGTCCTGAATTCCTTATCGGACATGCATAGATACCTTTTATTTTACCCTGTTTTGCTGTGAAATTGGGTAAATTTAAATGTTTGATCAATATTTCAACCAATTTATCTACTGTTCTTGTAGTAAATAGCTACTTTTTCCCATGATAATGACATGATTTCACAAGTTCTCTGGAAAATTGGCAAAAATTTACACATAATGATAGGGAAAGAGGGTATAAAATGTGTCAGTTTTGTCCCTTTTCTTTTTTATATCAGATGTTTTGGTCCATTCATGCTCCAAACTGTGACATATTTAATTGTGACTGGACCCTACATTCTTCCATAAGTGGAAGAAAACAACCTCACAGGGTCATTTTTGACCCACGTGTGCATCAAACGGCTAACTAAACACGTGTTGATGAAAATCTTTTGGAAACTTGGGTTGTGATCTGTCGTTAGACAGACTGGTGGGTCCTGAGGCCAGACCAGTTGAGAACTACTGCACTAAATAATGTATGCATAGCAAAACTAGAACAATACCCTTTATAGAGAACCCAACCTCTATTCGGTCAAAATTAATGTAATACTGACACAGCTAAAGCTCTGTGTTACACTGAAACTTTGAGATTAATACAAGAGAGACAGAGGGATGTCCCCTTGCAAACATCTACAATCATATTTCTGTACTTTTATCAATTATAGACAAGTGCATCTCAAAAAATAAGAACATCAGGAAAAAGTCGGGGTTTTTTTTTCAGTTTTAATTCAAGAAGTGAAACTTCCATATATTCTAGATAAATCTCAAACAAAGTAAAATATTTCATGACTTGTTTGTTCAAATGTGGCTTACAGCTCTCACAAATGAAAAATCCACTTTTTCCAAGTAATAGAATATCAAAAACACCATTAAAAAAAAAAAAAAGACTTATAGAACTTCTGGAAAATCATGCTAATTCATGCACTCAGTTATTAATCCTTTTGCACAAATGACTGCATGCCTGTGACATGGCATGAAGCCAGTTGTTCTGTGGCACTGCTGGGGTGTTATGAAGACCAGGTTGCTCTGATAGCAGCCTTCAGCTTGTCTGTATTGTTGAGTCTTGTGTCTCTCAGCTTCTTCTTAACAATAGCCCAGAGAATCTATAAGAGGTTCAGATCAGACCAGTCACAGAAATAACATGGTCAGCAAACCAGTTTCTGGTAAATTTAGCTTCACTGTGGGCAGGTGCCAAATGCTGGAAAAGGAAATCAGTACTTCAATAAAGCTTTTCAGCAGATGGAAGCATGAATTGCTCTCAAATCTTCTGGTAGATGACTGTCTGTGCTGATACTGGACTCAATAAAGCACAATGTACCAGCAGATGACATGGTACCCCAAACCATCACTGAGTGTGGAAACTTCACACTGGACTTAGAGCACTTTGGATTTTGTGCCTCTGTGATCTTCCTCCAGACTCTGGAACCTTGATCTCCAAATAAAATGCAAAATTTACTTTCATGTGAAAACAGGACTTTGGACCACTGAGCAGCAGTTCAAAACCGTTTCTCCTTAGCCCAGGTGAGAAGCTTATAATGTTGTCTGTGGCTCAGGACTGGCTTGGAACTAGGAACACGACACTTGTAGCTCATTTCCTATGGACCCATCTGTGTGTGGTGACTCCAGCCTCAGTCCACTCCTT
This sequence comes from Cheilinus undulatus, assembly GCF_018320785.1. Classification (NCBI taxonomy): domain Eukaryota; kingdom Metazoa; phylum Chordata; class Actinopteri; order Labriformes; family Labridae; genus Cheilinus; species Cheilinus undulatus. Next base: position 20,274,549 of record NC_054867.1, on the reverse strand, counting down.
GTGAAGTTCCCCTAAGTTCTTGAATCTGCTTTGTCTGCAATCTACAATCCTCTGAAGGCTGAGATCATCCCTGCTGCTTGTGCATCTTTTTCTTACCAAACTTTTCTCTTTCAGTCAGCTTTCTGTGGATATGCTTCAATACAGCCTCTCAGAACAGCCTGCACTTTCAGCAGGGCCCTCTGTGGCTTACCCTCCTTGTGAGGGGTGTCAATAATTGTCCTCTGGACAATAGTCAAGTCAGCAGTATTCCCCCTGATTGTTGCTGTGTGTACTGGACCAGAGTGAGAGCTAACCTTGCAAAGCAGATGGATACGCCCGTTTCCTTGTTTTTCACTGGCAAATCCATCTTGTTAAGCTCCCATCTGAACCGTTTGGGCCCGGTTAGAAAGTGACAGGACCAATCAGCGACGAGGGGCAGTACTTTCAGGCATGGCAGAGTCATGATGTAAACAAGCAGCAGCAAGAAGCGGTGCAATTATGGGGGAAGAGATTAGCGTGAATGCTGCTAAAACGTAAGTTTTATCAGAACTTGACAACATTTCTTCTTTGAAGAAGACCAAGGAACAGCAGTGAGTTGTTTTCTTTTCATAAATGACAAAAGTTGAGTACTTAGATGTCTATAGTCGCCATGTTTCACATTATTCCCCATAAAACCACAATTCAGGTTAGTAGAAGGGCCACTAGGTTGGCTGTTGTCTGACCCTATGTGATATGCACTGTGCTTTTCCATGTGTTTTAGTGAACTGATTGTATTAATTTAATATATTTTGTTAAAAAAAATATCCATCCTGTTTCCTTTCGATTTAATTCGACAAACTTCATTTGCCCCCAGTGGGGAAATCAAGAATAAATTAGCTCTTTATGGGACTGAACATATTGTGGCTCCTATCAGTTTTATTTCACAGGATTTATGTGCTTTTGAGGGCATCTTGCCAACAGCTGGGTTTGTATGGTTTTGAAAATAGGGCCAGGCTATTGCAAATCAGGTCAGGTAAAGTGTGTGAGCATATGCTGGTTCAGCTGCATCAACTTTGGCCCTGTACTGCTCTGGCATCCTTATGGCTATCATCCAAGCCTGAACCATGCCCCATCTCTTCAGGTATCCTCCCAGCTGGCCCCTCCACAACTCACATGGCCACCCCTGACATCTAGACCAGCCCATCTTGTCCTGGACACCCAGTATGCAGTGAGCTGGATCAGGCCTGAGCGTACCAGCTACTCTTAGAGGTACAACTGCTGCACTCGTATTCAGCAGCTGACCCCCCCCCCCACACACACACACACACCTCCCCTCCTGAGCACATGACAGTCTTACCACTGACACCCAAAACTGTGCTGAAGAAAGTTTTCAAAAAGCCAGTACCTCTGGCCATCAGTCAGTGTCCAGGCCTCATAAGAGTAAGACTGGGAGAACCAAGGACTCTGACTTTCATACACATGCTCAGATGCCAGGAGTGCTGCACCGTCTGTCCCGGCGAACAACTTTAAAACACTCTCCATGTACAGACACAGATTCAGCGGCAGCATCCAAGGCATCCCTGAATTTCTGGGACTTTTTAAGACCCCAGTCATCACCTCTGCTGCTATAATGCCAACTGAAATAAATTTAGACTCAACGTTAGAGTTTGAAAATAGGTACACATAATCCTAATACTAAATTCTCCTTCAGATCCTTACAAACGAATCTAGGGCAGTGTGTGTGTTGGCCTCAAAGGAGAGAAAATACTGTTCTCTTCTTGAGAAAGTCTCAGATGATAGCAAGGGTGCCAGAGCGCCATCTGTACAGCTGCTGATTACAGCAACCCCAAAAAGAGAAGGTTAGTGTGGAAGTGGGCCACATCTTCGCTTCCAGGTCCACAAATAGACTGATGCTCAGCCACAGGGAGCCCTTTACTAAAAGGACATGCTGTAATGATCAAATACCTTGTTATCACTTCACCTGTAGAAGGTGTAGATAGTGCATGTGCCAGCAGACATTTCTTATAAGACTGTGAAAAAGTGCATTAAACAAAGAATGAGAACATATTCTCCAAAACAAAACCATTGCTGCTTTAAAAGTAGTTTATTGTCTCAGATGAGCATTACTCACCATCTGACTGAGCTGTAACACTAATCACACTGGATTAGCCTTTGTCTGCATGCGTCATCATTCTGTAGACTGTTCAATGCGTTACATGGAAATTCACAATGGTCTGTTGAGGCACACTGGTGTGCCTTAAAGCTACACTAATAAAAATAGGTTAGCCAGATTAATCTTTGTTAAACTACTACTCTGTTTAAGTTCAAGAACAAAAAGCTCAAAGTGAAATTTACTGACATTTTTCAAGTAGATTCAATAAGACTAATCTTTTTTAACTTCATTTTTTTCTTTGAAATACATGTAATTTCAATTATTCTCAGCTTTCAAAGATGACTCATGCTTTCAATGACGTCTAACATAATAATATAAACAGTATAATTTATGATTGCCTCCCACTAGTGGTATTCATAAGTAATGTTTGCAAGGAGAGTATCCGCATTTATTTTGACACCTTCTTGATTTTACCTCATTACAAAAATGACCAGAGAATGGCTGATTTCTTGACTACAAATATCAGGCAGTCAAACTCATTTTCAGGAAGTAATGTTTTCACTCATGGTGCTAAAGTGTTGACCATTGAAATCAATAATAATTCATCAGAAAGTTGAACCAAGGAATCCCAGCAGTGATCTCTGTACAAGATTCAACATCTAAACTCAGCTGATCACATTTAAACATATCTAAATACATATACACACTCTGCACCAGCGCATCATGGGAAAATTCTGCCTGCATATCCCCATATTTGTTTGCCACCAATCTGATCTGTCATCACTGCCATGTCTTCAGTTAGCAGTTAATCTATTCCTGATTGTTAGAAAAGCCATTCATCACTTATTTGAAACACCCACAGTGCACCACAGGGAGTATTTATTCATGGATAATGTAGTAGTTTGTAGTTTTGAAACACAGAATGAAACTGAGTAAAGGTTACTAAGTCAGGCTTAGCTATGTGGATACACTTCGGAAGATTGGCTAACATTACCTAAATTATTCTCGTTTAGGAAAAAAATCACAGTGTCTTGTATTTTCAACAAAAGAAACTGACTACAGAATTAGGTGTATTTATGTCAAGCTAGAAACTTGAAGTTTTCTTGTTGATATCACTGATTAAATTAAATTAAATTAACTTTTGCCCAGATTCATTTTTCTCAGTTTAGTCTTGGTGTGTTTTGGGATTTTTTACAACCCTACCTTGATTTCACAACAACTAAAGAAACAGTAACCGGTGTTAAAGTGGCTAAAGTCTTGGATCTAAATATTGTGTGCCTTAAGATTTGGCTTGAACTTGTTGAATGTAAATTTAGAAGTTTTATCCATCTGCAGAAGCAGATCATATTATAACTGAAATTTGCTCTTTACATCAACCCTGGCTGACCTTGTCTAAACTGTGTAAAAGGATCTGTTTTTGGCATTTAAAGCCAAATTCCTTGATACATCTGTGTGTGGTGGCTCTTGATGAACTGACTCCAGGCTGACAGATTGTCTTTAGATGTGAGAGGGTATCAGAGGTCAGTTTTTTTAGAGCCTTTAAAAAGTTTTAGAAAAGTCCTCTGGTGTAAGGGCCAGCCAGTCAAAAGCCTTTTTCCCATGAGAAATACTTGACTAAGACTAACTAAAAGTAGACCTTTGGTGAAAAAAACTGACAAAACGTAGGTTTAGTTTTCATCAAGATGACTAAAAAGAGACTAAAATAAAATTTAGTTTTCATCAGACATTCAAAATCCTTGACATTTCTCCAGTGTGGGTAAATCTGTCAAAATAAAATAAAATCTGCCTCACAGCTGTAGAAAGCAAGGACTCCAAGTTTAGCAGAGTGCAAAGAACACACACTACGATGGTTTGGTACCAGGTTCAGGCAAGAGAATGAATGCTTGACCTTAAAGTTTAGACTAAAATGTGAAGACTTTTGATGGACTAAAACTAGACTAGAATGTTTTTTAATGGTTTGTTGACTTAAACTAGGCTAACTTTAAAGGGAAATGACCTAAGTTTGACTAAAACTAAAATGCCTTCAATCTAAAGACTAAAAATAGCTGTCAAAATTAACACTGCTCTTTACCTTTATTTCCTGTCTCTCTGTAGCTGCTCCGTCTATAAAAAGCCAAAAAGCAAGCATGTAAATGTGCCCGGAAGACAGGAATAAAAATGGAAATGAGCCAAGTGATGAAGACAAATACATTGGTGTTTTCCTCTAGGGATTTGGCATGTAGAAGAGAGAAATGGAGACAAAAAACAAAGAAACATTTTCATTCTGACTTGATCAACAGGGCTCCATCACAGCAACAACAAACGGCCCATACAATTCGTCATCTTAGACAAAGCAGTCACAGATGGTCACATGAATGCAGAAATAATAACCTGTTTACATAAGCTATTCTGATGCCATGGAGGGCTTTTTATCCTGCAGACTTTGAAGCAAAGCTTATACATAAACTTAAAAATGCAAGACACTTTCATCCAGATGCATTACTCCTTTCAACCCTTATATTCATATTCAATAGAAAAATTACTGCACCAGCAGTGACAAAGCAGAATGAACCGAAAGGCAACAAAATTCACAGTTCTTTCAGGCATCCTGAGCCATGTTATGGCCATGACATCTACAGTCAGTTTAACAGCATTTAAAAGCACTTAATTAATATAATAGCACTAATGTTCAACTTCACATCAGATATTCTTAATATTGGTCTTTGATGCTGAAGATGCAGTGGGCTGCTTCAACACATCTCTCTGATATTACGTCTCCTTGAGCTTCTTTTGACACCAGGATTCTCTTCAGACCCACTGCTGTGCTCAGAGAGAGGCGATGGTGGATGGTGTGCATTTTCTTTATTTTCTGAAGAACAGAAATGAAAAGAGTCTTTGAATGCAAATGCTGCTGGTTTGGATGAAAAATTTGTTTGTATTTGTCTTACTGTAGATCCAAGGAAACCACCTCAGGGTGGACATGTTAGATGTTAAAGTGTATTTTGCATAATATGTGACCTGTGAACTTATCATGTTGTCATTATCTTAACTTATCTTGTTACCCTTACTTAACTTATCTTAACTAATCTTTTTATCTTAACTTATTATATTGTGTTATTAAGTAACGTGTTATTATGTAACATATCCTCATATCATATCTTAACTAAACTCATGTTGTGTTATCTTATCTTAACTGATCCTAACTTATCTTGTCTTAATTTATGTTATCTTGTGTTTACATGATTTATCTTTCGTTATCTTTACATGTTATCTTAACTTATCTTAACTCAGCTCATTGTATGTTAACTCAACTCATCTGAACTCATCTTAACTTAAGTTATAACAGGTATTTAGTTTGCTAAAATAACACTGTGATGCAGCCTGATAAAATGTAACTCATCAGGTCTGTCCTCAGATCTGTGAATATTTTCATGCTTGTTTGCTGAATAGAGGTTGGATCTAAGGAAGGCGTACAGCTGGTTGGATTATGTGACACAGCATAGAGCAGATGAGTCACTCAAGATGAATTTTTTGATCCTGAATGGATTGTTAGCCACTCTTGCATGCAGATATCTATTTACACAGACAAACAAATCAGTGTCAGACGGCAGGCCTTGGAGCAGGGGCGTCGTTGTGTTCCACCTGCTGTTATTCTCCTCACACCGTTTTTCCTGCACATCACTATTTTTTCATAACTGTCACTAGATTTAATAGTAAACCCGTAACTGAAATTCAATTTCTCTGAGTTATAACCAAGCAGATCTTACCTCAAGTTCTCAATCAGTTTGCTGCAGGGGCGCCTTAAAGGCAGATAGTACATCATAAAGATCACTTTTCTCTTCGCTCAGTGTTTTTGTTTTTATGGGAACACATCCTCTACTTTGCTGCAGGGATTCATATCAAACTGCACCAGAAGATAAACAACAGACAGACAGCCTGTGACTGCTGTGGCAATAGATATAAGAGATGATGCTGCAACAGCAGGATGTCGGCATAACAATACCCATCATGAACTAAAATTGAGGAGTTTGGTGCAGCATCAGCAAACACTCATGATCTTTTGTAACAGGTATGCAAATTCATATACAGTTCTGGATGTAATGATGGCCTGCAGTATCAAATATTGAGAAACTGATAAATCAATAGAAAAATGTCATTCAAGTGCTTTATTTCTTCAAACAGAAGGTATTGTTGCTTCTTGTTGCCTTACTTGTTTGCTTTGTTTTGCTGTTCTTTATGCTGCTATCTGAAGACAAGAAAACTGAAGCCAGTGGAGAGGATTCTGTTTTTATTCATACAATTACATAGACAATGATATAATGTTACCATGGAATTACCAACCCCAAACAATACTTGGGTGTACATGAGAGTAAAATAATCAAAAATTACACAACTTAAACAAAGAATATGTATTTAATATAGAGTATACGAACATACAGCACATGCCATACAGTATATAAATAATATCAATGTAAAAGTATAATACATTATTATTTTCCAATCAGAGCTTCTGCTAGACATAGATACAGCTTCAGTGACAAAGAAAACTCACTTGAGTACAGTTTTTGAGTATTTGTACTTGAGTTTAATTTTTGAGGGACACATTTCCCTTTTACTCCTCTGCTCTGCTCTACTAATATGACTACGCTACAACATTTCTATAGACCAGGGCTGTTCATTTACTTTGGAACGGGGTCGGTTCCTGAAAAAGATCCCATTTGAAGGACTGGAGAGATATTACATGACATACAGTATGTGTAATAATGTCTTTAATATCTTCAGTCAATCAATCAAACTCTTTTGGATTTTCTCATCCATAACAGTCTCTCCTGTTGACACTATACCATACATGCCTTGACAGCCTTTGCAGTGATAAATGGCTTTTTCCTTTTGTCTCAAATCCATTTTAGTTGTGACATTTATATAGCTCTCTCTTGTTCTGCCATGTCTTTGTTCTCAAAATGAGCTCTGCCCCAAAGTCTTCTCAGAGCAAAAATCTGATCTAAGTGATGTCAAGGTTAGCATGAGTTGTCTTTTCAAGGTGTTTTTCTTGCATGCCAGTATGCACTCATTTCAGAGTAATACAGAACTTGCACAGATATAAATGCATACTTTCTCTGTATCTACTTGTTTTTGGGTTTTTTTTTTGTTTTGTTTTGTTTTGTTTTGTTTTTTTAAGTTTTCAAAATCTTTTGGATAGTTTACTGGCTTATGTGCACAAAAGAACATGTCCACGTTTACTGAAATGTGAGTTGAGACTGAGAACAGTGCATGTGTCAGGCAGGAATGAGAGGATAAATATGAACAAGGAAAAGAACGAAATCCTACCAAAAAAAAGAAACTCTGGGAGGGAAAAAAAGTAAGCCAAAATGCCCACTATGAAAAATGTGAATGATATCAGATGGTTAAACTTAGAAAAATCCTCATTGGTTTGAAATTATGTAATATGTTTTTGCAGGTAACAGCTGTTATTGTGGAATAAGTTGCTTAGCCCTGGTTTGCCTCTTTCTCATTAAGAAACTTGATCCTGTACCTGTTGGCTCACAAAGCTCACAGTAAAGCGGCCCACTCATACAGCTACTGAAGGTGGAAATGTGCAGCATGTACATTACGGCTCCAAGCTGCCAAGCTGTTGTTGGGGCAGCATTATAACGGGTGAAAAAGTGTCACTCTGGAGGGGCAAGAGCAAATGTCCCTGAAGAAGAGCAAAAACAGAATACAGTCAGAGCTCAGTTCAAACATGAGGCTGAAGGTAACAGAAACTGGTGATTGTTCAGGCTTAATATCACACCACTGGTTTCTTCCTTTTGAAGGTGCTGCAGCTAAAGTCAATAATTCTGAGGCAGGGGGGCTCCATTACTGAAGCCTATCAGGATGTTTTCATCTTTGAGGCCTCAGTGAAATAACCTTTCTGTTGTATATCAATGGCTGCTGACACCTGTTGAACCATGAATGTCTGACATAGAAAAGAAGAGAGGGAACATTTTTTTTAATATGTAAAGATACAAACATGCTTTTGCATGGTTTCAGGTTGTAAAACATAAGCAATGGAATAACATTTTTGTAAATCACAATGTTCATCATGAAGAATGACTTACATGCGTTGCATATGCGATACCCCCTAATCAAGGTATAAACGACAGTATCATCAGTATAAAGATGAACTGCTTTTTATTTTTGACCTGAATGATAGCCATTGATATCAAAGCAGCAAAAAAATTTACTTTATTTTTTATGCTATAATACAAAGAACCTTTTTTTTTATGTAAACCCCTTTTATTAAAACAGATTTACCTTTTTGGTAATGTTATCAATGTGGATGGACACATTGACTAAAACATAAAGTAATGTCTGACTTCATAGCAAAGCTGTGACCTGCATAAGCGTCAGTATACCAGAGAATAGAAGGATCTTGAATAAAATAATTAAATAACTGCAAAATAATCCAAGAGTACCTGGATGCAGTAAGGCAAACATTGGGAACTTTGGGTTACATGGCAAAAATTGGTGGGAAAAAATGGTCAACAGTGGTTAAAAAGATGTAAGAATTGGCAGAAATGTTTTAAAAGTTGCAAGAATGGAAAGTTATGCATATGAGTTAAAAAGTAGCAACAGTTGCCTAAAGTAGTAAAAAGAAAAGGCAAAAATTGGTAAAAAGGGAAAAAAGTTGCAAAAAAGAGTAATGAAAACTGTCATTGGGCGAGAGGTGGGGTACACCCTGGACTGGTCGCCAGTCAATAACATGGCTGACATATAGTATAGAGACAGACAACCAGGCATGCTCACATTCACAGTCTGGCTGATTGAAAGTCACCAATCAACCTAACAAGCACGTCTTTGGTGGTGGGAGGGGGAGTGAACCCACACATCCATGGGGAGAACATGCAAACTCCACACAGAAAGGCCCTGACCAGGAAACAAACCAGAAACTTTCTGCTGTGAAGCAACAGCACTAACCCCTGTGCCGTCGAGCAGCCCCTATCCTGAGACAACAAGATAATTTTATAAAATCTGAAGAAACATTACCCATCAAAGCAAATGGAGTATGTATGGATGTATGGTCATTCGGGACATCCATACATCATAAACTATTTGTCTTATTTTTTTCCTGGCACAGATTGGCAGCCCACTTAAAACAGCTTTAGGGTCCCAACACAGCAATCGAGAACCACTGCTATGAATCATTAAGTAATGTATTGCCTTTAATCCTGTTTCTTTATGATTAATTAAAAAAACATGGCACATGATATCGATATGAGTGTACTGTACATGTTGAAAACTGGGTAAAATACTTCAGTTTGGTACTCATGTTCATCATTTGATCAGTCTCTTTGTTATAATTTATGTTTTGTGAACAGGTAAAATGAACTTTCGAGTGGACTGACCAACGTCTCGCCCTCTCAAAAAAACTATTTGGTTGGTGTTCAGACAGATTTAACCACAGACTGAACTTCAGTTCTCACCTGAACTTTCCTCAGCAGCAGAAAATACAAATCATTTTTCCTAACTTAGCAAACAAGGTGACCTCAGCTTGTCCAACCCCAGGGAGAATCTATCATCATCAGGTGCAAAACTGCGAAACTGACACTAGGCTGTAGAGGAGGCCCTATTAGTTCTTGACATGAGACTGCCAGACATCATGGTGCTTCTTCTTTTAACTGTCTTTCTTTGCTCCCAGCAGTTGAAACAATATTTTCTCTGTCTGATTTGGCCTCAAATGTCAAAAGATTAGTTTCTATAACTAGTAGTTTTTCATGAAGTACTACATTTATTGCTATATCTTCCCTCACAACTTGCTTTTGATATTTGTGCTTGTAACTAAAGCCTATTTCTATGCTTTTGATCCTTCATCTTCAGTGGAGACCTCTACCTTAGCATTGAATACAGGATGAAGGTGGTAGACTGTTTGAGTGATGATGATATAGGGTCGTTGGCAAGGCTATACACCATGAGCACAGAGACTTGTGATTTCAAGTGTTTTATCTCAGCTCTAAGATCTTGTATGTCAGCCCTTGTAAGTGAAATAACATCTTTTATATCCAAGGATTTGCTTTGGTTGAAAGGTAACAGTTTTCTATTTCATATGCATTTCAGATAGCATCTAGAGACCAAGCTGAATCTTGTGATCCATGAATCTGTACTGCAGGGACATTTTTATGGATCGGTGCTTTCTGAGTGTTTCAAATGTGCTTTATCTCTTTAAATGTAGGATTTCATCCTTGAGCTTTTTTGTCCAGACTTCAACAGCCTAAACAACACTTATCTTTGAATTTTAAAAGGGCCTTTATCAGGGAAAAAAGACTATTTTCTATTAAATCTGAACCTGAAACCATATTTGAGCTCCAAATCAATGAGAATTGTTGTCACATTGTTAAAGATGAGAAATATTGCTATTTCAAGCCCTGATAAAATATAAATGCAGACAGTCTGTCAAAACTGAGGAAGTTAATTTAAAAAATGCTGTCACACACATTTGTACACTATTAAAGCTGCACCTGGTGAATCTTTTAAACAGAGCAGGCCTGTCTCTGGGGCTGCTCCCATCAGTCACTCAGCCTGCTGGGACATTAAAAGAAAACAGCAATCATTATTTTCACCACTGTGGTTAACAGAGGCTCCAAATTGCACTGTCACGTGAAAATAATTTTAAAAAACAAACACCACATCCATTTTTAGTTCAGTGGTGTGTGCTGGGTGTTGAAGCAGAGTGATTTATTACAGAATCCACTCTGCTACCAGCACCTTCATGGATCCCATCTGCAGATATATTTCATATTGTGTTGCAGGATTCACATGATGGCTGCCGTTATGCACTCTTAGGTAAATGTCTGTTTGAAGGCCTATTCAGAGGTAATTCTGCCCCTCTGCTCCCTGCACAGCTAAAATAAGTGGAGGCTCTTCTCTTAACCTCCACCACATGCTGACACAAGCAGCTCTGGGCCTCTAGAGAGATGGTTGGAGCTCTAAAATGAGCGTATTTGAAAAACCTGGCAGTTATTCAGAGAAAACCTTAAAGGAAGTGCTTTAACCTTTCTTGACACAGTTATAAAGCGGTGTTGTTCAAAGAAGGCCTCCTGGTGTACTCTGCAGAGGAAACCCTGTTTGGCAAAATTTCCCTGAGAGTTCAACATTAAATGACACAGTTAATACAGATTTTTAACAATACAGCAAAGAAAAAGAGAGCTCTTTGCCAGCAAAGTTGGAACAAGATGAATTGTCTTAAATGTGTGAGTGGAGAAATTGTACCTGGAAAGTCTAACCCTGAGATGACTAATACATGAACTGTATTTTTGTCTTTGTTAAAATGGAAAAATATGTCTCTGACTAGCTTTGCAGTGGGAGGCAAACCCATGCTAAGATTAGCTCAGGATACTCAGACGCTGTGTAAATACATATGAAAACTAGACCTGCTGCCTTGTGGTTAAAGGCCTCTGTGAGGTATGCAGTGAGAGCACAGCAGTGAGCCAAAAAGAGCTGGGCTGGTAGTGTGATTTGTAGAAATAGTATTTCTTAAATAGAACTGAACAGCTATTTATTTTAGAAGTTTGGAAATGTGAAACGTCTTTGACAACTTGACTCAATAGTGATGTCCTTATGAAGGGATAATTAGGCTGACAGGGGTCTAGGATACTCCCTTCCATGGAGTTTGGACACTGGTGGTGGGGAAGGAAGGATGTAGAATGAGATGAGGGATTGACTCCTGAAGAACTTGAGCTGAACACTGATGAGTTGTAATGGAGGTGGCTGGGGTGGAGGAGGGTCACATGATCACATGATTGAGGAGTTTTCATTAATTAATTCAAATCTGTATTTATTATCAAAAGGACATTGAGGTTTACCTCATTTCTAACACTGTTGAGAAAGAAAGAAAGGATGAATGAAAATGGAACAGTCTTCCTGCTTCCTCATGAGTAGAGCTACAGCAGGCAAGCCCCACCTTCAAGCATGCCTCTCTGATGTCGAAGCACTTTGGGAGGTCCGATTTGCTAGGGGTATTTCCCTCTCTGCTACTGATACCTATCCTTGCAAAGCAGATGGATAAGCCCATTTCCTTGTTTTTCACTGGCAAATCCATCTTGTCAAGCTCCCATCTGAACCGTTTTGGCCCGGTTAGAAAGTGTCAGGACCAATCAGCGACAAGGGGCAGTACTTTCAGGCACGGTAGAGTCGTGGCGTAAGCAAGCACTAGCAAGAGGCCGGTGCAATTATGGCAGAAGAGATTAGCGTGGATGCTGCTAAAGCTTAAGTTTTATCAGAACTTGACGACATTTCTACGTTAAAAAAGAACAAAGAACAGCAGTGAGTTGTTTTCTTTTCAAAAATGACAAAAGTCGAGTACTTACATGTCTAGCGTCGTCATGTTACGCGTTATTCCTCAGTAGATTCCCACGAGCCCATAAATGCCCATAAATAAAATAAACGTCATGAATGAATCGTGAGTTGTTCTAGGGTACTTGTTGCGTCAAAGAGTTTTGAAGGGATCAACACGTTATTGACCAAATAAGGATGATCTCTTTCCTCCTTTTGTAATTTTTTTTCTTGTACGACATCTCAGAGGCTCAAAAACGTCTCAACTTCTCTCGATAAAATGCACCACAGTAACATTCCACTTACAACAGAATCACACAAGATATTGATGCACAAACTGATGCATTTGTCTGTTTCAGGCTCTGCTCTTGAGCCAAATCCTCACCCTTCTTCTGAGTACTCCTCCAATTACTATTTAATAATCAGAGTGTGCAATGAAGTCCCCAGTGACAGGTGATAAGAAATAAACACCGTCATTGATTGGCCATACTGTGAAAGAAAGAGGAAATGTCTTTTACAGAAATCAAAAGGAAAACAGCCTTGCTTAGCCTAGTGGGGTTCATTTTCTTTGTCTGTGCTACAATTGCACAAGGTCATCAGAGCTCCAACTGGGCGATGAATGACTGGCAGCTATAGGTAAAGCTCTGCCGTTAACAATGCAGCAGAGAAAGGAAATGAGAAAGCTATTAACCTCTGACTTTTCACAGGGAGGAGTGTCCCCTCTGACACCCTTTTCAGCTGCATTAAAGAAGCAAGCATGACAGGAGAGCTGTCTGCTTATGAAATTCAGACTGACAGCAGCGAGATTCAGTCATTATTTTAAAGCTCTTGTGAGGAACTCTAAGTTTGGGTCAGTGTTGGAGGCCCCGCAAGCTGACCCCTAATCTGCAGCAGCAGTTTAGGCAATAAAAAATACTTTGAAAATACACAGAAAATTGCTAATTGATCATTAACAAATGTAAAACAATAAGACTCAGCACTCCGCAAGAAGAGAGAAGGACAAAGTCAGAAACTGCAGGCAGTAGTCTAGTCACCACCTGAAACAGAGTTAGGTGATATTGCCTAAAACTAATATTGGGATATTTTTTGGCTATATCACGGCAGATGATATATATCACAGCATTTTAAAATCTCATCTTAACTTCAGTCTAAATATTTAATTCAGCCCTTTGAAATGTTACAATACCATTTAGCAAATGCTTTTGTCCAAAGTGACCTAGATTCGAGAGTAAGTGCAACACAAGCAAAGATCTAGACAAGAAGGAACAACATCAGTAAGTGCCACAAAGTTCTTCAAGTCCATTTGGATGTAGGCGTTGTCACGCAGTGTTACAGGCAACGGGGTATATTTTTTTAAAATAACCATCAGCAATGAAACAACCAATAATCAATGTGAGACCTCTCATCATTGCTATCAATGAAATTGTCACAACAAATAATGACCAAAGTACCAAGTGCTGGGTCACTCACAAAGAGCAAAAATCCCGGAAGTAGAGTAGGACAGTATTTGGGAGACTCATTCTACCACTGGGGACAACAGTGGAGAATAGTCGAGCTAAGTGCATAGTGTCCTCTAAAACATCGTGATTTGCTGTGATGATGTATTGCATTTTTATTGGCTGGAAGTTCACGCTGTGAAACAGAAAACCTGTTAGCTTCTACAAAGCTGACTTTAGTGTCATATTGTTATTCATACTTTGATGTTCTTTTTACCTCTGAAATACCCACTTTTAACCCTCTGGATGTTTGGAGGTGATGCTGAGAGTGTGAGTATATAATTAAGATATTAGTTTCCCCTACAAAAGAAGGCTCTTTATGAAAAGAAAAAAAAACTATGGTACCTTATGACAACTTTACACAAAAATAAATTAATGATTCAAAATTTGATCTATCAACTCACCTGCATTGTGGTTTATCCATATGGAGTTGTTGTAGTTAACCGTGCTTGTGACATCATCAAAATGTGCAGGATGAAGGTGCAGGCCCGGACAGATCCATCAGCCTGGACACATCTGCTACCTACACTAGAAGTGTACTCATACTGCATTAATCTTTTTTGTATCACTGTGGAAACTTCACCAAGAGTAAAAGTTCAGAGAAAAACTTTATTGACAGACGCATTTCAGCTTGTGGCCTTCATGAGGGTCATCAAAAAATAAATCGCAAACATATTCTTCTAATGTGGACATACATATTTGCTACAAAAAGGTAAATTTGGCTGTCTATCACTTTTCTGTCTATGTTGGTCAATAACCACGCGTGGGCAGAAAAAAAAGCCAAGACCTCTACTCTCTAGATTCTAGCATGAGACGTGCATATGAGGCATGCTAAACACGGCACTCACACAAGCAATGGGAAAGCTCTGACTTGTCTGAAGTTTGAATCAATCAAAGACATTTTGCAATCAGTGTATCTCTGCTTTGAATAAAGTCAACCAAAACTTGGACTTGGCTCTAACTCAAACTTTGAATATTACTTTCATCACAGCTTTTTGTTCTGCCCTTTAAAAGCTCTTTCGTTAAGTTTAAATATTGTGTGACAATGCATGTGACATTGTTTAAACTCGTTTAAAAACCGCTGATAAACAATTAAATTTGATCCAGCATCAATTTAAATCCACGTACAACTCATTCAGCAACATTCTCTGTTTTTTTTTTTTTTTCATTGCTTCTTGCTGTCATGTACACCTGAGAATAAATAAGACATGGACAGTGAGACAGGATGAACTAGAGGTCACCTCCCACAGGGACTCTGACTGAAGGGACTCTGTTTTCTCTCTCATTGAGAAGTCATCTAGAACAGGCCTGAGGCTTTGAGTAGGCCCTGAGATTGGAGCTCTGTAAAGGTCTTTACATTTGAAAGTTGTGCACTTTGACCTTGAGTGAGCCCTGCAGGATACAGAGTAGAAAACTTTTCACAGTCTGGTGGAGTTTGCAATGATGGAAAGGCCGGTGTGCAAAGCCAGAAGGCTTTTAGCCGGTAGGGAGGAAAAAGATTGGTTGAGAAAGAATGAAAGAAAATAACAGCTGCAGGTAGCTGTTTGTTCAATACGACTGTGCAGGAAAACTTTGAGAGCAACACCAGTTAAAAGGAAAACAAAAGTCCAACAATGATAGCTTAACCTTTAAAGATGCTGGATTCTACTTTCCTGAGACGTGCAGATTTGCTGTGAGATGAAAATTTGATGAAAATGGTTTAATTGTTTTGATGCTTTCATAAGTTTTAAGTATTCTGTCATACTTAAAGCCAAGTAGCAACTTCTCATAATGTAAATGTAGCAAATGCAGGAGTGCAAAAGACTGCAGTTCCTTCAGTGTCCACATGTGACAGGCTGCAAAAACAGCTGAATCCCTGTCATACTCCATGCTAAAATGCCTTTTGTTACAGCAGAAAATAAACATGTTTAAATTCTGGTAAAAAAAAACAAAAAAAAAAACTCTTTTCTTATCTGGTGCACAGTGCATTTGGTCTGAATTTAATCATAAATGATCTGTTTGGGTTGCATTAAGTCTAAGAGTTCTTCCTTAATTTGCTTAATTAGAGGTGTGGTTGAGTTTACTGACAGGTGGCTGTTTACTAGGAGGTTTATTGTCTGTCTCAGCCCTAAGTCTTTGCCTATTTGTGGGTTCATGAGATGGAGAAAACATTTAAAATATGTCAATTTATGCTGTTGGGCTTCAAAATGCCTATTCAGAATCTAATGGGTGATTTCACTGACTCTACATCCATGTTTTCTATAGTCTCTGGTTAGAGTCAGTGGGCAGTATGAGGAATGGACACTAAGTAAAGTAAAAAATTAAGATATGATAACAGATCTAAATGAAAACCAAGAACTGTGAAAAAGCAAAGTCGTGTTTTTTTAAATTTTTGCATACTTTGTATGATATTTCTGAAATATGAATTATTCATCCTCTAAGCTATTTTTTTTACCATTTTGTCTCACCTGGACTTATTGTCTTAAAAGCTTGTAAAACATCAACCCTGTGGTGCACTGTCAAGCTCTGAACATCCTTTTCAGGATAAGTGCTGCAGTAAAATTTGTTCTCCCATCTCTTGGGGACCAAAAAGTGAAAAAAAAAACAACAAAAAACAGCGGAACAGCCTGCCATTGGTTGTCACAGCTTGTCACAGTGCATTGTGGGATACAGAATGGTGAATAGCATTAGCTGCTAGGATCAGAAATGTTTAACATGGATTCAAAAATGAAATCAAAGATGTTAAATGTTGGAGTTACCAGTGTGGATTTAATCTTGAAAGGACCCAGAAAGCCACCCAGGTCCCAGGCTCTCTAGAAAGCCTCCATAAGGGCTACAAAAGCAGGGTACACCATGGACTGGTCGCTAGTCAACTGCAGGGCTGAGATACCCTTCTTTCCTCATTGTATTTATCTAAATTTGATATTTGAATACTACTCAAGACATAAACGGCGATTGCATAAAGTCTGCTTCAATCAAATCAGGCTGTTTTACACTCTTCAGGCTTAGGTGTAAATGTACGTCTGTATGCTTGTGTCAAAGACTGAAACAAAGCATACTTTGATTTTAATGATAATTTATTCAATTTAGTTATGTAAGTACACAAAGTTTTAAGTTTTCATCTATTTGTAAAGACTAAATTTCAGTAAACAAGTATGATTTTTCAGTTTTCGTTGTTTCATCAGTTTCAGTTGACTTTATAAACCTTACTGAAAAGGCACTAAAGAGAGCACTTTAAATTGCTTTGCCTCTTAATAGGCACCTTAGAAGGAACTAAACCAAAAAATGTCCACTGGATGGACATCCTAGAGCGCACTCATTTTCCACTGGGAGGGCTGCAACTTTAAACACATATTACTGTTAGTTACAAATCAAAAAAAAAAAAAAGAAAGAAAAAGAAATGCATTTCAATCAGGAGAGACTTAATAGGATTTCAGCAATAATTTGTTTACAAGTTCTGAAATTTTTGAAAATGTGAAATTTGGTGAATAGACTTAAAGGGGTGGTAAGACCAACAGCAGGATAGGATACCCCCTATGGAGTTTTGACACTGGCGATGGAAGGAGTATGACAAGATGTGGACTGGACTTCTGAGGAGCTTGACCTGGGCCATAATGAGATGACTTGGGCCTGGCATTGTAGGGGTGCAGGATGGCATGGAGAAGCTGGTCCAGGACAACGATGAGATGTAATGGAGGTGGCTGGGGCGGAGGACGGTTGCAGCGGTCGCACTTAAACAATAGACAGACAGCGGAGGAGAGAAGAGATTTAAAAATGTGACAGGAGCAGGATGATTGGATCATGAGAGATCATCGCAGAATGGGAATAGCTGAGAACTTAAGTGAGTAGACGCCTATAACAGCTGATTACTAGAGCAGGGAAAGGGAGACACATAAATGAGTGACTATTTACGAATAAAAGGATGAATGAAAATGAAAAAGTCTTCCTTACTGAGCTTTCTTTAAGCTTCATTTATCTCATAGTGTTTTGCTCCAAGTATCCAGGCAATTTATAAACTTGGACAATGGACTCATTTGGAACTGTATTTAAGTTGAAATTTTGACTGTTCTCCCAAGGACCCCATTAAAACTGAACATTTAGCTCACAAACACAACATAATCACACATAAAGACATGAGATTATTGGTTAAAAAAAAAAATAACAAAGTTGAGATAGAATGGTACAATGCTGCTCCCATACGTTTTCAAAAAGATTAAAAGAATCCCATTTAGACAAAGTGCATATTGCACCACATTGCTTAAATAGCTCATTGTTATCAAAGCACTTCAGCAGAATGAAAGCATGCATATGGACAGGAGACAGGGACTTATGAATGAGTGTAAAAACTTTTTCTTAAGTAGGTCATGTAGGCTCCTGGAAGGCTTTCCAGGTTAGAGTCTTAGTCATTGAAGGCACAATTGACTCAAAGTACTTTCTATGTATGCAAACATTTCCATGTCTAAAATAACATCAAAAAAGACCTCTTCAGAGATAACAGTGGCTGATCTGTCTCTTACTAAAGTGCTCACTCCTTTTCATCAAATGCTTCAGTTTAGAGAAAGCTTTTCAAAGACAAACACCTTACTTCAGGCTGGCAGCTGATGACTTAACTGAGATGAAAAAGAATTTGCAAAGGTAGCTTGATGTACTTGAGGACTGCATGCACAATGTGGATTTAAGTTGAGGGATACAGCACTCATTTAAAATGCAGTATTCTAGTCCTCATTGGTAGAGTAAAAAAGACCAATGTCTCCTTTGTTTCAACAGTTACTCTGCCATTTATTTCTTTGCAGATGGTGATTAGCCATGGATTTATTTTCTTTTTTCATGACTCCATGTATGGAGGAGGATAATCTCAACGGGGACTTTCTGTACGGTATAAAAAATAATGATTGGTCTGTTTTAATACTAGTTAACAGTGTTCAGCACACGTGTCTGAACAGTGAACTTCCCAAAATTATCAGTGATGTATCACCGCCTCAGCTTATTAAGCTAACTATTCTAAGACTCAGTGAAAGCTAATTTATTATTGATAAAGCTGGTCAGCTAATGTTAGCTAACAGAGTCATCCAATGTAGTTATTGCAAGTTGACCAATGCAAAGCATCATAAAAACATTTCAAATATGTTCACTGGTGTGCTCAGTAGAAGGCCATTAATGATGGAAAAATTCCCAAACAGTTGTAAAACTATTGTGGTTTCCATGTATCAGAATCTGCTTCACCACTGTGTCAGCAGTCGAGAGTTACACATAATTTATTCTCAAATACATTTTTTCAAACTATAAACTTACAAAAGTGTAACCTTACTGACCTCCTGTAAAGATGATGCAGATCATGTTAGCCTTCTGTGTGGCAACTGCAGGCCGGAGTACTCTTAGTGCTCATATGAGCGCGCCTATTAAGAGTGAGCAATAGAAAACTGTCAGTCCAACCAACAGCCCCACTGCTGCAGTGTCGCTGATGTGTGGTATTTTGGAAAATTACATATAGCCCGTTTAACAAGGCAACACGCTGTTTGGCTGCATGGAGACATACACGTTTACACACCACTGCCAATTACATCCGACAAAAAACAGCAATTGCACCGTAATTTTTAAAACCAACGTGTGCCACATCTCCTGTGTTATCTTGTTTAATATGAGCATGGATTTATAGAGAGCTTACTTTGATCAGGGATCATGAAGCAGGTGTGTCAACACACATTTCCTTGCGGGCGTATTTCAACAAATTCCAGTTGTTTTCCAGCTCTGTCACTTTCTCTCTCAGGTACAAAGAAGAACTAGACTCATGATCCCATCATAATTTCCATCTTTGAGCGTGTGTGTTTGAGTGTAAAGGCTGTGTCCTCTTCAGCATTGTGGCAGAGTGAGTGTATGTGTTATATGGGCCTGGAGTTATGCACTATATTGCCAAAAGTATTCACTCATCCATCCAAATAATTGAAATCAGGTGTTACAATCACTTCCATGGCCACAGGTGTATAAAATCAAGCACTTAGGCATGCAGACTGTTTCTACAAACATTTGTGAACGAATGGGTCACTCTCAGGAGTTCAGTGAATTCCAGCGTGGTACTGTGATAGGATGCCACATGTGCAACAAGTCCAGTGGTGAAATTTCCTCACTCCTAAATATTCCACAGTCAACTGTCTGTGGTATTATAACAAAGTGGAAGCGATTGGGAATGACAGCAACTCAGCCACAAAGTGGTAGGCCATGTAAAATGACAGAGTGGGGTCAGATGATGCTGAGGCGCATAGTGTGCAGAGGTCGCCAACTTTCTGCAGAGTCAATCGCTACAGACCAAGGATGTAATAGTTTGGGATTTTTCAATAGTTTTAGTATTTATTTCGTTTTCACTTTCTCTTTTAAATGTCAGTTTAGTTTTAATTAGTTTTTACTGCTGGCTTGTTAGTTTAGTTTAGTTTCTACTTTGCAAAACAATGCTTCGTTTCAGTTTAGTTTTTATTAGTTTTAGTGTTAGTTTTAGTTTTTTTAGATAGATGTCAGCGCTGAGGGAACATCATGCCTTTTAAAAAAACATATTCAAGCTGGCTACTCTTCACTTTTAATTTTATTTATTTAAAGATTATGTTTGAATAAAACTTCAGACATAAAACTACCACTGTATGAAGTCTTGACCAATCAATTCAGGCAATTTTACACTTTAAGTTTTCGTTTTCTCGGTAAAGCTTAGTTTTGATTTAGTTTCAGTTAACTAAAATGATTTTTGAATTTTAGTTTTAGTTATTTAGTTAGTGTTAGTTAACTATAATAACCTTCTACAGAGCTCCAAACTTCATGTGGCCTTCAGATTAGCTCAAGAACAGTGCATAGAGAGCTTCATGGAATGGGTTTCCATGGCCGAGCAGCTGCATCCAAGCCATACATCACCAAGTGCAATGCAAAGCGTCGGATGCAGTGGTGTAAAACATGCCGCCACTGGACTCTAGAGCAGTGGAGGCACGTTCTCTGGAGTGACGAATCATGCTTCTCCATCTGGCAAACTGATGGAAGAGTCTGGGTTTGGCGGTTGCCAGGAGAACGGTACTTGTCTGACTGCATTGTGCCAAGTGTAAAGTTTGGTGGAGGGGGGATTATGGTGTGGGGTTGTTTTTCAGGAGCTGGGCTTGGACCCTTAGTTCCAGTAGAAGGAACTCTGTATGCTTCAGCATACCAAGAAATTCTGGACAATTCCCTGCTCCCAACTTTGTGGGAACAGTTTGGGGATGGCCCCTTCCTGTTCCAACATGACTGTGCACCAGTGCACAAAGCAAGGTCCATAAAGACATGGATGAGAGAGTTTGGTGTGGATGAACTTGACTGGCCCGCACAGAGTCCTGACCTCAACCTGATAGAACACCTTTGGGATGAATTAGAGCGGAGACTGAGAGCCAGGCCTTCTCGTCCAACATCAGTGTGTGACCTCACAAATGTGCTTCTAGAAGAATGATCAAAAATTCCCATAAACACACTCCTAAACCTTGTGGAAAGCCTTCCCAGAAGAGTTGAAGCTGTTATAGCTGCATAGGGTGGACTGACGTCATATTGAACCCTATGGAATAAGAATGGGATGTCACTTAATTTTATATGTGAGTCAAGGAAAGTGAGCGAATACTTTAGCAATATACATAGTGTAATTCAAGTCAATTTGAAAATCTAATTTTGACACCTCAGCTCAAGCTGTGAGTACGGGAATGTGGCATGATGTAGTTGTGACAAAACATGTCAATCTTCCCTCCATTCATGCTGTCAAAGCTACTAACCTAACCATTAAGATGTTAACTAACTCATTTATTACATATATAAACCCCTACACCAGTGGGGTATCTTAGTTTAAACCAGACTAGATAAGCCGGGGATCAACGCGCCATCTTATCTACCTCCAGAGCCAAAGCTGCCAAACAGTGTGGATTAAATTGAAAAGCACAATATAATCTGAGAAAAGCTTTGTATTTTTGTCAGAGAAGTATGGGACTGCATCCATGTAACCCTTTCCTTCATGCTCCAACATGAGGTCCGGTGTTTCCACTCCTCCTCATTTACTCCTCATCAATTAAATTGACTGGGTTTCTCATCAGCTGCCAAATTCTGTTAGCAAGACTAAATTATCTGCTCAATCCAAATTCTATCTCCAATTTTCACTGGGTTTAGAGGTCATTATTGGACAATCACACCTTCTTCTAGAAGGAGACTCATAACCTACTTCAAGGACAAATTAAGCTCAAAAACATCAATGCAGGGTGTAGTGTGGCTGTTGTTGTTTGAACCTGTGACATAAATCCAGAGTATAGCAGTGTGGATATTTAACTGCCCGTGAAGTATCAATTCAATCAGCTCTACAGTGGAGCCTTATTTTATTCAACATTACACACTGATTATGGTAATGTAGTGAATATGCTAATATTAACATGCTGTTCCATCATGAAGATGGATGAAATGGTTGGTAAATGATAATAAAAATGAAGTAGCATTAGTATTTATATTGTGTTAAATCTATTTTCTCTAGATCACAGATCACCTGATCATGTCATTTGACTTGAAGCATGCTGTAAGAGTTTTCTTGATGTCACAATGTAAATCTACCTCAGGGGAACAGATAGAGCTTTAGGAGATTCTCTTGAACCCCCCATGAATGCTCTACAGAATGAATGGGCACAAATTCCCACATAAATACTGTAAAATCCTTCACCCTTCAAAGAAAGAGGGGGCTCCATATTAAAGTACATGTATGTGTTTTAGCTTCTTTATAAATAAAAATAAATGAAATGATTGACAATCTTTTCAACATTTTGAAAGAAAGGGAACATTTATATTTCTTAAAATGTACTCTGACCTTAAATTTTTTATAGCAGCTGAGTGAAAACCACTGGTTTGGTCTGTTAAATAAAGGGTTCACAGTTCCCTGCTAATCATGGCCTTCTCCTAATGAATCAGTGATTTTCTGTCACTTTTCTTCCCATCACAAGCCTTCAATGCAGATTCTTGGTCTCAGAAAAAAAGCTGATTTTTCAAGGTGACCTTTAAGTGCTATAAAGTCCTCTGATCTGAGACAATAGATGCTATTTATCAAAGTGGTTTTAGTCTATTAAGCTATTTAATGCTTACAGATGTGCTGCCTGTGAGCTGTCTTCACTTTCCCAGGATTGAAGGGTTTTTTAAATCCTATAAATCTCTTTCGGTCCCTTTGTTGTCTGTCTGCATCCTCATAACACTCAGGGTTTTTCCATTGATCCACTTTTTTCACCTCTTTTTCCTTTTTTTCTGACATTAGATGCTTTGATAATCTTGATTCCTTCAATCCCTTTGGATTGTTTCCTCTTCAACCTCATGCTTTTTGGATTTTTTTTTTGTGTTCTCAGCCTTATACCAATCCCAAACAATCTCTTAAGCTTCCACAGGGCTTGATATTAACAATCTGAGATCAAATCCAAACAAAGGCCTGGCCTACCAACAAAGATAAACCCTTTCAGGCAAACAGGCAACATTGATAGCTGCGCCTCATTGAACAACTGATTTATGAAATTCCAACATAACAGGACATGTTTATTGAAGGAAAGCTCTTTCTCTTGAGTTCACTGTGAGTGTCTGCTGCTTCATGGAAATCATTAAGTAAATGTTTCACATTCATGGGCTGATGGTTTAAACTGTAATTAGAGAAAATCCTGCCCTCTCGAGCTATTCCCTTGAGACACATTGCTGCTGCACAGTGACCTAACATGACACCATCTTCTTGTGCCTGTGTGTGTGTACCTGTGTGTCTGTGTGAGAGAGAGCTTTAGTTCAAGCACAAAGCCACGAGTACATGAACCGCACGTGTAAACACTTTACAGATCCTGTTTCCTGCAGCCTGTAATGAGAGGACGACTGGCTCGCTCTACAACAGTGACTAATGTTCTCCAAAGCATCTAAAGTACCTCAAGTATCATCACTGCCGTACCAGGTTAAACAGGAAATGGAGCCATGTATCAGAGGGGAAATATATAACACAGCAGACTGTTACTCTTTATTAAATTATTGTCTAGTTTCAGAAATTTAAAGGACCTTTTCAGATTCTTTACAGTGCTCTACCCTTATTTGGTGAGAATAGTGCATATCTGGTAATTGTAACAAACCATGCTGGCTTGGTGGGGCAGGAGAATCAGCACCGACCCCTGTTGCTAACGGAGTCAGACAAGGTAGTATTCTGCCTCCTTTCCTGTTTCATTTGTACAGACAGTGCCTAGAAGAAGTATTCACCCCTGTGGATTTTTTACTCTCCTATTGATTTTATAAATATAATAATGGCTGCAATCACAGCTCTGAGTGTGTGTGGAAAGGTCTCAGGCTTGCACATCAGGACACTGCAATTTTACTCCATTTTTCTTTGTAAAACTGCTCAAGTTCTGTCAGGTTTCACAGGGATTGGGCATGAACAGCCCTTTTCAAGTCCAGCCACAAATTTTCTATTGGATTGAGGTCTGGGCTTTGATTATTCACCTTGTCGTCTTTAAACTATTTCTGAGTAGCTTTCGCGGTATGCTTCAGGTCATTGTCTTGCTGGAAAATAAATCTCCTAATCCGTACTTCTCTTGCAAAATGAATCGTCTTCCAGGACTTCCCTGTAGTCTGCATTAATTTTACTCTCTACCTTTACAAGCCTTCCATGGCCAGCTGCCAAGAGGCATCCCCACAGCATGGTGCTGCCACCACTGTGCTTCACAGTGGGGATGACGTGTTTGTGGTGATGTGCAGTGTTTGGTATCCATCAAACATAGCGTCCTGGCTCATGGCCAAAAAGCATCATTTTGGACACAGACCAAAGATCTTTCTTCCACTTGACCATGGAGTCTACCACATGCCTTTCAGCAAATTCTAGATTTAATAATATGACCAGCTGTTTGGGTCTGCAGGCTTTGTCAGAGACAACAAAAAAACAAAACTAGAACTAGTTATTCGGGTTCAGTTCTCCACTTCAACAGCAGACACAAAGTTTTCATAAAGTACACATATTGTGCTGACTGTAGCTTGTCCAATTATTAACCATCTTACTACTATAATCGAAGAGCTGTCTGTCTGTCTGTCTGTCTGTCTGGATGTCTCGATTTGCAAACCTTCCTGTTGCTCCCATTGTCATCCATACCTCTCTGAGGACTTCTTGGGTACACTGGGTCATAAATATGTATAGTTTTTGTTTAACTCCTTAAAGCCTGTTGTATCATCTTTGATACATACTTTTATGATACCTCTATCTAATCAATATGATCATAAACACAACCTTCTGAATACAATCTGATAATTGATAAAAATGCACTCAAGTGGATTATCAGTTACCAAAAAACCCAATGTATCAAATGAAATACAAAAAAATATATATGTTAAATTTGATGGAAATTTGATTTTTTTTAGATTTCAGTAGAAATAAACATTTTAGTTCCAAAAAAATTAGAGTTCTCTGGCTAAAATGTGTTTTTTCAGGCTTTAAGGGGTTAAAACTCAGTTTGCTCCCCCTCACTTCCCCATCCACCAATATGGCTGATGTGCTTATGTACGGTGGGCATATTGTGTCACTTTCTCCTTGTGCCGATGCTCTGTTGTTGTTTCTCTGGGCGTTGAGCAAGCTGGTGTTCATTTTTTTACTCTTTCTATGTCTAATCACTGCTGTCTTATAGCTGTTGTGCATTTATGCGCATAGTTAACAACAAATACCCTCGCAGTTAAGCTGCCTTTTTCTAAGCCTCCCTTTCCTCTTTTACCACAACTTATCCTAGCTTAGCCCCGTCCTCCTTTACCGACAATGGTACGTGTATTATGTAGTTTATTTGTAGATCTGTAGGACAGGGTAACTCTTTTAGAAACGCAGCTCCACACCACTTTATTCTCAGATTTATGTAGCCAGCCTCCTGTAGCCGGTGGCAGCTAGCCTAGCGTAGCCAAGTAGCACAGTGCAAGAGAACGATTCAATGTTTCATCTCAAAACCCCTGTTGCATTTTACTTTAGGCTAAATTGCTTTTTTGACGAACAACCTGCTTGGAGATCAATATTCTCTAGTTAGAAGAATAAAGTGACAGTCTTAAACTTACTTGGATGACAAATTTCCATTCAGCTTTTCTGGTTGGGGTTGGTTTCTCCGAGTAATACTCAACATTGATTCCATCAATGTTTCTTCACACTCTTAAATCATACATAAACAGACCTACTACTGGTAACTGTGGGGTAGTGCTGAGTCATGCAGACAACAGTTCAAGCCAGAGCAGCACAACACAAACACTTATATTACAGCATTGTATTGCTAATATTGCAGAATCTTGAGTTTATAGAAACTACACACATGCTATTGACAATTTTTTGTTAGCTCTAATACTCTAACCCCTTTAACTACTGCCATAACAGGAAGTCAGATAAATAAATCAAGTGTCCCTTTTCATGCACACTTACATAAAAGCCATTAGACCTTACCTGCATGATGCTGACACGAGTCCATGCAGAGGGGAAATGGAAATGGCATCTATTGAGGCTTAGAGATAAGCCCCCTACTTTGAATTTGTTGAGTAAAAGGACAAAAAAAGGCAAAAAAGTAAGAATGTGTTTCCAGAAATAACCCTCTACTGATGTGAACTCCACATCAAATCCATCCAACTCCGAGCTTTTGCAAAGGCAACCAGTCATTTCAAATCTTGGACCCTGTGTGACGCTGGAGATAAACACCTGAGGCTTGATTTTCAACATCAGATATCCACAAAAGAGGAGATTAAGAGGCTTGAAGCAGCATACATTGTGACTCGTTTTTCTGTAAAGTGGTGTTAAATTTCACAACAGTGCCACCACTTTATTTTGTATTAAATAGCATACAAGAGAGATATTGTGTGCATCTTCATTATTAGAATAAATATTTGTGCTGATTCGGGAGTATGTGAGGTTTAAGTTTTTATTTATATCTTAAAAGTGTATTCCAGGTGATATTACAGAGTAATGTAAATAGCAGTGTAAGTAGGGGAAGGTCCACAAGGTAAGCTTGCATATTACATCAAGGTTTGTTCAAAAGAAGCAACAATTGAACAAACAGCAAGAAAATAGAAGGTTGGCTACAGGGAAGGAGAAAAAACAAGAAAGCTAAGGAAGCTTGCTTTCATGCCCCATCTCCACCAGGTGTAACCTGTTTGCAATCCCAAGTTAGAGGCACGTCCAACAAATCACACCATCATCAGATGGAGCATATGCCGGTTCAACACTTCATCATGCCAGCCTTGGTGCTGCTCTGGCCTCCTGATGGCCATCCTCCAGGCCTGCGTCAGGCCCATGCCCCAATCTCTCCAGGTATCCTCCAAGCTGCCCCCTCCACAATGCATGTGGTCGCCCCAGGTGTCTGGACCAACCCTCTGGGTCCTGGCACCCAGTATGCAGTGAGCTGGATCAGGCCTGGGAAAGCACGCCAGGTGCTTTTAAAAGCGCAGCTGTAGCAGCATCAGGCAGCTGACCCTTCCCATCCTAGCTCCCCTGAATATGTCAGCATTAGACACACAGTCTTGCCAACGATACCCAAAGATGCTCTGAAGTGAAATTTTCTCAGAGGAGTCCTGTCAGCGCCTCTGGCCATCAGTTAATGTCAAGCCTCACAAGAGTACATACATAGAGTTTGTACACAAAAAGGCTGCTTTATATGCACAGGTTCACATGTTTTGTGTTTTTTTTTCTGAGAATACTCAAGATGGCAAATCATGCATAAATCTTGTTACACACATACAGTCCAAAACTACAGTTTTCACACCTCAGTCCCTTTGCTAAACTCACAACCTGTTTCAATTAATGGCTGCACTCCTAATTGATCCAAATCATATTTTCACCAAAGCACAACTCAGAAGTTTCATTTTGACCAGAGGACTGTGCTAAAAGGTGGGGAAGGGGTGTAATATGTCACCTTTAAAAAAGAGAGAGAAATATAACCTTAATTTACCCCTAGGAAATCTTTTTAAGTATTTGACAGCAGGTCTTTTACTCACATTGATATTGCTGGTGTAAGGCCAAAACCTTGTATCTCCAATATCACTACTTTTCAGGGAATGAAAAAAGTGCTGTACTTCTCAATTAATTAACCCTGAATAGTAATAATCAGCAGTGACATATGTAAAGGGTACAATAGCACTGATTTATCAACAGAAAAAAATTAGATACAAGGTTTAGGCTCTACGCCAGCATACACTGTAGTATTGGTGGTTTTACTGAAGTTAGGCTATATGTCTAAAAGCATGGTTTCCTTCTATTGCTGATCAATACACTGCTTTTATCCGTACTTTGAGTACAATACACAACATCCTGACATCCCAAATCAATATCAGTTGATTGGTCTCGACAGAAAAAAACCCACAATCAATGGATTAAATAATCGCCTTGCTGAACAAAGTGGGAATTGCCATCTTTATCTCATTATGTTGTTTGACCTTAAAGCTTCATCCCTGCAAACCCCTTAACCTTCAGCCGCTGCAAACATCCCTCCTGTCAGTCAGCAAGCAGGGTAATAAATACAACATGAAGCTTCTGATTACAGCCATGGCTCTAGCTGACAGATCGCTGATCATTCCTCTGAGACTCTGTTTCTCTGCTCCACATGCTTTATGTTTCCTGTCTGTCACAGCTGTCAGGATCTGCACCGGGTCCAGCTGTTAGACACACATCTCTTTCACAGCCTCAAAGTGCAGCTTCCAACACTCAACTTTTACTACTTTCTTTACTGCTGATGATGCTTTTCCTCTTCTGTATTTTGTCATATACTTTGTTTACTGCAGCTTTTGTGAGGCAGCATTTTTTGATGAAAACCAGTTTTGAACAGCAGTGTTTGGTGGAATTTGATGATTCAGCTATGAACATCAGGAAGCATTGCTTATCAGCATATTGTAAGCTGCTATTAACAATCCAGCCACTTTGCTCTCCCAGTTTGGGGATTTTTCAATGCAAGTTATGTCAAAATATGTGCATAATTGTTGAGAACTACTTAAAGTTGGCAAACATGCAGATCTTAAAATAATTATTGAGTCGTATTTTGGGATAAGGTCATGTTCACACAGCTTATGTCTTCTTCTATTAAACAACACGAGTTCTTGAAGCGCATTGACATTTGTGACGTAGCCATGTCCTTGATGTTTCTCATGTCAAACTTGTGTAAATCCAACCAAAGAGGCAGCATCATTTTCTCTGCTACTAAAAGTAGGCCACAGGTTAAAGGAGAGCAGGCCCATCCTGAGTACTCTGTCTGAGATGGTCATTTCACCTCTGCAGTCTTACAGGGTTACGAGTAGCGGGCTGCAGGGAAGGCTCAGCTCAAATTACACTCACAGGACTCCCAAACGCCCACTGTAAAGATCAGGTGACATCCAAGGAAGCCTAACAGCTCCAGTGAGTTACACTGACCCACAAAGCAGTCCTGGGGTAATAACGAGACAATCAGGTTACGTGGCTGTGCCGAGACGAACTAGACGAGATAAGGAGAACGCCCTTTTGTTTAATGGATGGATCAATACTCAGTGTTTGAAATAATGTCCAGTATGAGCCACAATTGATGCCGTGAATCAATAGCAAACTTGGACTTACATCAACCCAACCATTTGTAACTGCGGGCACAATCACCATTTAATGATTTATCAAGTGTCAAGACAAAGCTTGTTTCACTTGTGTAGAAGTTGAATGGAGCTTCACACTGAAAGATGTTGCACAAAGAGTTCGACAAAACACACAAAACCCAGAAGGACAGAAAGCACTTGTAAGAAAGACAGAAAAGTTTGAGCACAAAAAAAGTATATATTTGCAGCAGTACTACGAGGCTTAACCAAACTACATGCCAAATTACATATCTACATTCAACATTACTTCATGTTCCAATAGGATTTATTATTGTAAGACCTGAAAAAAGGTTGCTATTTTGTCTGGAGAAGGCTCCTTTTATTAAAAAAAAAAATAAGAAAGAAAGAAGCAATAGATTCATTATGAAAACCTTTATCAGCTTTTGGAAAATCCATTAGTTTAAATGGGGACGTGAAATAATTGTCACTCATTCAAATAAATGTGCTTTAATATTTAAGGCCTTGTGAAGTGATGGGGTTTAAAAATCAATTCAAGATAGAGAGTGAGTGTCGTGTTTAAATCCTGGCTGCAGGCATCTGAATTACTGCAACTTTTTAAAACTTTTTTTCATTAAGAAAAAGTTTTAAAAGATCAGACTGTGTTTCTATATTTTCATTAGAAAGCAAACTAAACCAGCATCAGTCAGTCTGTCTGCTGTGTTTCAGTTCATTGGGAAAAAAAACCTCAAAGTCTCAGTTTTCTACATTGGGGTAAAGATTCGATTTAAACATCATCCAAATGTTGGTATGTGAGTGAAACAATATTAAAGAGGACTTTATGAGCTGAGGTTGTTGAAAGAGAGATATATAGTTGTGTATCATCACTGCAATATATTTACATGATTTAGATGTACCAGCCTGAGTGTTTTTTGCAGAGGACAGCTGTTATAAGCAGCTGTTATCAACATTAAATGTTCTAATACTGGTTTGATTGTTTTATGTGGTTTGGTGTGGACTGACTCTTCTGCCTAAAAGCCTGGGAGGTTCTTTATGTAGCAACTGTTCAGGAAGGGACTCATTACCACCAACTTAATGTTGGATTAATGAACTGTTTGGGACTGTTCTGTTGCTTGTTGTTTTATTTGTTGTATTTCTATCTAAGAAAGAAAGAAAGAAAAAAAGAAAGAAAGAAAAAAAAGAAAAAACACATTTGATAACCAGGTGTGGGCATATGAGGTCTGGCTATTAGAAAACTAAATTAATTCTGTAATACAATTTTAAATCTCTTTGATTTTCTGTGTGATTTTTGAATGTATTTAATGCTGATACCAGAACAGCTGGTTTAGATTCTCACTAATAGAGAAACAGCATTCATTTCTAACAAACAAAAAAGATATGCCCTATCCACACAACCAACCTCATGATTGTAATTTCAAATTAAATGTCTTCAGTTGCCCTCAACCTCACAACACTTCACCGTGTGCACTGAAGATTTAGATGCCAAAAGTTAACCATAAGCAGCTATCCTTGCTGTTAACAGTCTAATATGGCCACAGCATTAACTCCACTGGGACAAGGAGCTGCTGATAGCAGGAGTCCGCTCTCTTTAGATCTGTGTTCGAGCATCTTACTCAAGTGTAGTACCAGTGATTATCTTGGTTCAGTCAGGGAAGTAAAACAGCTGGAGGATATTATTTCTGTCAAAAAACACAATTGAACACATGACATGTTTCAAGTCACATGACTGACCTCTCATGTCCTCCCTACCACTATGTGCTGAATACTTACAGCAGTTAATGCTGATTATAGATTATTTTAAACTCAACAGAAAACAACCTTCACTCTAAGTTCACTCAAACATGGCCAATTAATACTGTATAGTTGCTGATTTTGTACAGGTTGACAGCAGATGTGCAGACATCAATTGATTCTCAGTGAAGCCATTGAGACAGTATGAGTCTGTTCACAGAGAGCACTGTCTGCAGTGTCGTTCCCACACTTCACTCAGCTGCATTAGGTCAGATAATCAAATGCAGGTTTTGTTTCTTTTCTCACCACTGTGTGTCATGGTACACTCCTTCACTCTCTTTCACCCACGTGAGCTCTCTCTCCCCCTACACAATTAACTAAATGCTAGAGAAAACATCAAGCTATGCTGCTCCAACGGAATGATCAGACATTTTCAATCTCTATGATTATGAATAAAAAATTATCACCATTTCCTCTTCAGTTTTCATTTTGAATCGTCAACCCGAAGTAAAGCAGAAAGTGTCTGGGAGTCTTTTTCTACTGGTTGCAAAAGTGTCAGCTATTCCTTTGAAAAATGAGAAAAATACTAGAGTCAGGAAGTGGATTCATCTTTTGAAGTGAGCCATGGAGACAGACTTTATCGTGGAGGACTTTAAAGTTGTGTGTGAGGAAATATGACCACATCCATTTCAACGTGCATGACACACAGACTCTTCAAAGCCTCTTTATAGCTATAGCTTTTCATTGAGAGCTACGTGATGACTAAGATTACAGCTTCTTATCAAATGAAAAAGGTCGGTGAGGAGCAACATCAGTCCGTCGATGTCACTTGCATATCAGCCTCCAATAAATCTCAGGGTCACTAAAGGAGCAAGGCAGCACATTAGAGCTGGATATGTGACACCACCCACTCAGCCTTTCTACAGAGGAGGCCGACTTCTAGTAGCTACAAATTTCATTGCCTTCTTTCTTTCTAATTTCTCTTCTCTCTTGTCAAAAACTTTTACAAAATGGATTTATAATTTTCTTAAGATGTTATTATAGTGTATGAACAATTCATTTTCTTCAAAATTACTTCCAGAATACATTTTCAATCAAATAGTTTGTCCTGTGTCACTCTTGCTGCCTCAAGAGAGCTCACAGCATCCTCAGGGATCCATCCCACCCAGGACACTCTCTGTTTGAGAGGCTGAACGGCTGTGCTCAGGAAGAGGATTAAAAACATGAACAAACAGGTCAAAAGCCATTACCACACTAAACGCTGCTCAGACCTGATGAAACGTGTGTAACATGCATCATTTGCACTGTAAATAGAATTTCTGCAATTACAAGTGCAGAATGTGAAAGTTTTATGTGGATGTTTTTTATGTGTTTTAATACAGTTTAATTTATCTAACACTTTTATTGTTTTGTATGGCCAGGATTTTTGATTACTTTTACTATAATGGCACCACAATGATCGGCAATTGCTATCACAGCTGAAAATGGAGTTGGCATCCCAGTAGGCTGGTCTAGATGCTGCGGGCAACCCATGTGTGGTGGAGGATGCTGCTGGGAGGATACCTGGAGAGGCAGGGTATGGGCCTGGCACAGGCCTGGGCAACATCCATCAGGAGGCCAAAGCAGCACAGGACAAAGGCTGGAAGGGTGCTGAACCAGCATATGCTTCACCTTTTGGGGAACTCTTGTGGAGATTTAATGTGTTTTCTTCAGCAGTGGCTTTCTCTTTGCCACTCTCCCATAAAGCTTTGACTGGTGAAGAACCTGGGCAACAGTTGTTGTATGCAGTCTCTCCCATCTCAGAGTAGCCATAGGCGTCTTGGTGGCCTCTCCCACTAGTCTACTTCTTGCACGGTCACTCAGTTTGTGAGGATGGCCTGATCTATGTGCCTTAATGTATTTATTTTCATTTCATTTGATGATATTTTATTCTACACTTTAACCTACCCTCCAGTGTTCCCTCATTTTAAACCTTTAAGATGGTGTTTCCTCAGAATGTACTCGGTACAAGTTCCTGTACTTATAGTGTCTTTTATCTGTGAGGTGTTTTGCCAATATTGTGTGGGGTGTTTAGAGGGTTAGATGGAGTGGGTTAGGGTCATATTTCCTTTAATCTCCTTTAATTTTTCTGTGTGTTTGTAAAGCACTTTGTGTTACATTGTCTTGTATGAAAAGTGCTATATAAATAAAGTTTGATTGATTGATTGATTATGGTAGCCAGGAATAGTGATTAACCAGCGAGTGGACCTTCCACACAGGTGTCTTTATTCTACAATCACTTAAGACACATTCACTGCACTCAGGTGATCCCTGTTTCCCTAATTGAGAGATTCCCAGTATCAGACTTTTGTTCCATAGGTCAGTTACTTTAAAGGGGTGAATATTTATGCAAATCATATTTATAATGACTGATTTATTAAATCAACAAAGGGGGTTCTGTATAACCACATCCTATGCATTACCCCTCTTTAAGGGGGCATATAGTAATAATAATTTTATATTTTTCTTAAATTGATGATAAGAATATTTTAGGCACCACAGCAGTAGATACTGCTGGTACTGACTGACAAAGCTGAGTAAAAAAAATCATTGGTTTAACAATAATGAAAGTATAATACAAAATTGGAAAGGAGAAGTGCACAAATATGCGAGTGATGATTGTTTATTACCTCTCTGCAGTTGTTGTCCTTGTGAATATGTGAATGATCTCTAATTCCAGCCTTCTTGATAGCTCAGACACATCCTTTACTGTGGACAAATCACTGCTGCAGTATACGGCATGCAGGATTTAAGATGGGCAGCAAGACATTCCTTCCCTTTCTTTAATCTGCTTCAAAATCCCCTGAATCTAAATGTGAATGTGAAGAGTCTGTGTGCACCTTAACATTCATGTGATGCCTCTTGGCATGTAATTGGGTATTATTACCATTCCTCCCATCCTGGAGCATTTGCAAACAACTGAAAGGAAGGATCAACTGTTTTTTTTCTGGTGTGCCCTGATAAAGCTCTATCATGAAAGGATTTCCATTGTCAAGCCCAGTAGATATTCTCTATTCACTATGCAAATAAATGTGAATTTATCACTGCAGTTGAATGTAAGTGACATACAGCTTTTATTGTTTCCTGAGAGGCTGGGCTGATGGCTGGGACACTGTGAATAGCTAACCAAAGGAGTCATAAATGAGAGGAGCGTGACTAAAATTTAGATCATTCAACTCTAATTGTGGGTGTCCTTCACAGGACATACCACTGGATCCTAGTCAGAAAACGGCAGATTTAGTGTTCCCCTGAAGCCTTGGTTCTCAACTGGTGGGTCAGGATCCAAAAGTGGGTCATGAAACCATTTTCAGTGGATTGCAAATGTATGACAAGAATGAAATGTAGCAAAAAGTCTATGATGTGCTTCTGTTTTGAAGGATGCTAACCATCACATATTTTCATACCTGAGTCCCATTTTTATCAAAAACCCTGCATTGATTTTTACATATTTATTTCTTCATTTGGGTGGTGATTTGTCATTAAGTAGGTGTCGGATCCTGTTGCTCTACCAGTTGAGAATCACTGCCTTAAAGCATAGAGGTCAGTCCCATTATTGTATTGTGCCACGTGAAAAAGCAGAACACAGAAAACTGATGAATTTCTGGGAATCGTTTAGATCAGTTCCTCAGTCTGTCTCTCATTATAGGATTGACAGAATGGGATGTGGTGCATTTTACAATGTAGCCTTCACAAGGCTTGTTGGTGCTGTTATTCTTACAGTGATTCATGATTACACTGAGAATACTTCCTGTGGATTTACTGTTTGATTGTTGATGATATAGTAGATCATTGTGCAAGAGCCTTAGTGTGAGAGCATAGATCCTGTGTCGAGCCAAAGTAGGCATTGTGCTTGTTATTTTCCTGCTGTTCGCCTTTGTTCTTGTGATTTGTGCCAGCACTAACACTCTGCCAGCACTACCACATAAATAAAGAGGCATAAAATTAGCATCTCACACAAGGAGGCATCAGAGGAAAACACTGAGGGTTACAAGGAAGATCCCCCACTTTGACTTGGTTCTCATATTCTCCTGACAGCAATGAAAATGTTAGTTTCCCTCTATTGAGTTGTTGAATAATAGACTTCATTATTTTTTACTTAACCTTTTAAAGGATTTGTTATCAGTCAGACATGATTCCTCTCTAAATTTCCTGCAACAATTTTTATTGTTGTTTCTGTCAGACTTTGGCCTGAAAATGTTTGTGGTGATCTTTGGCAAAGATCTATCCTGCTGCACTTATTATGACAACTTAAAAATTAAAGGGGGCATATTTTTCCCTTTTAAGACAAGTTTATATTGTTCTCAGAGGTCCCTGAAACATGCCTGTGAAGTTTGTTGCTGAAAAAAACACTCCAGTATTTTTGGATTTTCTCCAGGATTTTTGCATGTCTAAAAAGCCCTCTTTCTCAGCACTGCTCAAAACGAGCCGTTTCTGTGTCTGTGGCTTTAAATGGTAATTAGCTGTCTGACTCTGCCCCTGACCACACCCCTCTCAGGAAATGGATGTGGCACTCCTGATGTAACAATGTTAAAGACACTTTTATCCAAAGTTAAGGGCCTGACTAGGATTTGAACCATCAATCTCTCAGACTGTAGTCAGCAGGGTAACCCACTGAGCTGGGGGGGGGGGGTTACTCCCCATGTGAGGCCACCAGTATTAAAATCTGAGAACTGCCTGTTTTAGCACACATTTTCTGAAAGGTGGAGAAAGAGAGGGGGGAGGAAATGGATTTTTCTGGTACTTGAGGAGGGGATTATGGACAGGCCAGGGGCACATATTTTTGTTAGAAAAGCCCAAAAAAGTGATTTTTGCATAATATGTCCTCTTTAAAGCTGTTCCAGCTGTGT
Source organism: Cheilinus undulatus (assembly GCF_018320785.1). Taxonomy (NCBI): domain Eukaryota; kingdom Metazoa; phylum Chordata; class Actinopteri; order Labriformes; family Labridae; genus Cheilinus; species Cheilinus undulatus. The sequence continues at coordinate 20,238,547 of NC_054867.1, read as the reverse complement.
GCTGTCATTTGGAAACTTTCCTTTCCTGTACAAGAGCCAATGTGATATAGCCAACAAAAAAAAAAAAAACAAAAAACAAAAGCAGAAGACCCTCCCATCTGCCTGTGCATAAAATTATTGGCACAGCATATTCATATTAACAGAACATGAGGCATATTTTTGGAACACAGAGTCCTCACATGTATTGTGTCTGACTCCTATGAAATATTTCCTGCTTTTATGAAAAACAAAAACTGACCCCAGACATGTAAATATGATTCTGAAATTTAGCTATCAATATCTTAAAAGATGCATTCTCTTATCTCAACCCACACTCTGTGTCATATATTCTCCTGATGGTTGTGTTTGCTTTAATTCATTTTGTTTTACAACTGGTAGAACGTTTATTGCAGACGTTTTGGACAAAATGAGTCCACATAAAGCAAAAATATGTAACTCTCCATGTTATGTGTGTGTAATGGTTGGACCCAGGATGCGGAGACGAAGGAGCAGTTTTAACAGATTTTATTGTGCAGGTAAGTGGAGAAGGGAGGGGAAATTCCAAGAGTCCCAGGGAGAGTGAGAGTGTGCTGGAGCTGGCTGCGGTGATCTGGGCAGGAGGCACTGGAAGGAGAAAGGAGAGGCACGTTAACAACGAGCACAGGAAACACAAACACTGGAGGTTACTCAAAATGGTCATCAAAAGAACACTGGAAAACTTCTCTGGTGAATCTCAAGAGAAGGAGCCTGGAGCTGACGTTTACAGTAAGGTAAGGTTGGCGAGACTCAGGCGCTGTAGAGAGCTGCAGCAGGTCTTAAATAGTGATCTTCAATGAGTGATTCGCTGCAGGTGTGAACTCTCCACAGCACCAGGGGGGCGGGGTGGATGCCTCAGGAAGAGCAGAGAAAGTTAGCAGCCAGTCACAGCCTCCGGAAACCGGAAGTAACCAAAATAAGAAGAACTATACAACATAAAACACCACACTCCATCCTTTAAAAAGTAGTGTCAAAGTCAATAGCACGACTAGTTTCAATATAAAAACTAAAAGTGTCTCTCATCTTCCTCTTAACAATAGTCCTTGGGAACCACCGTTCTAGGGAATTCAGGTCAGGCCAGTTGGTTGGTCAATAAAACACAATAATACCATGGTCAACAAACTGGTTCCTGGTAGTTCTGGCTTCAAGTTCCTGAATCTGCTTTGTTTGACAATCCCCTGAAGGCTGAGCTCATCCCTGTTGGTTGTGCTCCTTTTTCATACCACACTTTTCTCTCCAGTCAACTTTCCATGAATATACTTTGACACAACCTCTGAGAGCAGTCTGCCCTTAATTCTGACATCTGTCCAGCCAGCAGTCTTCCACATGATTTGACATAAATGTGTACTGAACCAGAGTGACCTTGTAAACTGGACTTTTCCACAATAATGTAATATTTTGAGCTATAAGCTCAATCATCAAGATTAACACAAAAGAAAAAAAATCTCGACATATTTCACTTTGTATGGGTGAATCAAGAATATATGGAAATTTAACATTCTGTAATCATGGAAATATTAACTTTTACTTGCTATCCTTTCTTTTAGATGCCCTTTTGAGTAACTTTGACAGCAGGTCAGAGTTTCTTAATTACAGTGGCAAAAGCTTCATGGCAATGTTCCATACACCAACCCTCAAGCTAAAATGAAGACAGTTATCCTGTCTGTGTACTGTTTAGTACAATAGATAAGGGCCTAAGTTTGATTTTCACACATTGACTTGAATAAAAATAGCTCATTCACTTCTATCCATCCATGTTCTTAAGCTTATCCAAAGTCTGGTCACAGTGGCATCAGGCGAAGTAAGTCAGCCCAGACATCCCTCTGCCAAAAAGTGTTTTTAGTTCTTCCTGGGAAGCATCCTTTGGCAAGATGGGATATGTAATCATCCAGAATTCTGGGTCTTCTTCAGAGGTGACTAGAAGGCATCCTGATCAGATACCCGAATCACCTCAACTGGCTCCTTTTGATAGGAAGGAGCAGTGGCTCTACTTCAAGCTCCATCCCAATGTCCAAGCTTCTTGTCCTGTCTCTAAGGCTAATCCCAGCCAACTTCCTGAAGAATCTTATTTCTACCATTCTTCATTCTTCCAGTCATTACCCAGAGTTCATGACTACAGGTGAGGGTTGGAACATAGATTGACTGGAAAATCGAAAGCTTTGCCTTATGGCTCAGCCCCCTCTTCCCCACAACGGTGCAGTACAGCATCTACAATACTGCTAATGCTGCACCAATCAGCCTGTCAGTCTCAAGGTCCATTCTACCCTCACCCAACAAGACCCTGAGATACTTGAACTCCTTCACTTGGGATGACGACTCACTCCCCACCTGAAAGGGGAAATGCAACATTCTCCAGCAGGCGCCGATTCTTATACCATCCATTTTGCACTCAGATCATGTGCAGACAGAAGCGAGAGGGGTCCCCAAACTGTAAACCCTCCTCCTTCTGACTGCTCCATAAGATCCTGTCCTTGAAATTCACAAATAGATTAGACAAGAGGCAGCCCTGGCAGAGGCCAGCATGGGCTAAGAATGTGTCATCACAACTCTTACAACCGTAGGCCTTCTCCAAGTCCACAAAGCTTGTAGACTGGATGAGCAAGCTCCCATGCTTCCTCAACAAGCCCTGCAAGAGTAAAGAGCTAGTCAATTGTTCTACGGCCAAAATGGAATATGCATTGTTCCTCCAAAATCTGAGGTTCGACATTCAGCCAGAGTTTGATACCCCGATAACGAATGGCAATGAAAATATTGCATACTTAACTTTTCCCATGTAAGTCTAATAGCATGCAGATTTATATAAATAGTTTAACATCATGGAAACTATTAGCCTTAAGTTAAATAGAAGTATTTTGTATGAGGTCTAATTTGTCTTGTAATGGTTTTATAATGAAGCAGACCCTCCACACGCTCTATTATGAGCTCCTGAAAGGCCTATTCAGCTCACTCTCTTCTGGAGGATATTTAAAGGCTGGATCTTAGCCGCTACTCAGAAAACAGAAATTTGTTTTCAAGTACTTCAGAAGCGCCTCAGAATGGCTTAAAGAATTGCTCCAGAAAACTTACAACAGTCAGTAGAGAGCTCAAGCCTATAATTTTAGATGGAGAGGGGTTATTTTGCCCTTCGGGTTGATGCATGAGAGAGGGACGCAGAGAAAGAGAGAGCGCTGCTGTCTAAACACATGACCATTATAAATCAGTCTGTGTTCCAGGCAGACAGGTGGCTTTTAAGGTATAACCTAAAAAAACATGGCCTAAATCCCTGGCTTATCATCTCCAGAGGAGTACAGACTCATTCACACACAAACACACACACAGATTCAGCAGCACAGGAACACAACTCAAAGATCAAACACGCTGTATGTGATGCCTCTGGTGCAAAACTCCACATAAAAACTCTTTACTTGTGATTGATTGCTAAAGGGAAAAAACCTTTACATGTTTTTTCTCACTTCTGCAGCAGAAAACTGCAGAGAAAAGGGAATTATGCGCTCTGAACGTTTTGTTTGATATATCGCATCAATGTGACAGCTCCTCAGAATGCTGGAGGCTAGTTTGCGTCCTCAATTTATCCATTGTAAGTCTTCAGCCTTGCTTTTCAGAGCTTCATTTCATAATTGTTGGTTTTCTGTTTCTTCTGAACAGCTTAGACTATGCTCTGTCAGTCAAACATATACAATCAATTTTTGTGGCAGTGAGGTCAGCCATTGAATCATCTGAATCATATTAAGACCTTTGGTGACTGTGAAACACACAATGGCCTCTCCCAGTGGTCAATAAAGTATCTAAGCAGTAAAAGAAGCACCTTAAGGCAGGCTTGTTGACATACATGTGCAACCAACCTTCCAGCAAACACTGCCACAGTTAGGAACTGTGGGTTATAATGTGGATTAAACATATGGAACTATTATTGTTGCAAAAGTATTTGCAAATGCGTATTAAGATCTGTACACAAATCCACAAATGCATGCACAAATCCACAAATGGGTGCACAAATCCACAAATGCGTGCACAAATCCAAAAATGCGTGCATAGATCCGCAAATGCGTGTACAGATCTGCAAATCCGTGTAAAGGATCTGAGTACAAATTGTGCGCGGTACAAGTGTTGCAAAAGTCATGTGTGTATGACAGCCAATTGAGAGGCAGATTCTGAACCAAAATTAACTAAGTCCACAATTACAAATTGGTCTACATATTTGCAGATAAGTGCACACATTTGTGGATCTTTGTACAAATTTGCAAAACTTTGCACACATTTGCAAGTCCATCCATCCATCCATCTTCTTCCGCTTATCCGAGATCGGGTCGCGGGGGCAGCAGCCTAAGCAAGGAATCCCAGACTCCGGCCACTTCTTCCAGCTCTTTCCAGGGGATCCCGAGGCGTTCCCAGGCCAGCCGAGCGACATAGTCTCTCCAGCATGTCCTGGGTCTTCCCCGGGGCCTCCTCCCAGTGGGACCTGCCCGGAACACCTCACCAGGGAGGCGTCCAGGAGGCATCTGGACCAGATGCCTGAGCCACCTCATCTGGCTCCTCTCAACACGGTGGAGCAGCGGCTCTACTCCAAGTATCTCCCGGACGGCCGAGCTTCTCACCCTATCTCTAAGGGAGAGCCCAGACACCCTGCGGAGGAAACTCATTTCAGCTGCCTGTATCCGTGATCTCGTTCTTTCGGTCACTACCCACAGCTCATGACCATAGGTGAGGGTGGTAACATAGATCGACCGGTAAATCGAGAGCTTCGCCTTTCGACTCAGCTCTTTCTTCACCATGACAGACCACATCACTGCTGACGCCGCACCAATCCGCCTGTCGATCTCCATTCTTCCCTCACTCGTGAACAAGACCCCGGGATACCTGAACTCCTCCACTTGGGGCAGGATCTCATTCCCAACCTGGAGAGGGCATTCCACCCTTTTCTGACTGAGGACCATGGCCTCAGATTTGGAGGTGCTGATTCTCATCCCAGCCGCTTCACACTCGGTTGTGAACCGTTCCAGTGAGAGCTGGAGGTCCCGGTCTGATGAAGCCAACAGGACCACATCATCCGTGAAAAGCAGAGACCTAATCCTGAGGCCCCCAAACCGGACGCCCTCAAAGCCCTGGCTGTGCCTAGAAATTCTGTCCATAAACGTTATGAACAGAACCGGTGACAAAGGGCAGCCCTCCCCTACCCTGCTTTACCTTCAAAACATATAACTGCTCTCCAGAGCTTCTCCACTCGGCAAAACTTTTTATCCTCTCCGCTGTGTGTATGAGCACTGTGTGAGCACTGTGCTTGCACAGCTTTCACTGCTGACTGGCTGTTACCCATGCCATGGCTTTGCGTGTAACCAATTAGATGGTGCTGTGGGTGGGACAATGCTGGAGCATAGACTGTGCTGGAGACAGAGTAGTGACTCCAGACAGAGAGGCGCGACTGCATCAGAGCCATAATAACCCAGTTATAAATCGATCTCTTATCGGTCGTCGGATTTTTGAAAAAGGCAGATGCCGATATGCGTCAAAATGCTGAATATCAGCGCCGATAATCGGCCCGGCCTAAGAGGTCTACAGCAGACCACATCTGGCACTTTGGGTGCTCCCTGAGTGTTTTCAGGAGTTTAGCAGAGGTTTGCTTGAAGCCCATATGGGCTTCCAGAATACGTTTGACTCTGTGTGTAGAGATGCCCACCAGAGGATTCTGGACCTCCACAGACCACACTTTCACTTACCAGTTTATGTCTGCCCTATCTTCTGGTACAGAGAGTACTGTTAAGTGTGGTAGCTCCACCTCTGACTTCTTCCCAGTTGATTCTGGGGTGAAACAGGGTTGCATCAGTACCTGTATGGACTGAAAAATGAGGCAGGTAATATTTCTTAGATATTCTGATTGGAGCTTTCAACTTGTTGAGTGAGGAGGCTGAACACTGGGAATACACCTCGCCAGAGCAGACACAAAGATCCAGTTATTTTGGGATGACATGGATGTTGCCATTGAATCTGTGTCTGTGAAAATTGAGAGCATGGAAGTTGTGGAGCAGTTCACTTACCTTAGCAGGGTAATCCTTTAATCCGCTAACTGCGAGGCTGAGATCAACTGCAGACTAGGCCTTGTGCATGGGGCAATGGGTTAACTGAGCAAGGCAGTGTGGTGCTTTCAGTATCTGAGCATGCAGTGGACAATCAGAGTCTTTCAGTTCGTGGTCCTCCCGGTCTTATTTTTGGCTAGAGGCACCTACTTGACGTCACTGTGATGACTTCTCTCTGCTGCACTTTTGGGTATCATTGGCAAGACTGCATGTCAAATGCAGACATGCTCAGGAGAGCAGGAATGGGAAGGGTCAGCTGACGGATACAGCTGTGCTTCTATGGGCACCTGGCATGCTTTCCTGGGCCTGATCTTGTTCACTGCATACTGGGTGCCCAGGACCCAGTGGGCAGGACCATACATCGGGAATGGCCACCTGTGTAGTGGAGAGGCCTTTTAGGAGGATACCTGGAGACATGGGGTGCAGGCCTGGATGATGGTCATCAGGAGGCCAGAACAGCACAGGGCCAAGGTAGAACCAGAAGTGTTGAACCAGTATATGCTGCCAGACCACAGTTTCCTGCCAAACAAAAAAAAAGTTAAGTTGCTCACTGTAGTTGGAGTAACTGCCCTTGTAATGGCCTCCTAAGTTAGGACATCTGTATTGCAGAAAAGTCAGATGCATTTTTCACAGAAATAAAGCTCATTTGATAGATAGATCGGGACCGTTTTCACACTATGGCTCCTCACAAGCCCTTAATTGTCCTTATATGTGCTTTTGTTTCTCTTTGAAACACAACCTGAAATAAGGCCTGCCTGCATGTCCATTAAAAAGTCTCTCTTAATGCTTTTTTTGCCATTAGTAGGTGCATCAACATATCATGAGGTCCATCTCTATTTGTCTGTAAGTGAGAGATCCTGCATCATCTACGTTATCTGAAACTAAAAAGAGCAGCACTAATTAATCATGATTAATGGATGTTATTTTGTTTTACAATAGCTTCGAATCTTTCCCCACAAGTTGGTGAGAATGCAAGTCACATTATTTTTATGTATCTGTACTGTGAATAAGACATCTTGATGAAACACTGTGGTTAAAACAATATCAAGCTCTATTTGTCTCCGAAATGCTTTGCTCTACTGAGCATGTAACTCTTATAGTGGCACAGATGGGTAACATGTAGTTAATTTATCAAAACAATGGATAATTTCTTTCCAATCAAGTCTTATGTCTTTCAATTTTCTCTCTGTTGTTTTTATGACTCGATCTCCTCTTATATCAGTTTAGAACTGATTGCTTTCCTCTGGAGGGTGTGGGGGAAATGACACACAGATCTATCAGCACTTCAAATTTCACTATCTTTAATGTACGGGCTTTTTATCTGTTAGAATAGCGTCAGTTATTTCAAGCAGAGCCTTTTGTACTGTATTGAATTTAAAGAAAGATTTACTGATGACCTGAATGTGAACCCTTCTTTCACTCATCTTTGAGAGCTGTCTCCATGGTAATCACATCGGTCAAAAATGAGCTCGGATCATTTAATTATGTAAAGGTGGAGTGCCACAGTATAAGGTACCTATACTTAGAACAAAAGTAAGAGAAAAACTTTGACTCTTAGAGGAATACACATCTTTCTTCCCAGAGGAATTGATTGAATTAATGCAGAACTCTTGCCAGGCATTAAATGAATCAAGGCTTTCACTAGGTGCCAGAAAGCTGTGAGGAAATAAAGGGCCCCAGACAGAAAAATGTTCCCCATGGGCGACATGTTGTTGATATTACATTATTATAGTTTTAAATAAAGATATTTCTTGCATTTTTTCTGTTGTAACTTGTGGAGATGAAGCTAACTGCTGTATATGTGGGAAAAAGAACATTTAGTGAAGAGGTTGCAAATCTATGAGTCATGCCCACTGCAGAAGTTCACAAGATAAGCTGGGAGACCTGAGAAAACTAATGAGGCACAAAGGACAATCACTGTTTCAGAGAAAAGTCATATTTTGTCCTTGTTTAAAACAGTTTAAGATGTCTTGGACAAATGTCCCTCTGGTAAAACTGATAACAGTTGATTGTAATTTCAGAAAATGCATAACCTATCAGAGCAATTAATTATAAAGTCTGGCACGTACTAAAAAATTAAAATCTTAACAATTCTGAAAAAGTGAGAGACCCCCACATTATGAAAAAAACGACAGGTCTAACCATTTTATCCTGAGAGTGCGCAGCAAAATGACCAACACAGCACACCACACATTAACAGATTTGACCGCCAACAACCAGAGTCTTGACCATAGTTTTAATAGTTTTAGATTTTTCATTAACTTTTATGTCTATATAGTTTTTACTTTTATTAACATTTCCGTTTAGGTGTAATTAGTTTTTTCCACTGATTTGTTAGTTTAGTTTAGATTTAGTTTTGCAAAAAGGGATTTCTTCAAGTGTTTTAGTTTTTTTGACATTAGGAGAAAATGGGAAACATGTCAGGGAGGAAACCCAAAAGAGCCAGTAAAAGTACTCATAAAACATTTTTTAAATACCTTCAAACAGGCTACTCTTCACTTTTCCTTGAACTGATTCAAATTTTATGTTTGCAAACAATTCGCCACCCAAACTTAATGTACTCTGGGTTGTTTACAATCCAAACACATGTTTTCCTGGTTAAGAATTAGATACTTGTGAGTTGCAGAAGAAGGAAAGTGCATTTCTGCAACCATGTCATTATCACTGCAGTGATACATCTTCAGATAGCGTGGTCCCTCTTTTCTGCACACTCTCTTCTATGTTTGTATCCATCACAAGCTTGTGTTTGTCTCTCCATTTTCTATTCCTCTTCATTCGCTGACTATATGTCTGCCCTTTCCTCTTACACAGCCATGGACTGCTTAAAAGCATGCTGAGTGTGAAGGCAAAGTAATGGTGAGATATTGAAACCCTAGTATTTACAGTCATGACAAAGAAAAGCATATTTTCGTAGCCTTTAATTTGAGGTCAGTATTTCTGAGTCAGTGTCTTACTCTCAGACTAATACTGTTTTGAAAAACTCAACGGTGACTGAGATGTGTATTTTCTGTCTGTGTAGTGTGTGAGGCGGAGAGAAGTTATTCTGGATAAACAGAGGGGAGGAAAAAGGGTGGGGAGATTAACACACTTTTAGGGCTCACATCAGTTTCTTAAAGCCCCTTGGAGCCCCCCAGGCAATTCTGCCTTAGCCTGATGGTAAAACCGTCCAGGAGTGAGGATTGATCCAGGTGTGTTACGGGCTCAATAAATCAGGAGACAGGCAAATGGGAGGAGGCAGTAAGACACTACCTTGAAAACTGTGGCTGGATGTCCACACACTGATATTTTTTGCTGTAACTTTATGAGACAAAAAGCTTCCATGTCAGTGATAAAGGTGTTAACAGTAGGATTTACAGGTCTGGGTTCACAGTATACTTGCACACCAGACGCGATTTTTTTTTGTGGGACTAATTTGCACAAAGTATTTATTTTCTGAACCTGTAGCAAGGCAATGCAAGCTTTCGTCCTCTTCTCTAACATTATATGATGTTTACCCTCCTTCCATATCTGTCTGTAGCCAGTGCTTGTGGTTTTTCACTTACATAGCCTGGTAAGAGAGGCATGTCCATGTGAACGTAAAAGCGCTACTCACACAGCTGAGGCTGTATCTAAACCAGGGTTATTATAGTTAACTAGAACTTACCAGACAACTAAAACTAAAATTCAAAAACCATTTTAGTTAACTGAAACTAAATAAAAACTAAGCTATACCAAAACACAAAAACTAAATAAAACTGTATAGAGCGCTCACAAAACTAACTAAATTAGGTTAAAATAGAGACAAAATATCCTTAGTTTTAGGCTCAGTATATTTTCTGGCAGATCCATTTTCTGGTTGAAACCAGATTAAAAAAATGAAAAAAAAAAAAACCCTGGAAAAAACAGTCATTTTTCCGTTTTTTCATTTTGGTCACAAAAACGGGAAAACAATAACATATTTAAATGAGGGGTCCAATTTTTGTTTTTTCAATTCCGTCTTTTTGTTTTCTTCATTTAATAAACTACTTGAGGAAAAGGAGGTCTTGTGACCATTGGGAACGGTGAACATTTAAAAATAAAAGCCTCCATGCCAAAACTAGAGCCATCCATTGCTTTTTTTTTTTTTTTTTTTTTTTTTTTTTTTTACAGTATAATGATAGGCCAAAATACTCTTTATGCAATGTATAATAATGTGAATTGTAAATTTACCGGCAATTTAATGGACTGTAAACCCGGAGAGGTTTTTTGCGGTGTGTGTGTGGGTGTGTGGGTGTGTGTGTGTGTGTGTATGATGATTTAAAAGCATTTTTTTGTTCATGTACATTTGCCTTGAAGGTGTTCAGGGGATGCAAAATGCCTCAATAGAGTATAAATGACATGTAAGAGTAAAAGGCATTGGATTTCAAAAATCTAACTAAAAAGAGAAGTTCTAGAAAAAAATCCTGCCACAAGCTGTAACACAGCCAAAATTATCACTAAGTCAAAACAAAATGAAAAATGTACAAAAATGCTCGAGGGGGCATAAGGGTTAACTGATTTACCTGCTGTGGAGGTGATAAATATCACAGATTACAGATCAGCAGACCTCCCAGTGCCATCTCCTCAGATAAAGAGAGACAGGAGTCTAGGAGTGTCTTGTATTGAGCTAAGAGGAAATCTGAGCCCATTTAACATACTGTATAAAAAAACTAATTTTGCTTTCATTTGAAATGGTGATGTACTGTCAACAGAATAACACTGGTGAGGTAAGCAACCAAGTGACAATGTGCTGTTCACGAACAAGCCTGTGATACAAAACAGCCTTTTAATGTGAGCCACTGTAGCTCGCTCCAGCTTTTGTCCCAGTTTCCTCCATCCTTTGTTGTTATTTAATCCACATTTTAAAATCAAAAGTAAAACCAAATGAAGAGCTGTGTGGGAGTCAAACAACCAGCTCTACTGAGCTGAACCAAACGATCTGGATCTCCGAAAGGAGACAGCTTTCCTGTGAATGAGTGAGGCTGGAGGTTTGTGAGACTGACATCAGCTGAGAAACACAGGTAAGATCAGAGTTAAAAGTGCTAATCCATGGCAAAACTGAACTGAACCAAACTGCACCACTTGGTGAAAACAGACCATGTAGTAAGAGCAATGTGGGACAACACCCGTCCAGGCTTCAAACGGAAGGTTTTTAAATTCCTGACCGTTGCCATTTTTCTGTCAGTTTTTGCTAACTTTTTTTTATTTATGTCTAAATATTTTTCTACATTTGGGCAGAAAAGAAGCTTGAAAATTAGTGATGTTTTTAATTTCACACTTTGAATGATTGTCAGAGTTTCTCCATGCAGAAATCCCTAGTTGGCCCGCAACGGGAGTCCTCAACTACTGTGTGATGTCATCTGCAAAGAACCTATTATGTGAGGTCATCTTGTCTCAGATGGATCATCTTTCATCAACGAATCATACTTTATGATGTCATGTAGCATTGTGGGCTGCATGGCGCAGCAGTTAGTGCTGTTGCCTCACAGCAAGAAGGATCCTGGTTCACTTCCCAGTCAGGGCCTTTCTGTGTCGAGTCTGCATGTTCTCCCTGTGCATGCATGGGTTCTCTCCAGGTACTCCGGCTTTCCCCCACCACCAAAAACATGCTCATTAGGTTAATTGATGACTCTAAATTGGTGTGAATGTGAGTGCACCTGGTTGTCTGTCCCTATATGTAAGCCCTGTGATTAATTGGCGACCAATCCACGGTGTACCCCGACTTCAGCACCCCCCTCATTTCATATCTTCTCAAATACTCAAGAAAAAAGTGCGTGTCAAGCATGCAAGGGACCAAATGTAGATAGGATGAAGCTTTTGCTAGAATAAAGCAGTTGCATGTTATTTGCCAGTTGTTTTATAGTTGTTTGCCTCTGAAGCAGTGAAACCACACCTCAACACAACCCTCAGGAGAGGCTTCATTCTGCCAACTGTGGCCTCTTTGCTATGTGCGTGCATAACTCAGCCTTGTTGTTACTCAAACACAGAGAGACAAATAGATTACTCTGGCCACAGAAACTCTCTCTCTCATGATATACGATTTAATGTAAACTATAGTGGGAACATCACTTAAGATCTGTTGGGTACATCTCAGTCATATAATATAGTATTATTTTATCCATTATATTATCAGGATAAAGATTAAACCTACTTTGCTTAATAAAGTTAAACTTTTTTTCACCAATTATATGAGTGTCTTTGGTTCCTCTCCATTAGCACAACAGGAAGAATGCATGCTGCCACATTCAATACTCTCTGACCTTTGCTTGACTTTGCACATGTCCTGGCTGCCACTATGTTCTCTCCGTGCAAACCAACACACATTCATACTGCCAAGCTACATAGTCTCACACACACACACACACCCACCCCCACACACACACCCCCACCCCCACACCCACACACCTACACACACTAAGATAAATCACCAGTGTGTCATCTGATGGGACATACATCTCTTTTCTTTGGTTTTGTGGTACCAAAGCATTAGCCTGTTTACCTGCTGCTGATCAAACATAGCTGACTCTCCATGTCGTTACAGGTCAGCACTCGGAGAGACAGCATAGCACCAGGGATCCAGTTACACCACTGCTATTCTATGTTTGCTCCACACAGCACCCTGCCTCTACTTCTAAGATAATACTTCCTGATCAAAGAGGCCTCCTGCTTATTTTGTGGGGATTTTCTTCCCAGAACTGCAATGTTAAAACAGTTAGTCATAGTACCTTTTAATCTAATGTCTAAAGTTAATGTAAATGTTGTGATAACTCAGTCTTTGATGTTTATGTTACATTAAGTTTTCAACTGATCAAAATGATCAAATTTAAATAAAGAATATCAGTTAAAGTTTGTATCTTTTAAGCCGGGTGTATACTGTGATTTCAAGCCGACCATACAACAGTTGTGGCAGAATGTCATCTAATACAGTGCGGCTGAATTGTTTGCAATGCACAACAGTCGCGCACAACCTGAGTGCTCATACTGTGCGACTGAAATTCGGACGGACTGTGACAGAAACCTGCAGATTTTCCTTTTTTAAAAGTCTCACACACTCAGGTTGAATTGTTTCCCGACATGTTCTCCCTCTCTCCCCCCTCTATCTCTCCCGCTTTCTCTCTCTCGCTCTCTCTCGCGCGATCTCGCTCTGTCTCACGCTCACACACAGCATCACCTCTGTGTCAGCCACAGGTCCACGGGTAGGAATATTACCTGCCCGTTTATTGCCTTTATCATAGCAGGTGTGCATCAGAAAGTCATTCCAGCTGTTGTCAGGGTAATTTAGGATGTTGTCTGACAGTTTACAAAGGAAAACAATCCCCGAACAGTTGTTCATTCTGCTCGTGTTTCTGCTTTCACTGAAAAGTGTCTGGAGTCTTACGGCCCAAATATCAAACATGCTAGAAATCCTCCGGACCAGTCGGGAGCAGGTCGTTAGGTCGTAGTCGGGCTGTGGTCAGCCGTCCTACCCCCGTGTACACAGCATGACAAACGATGCCCGATCCAACTGAAAGTCGGCCCAAGTTCAGAGTGCGTTGTGCAACTCTAAATTTGTGGCCGAATTGGAGGAAAATCACACAGTGTACACCCGACTTTAGTTAAGTAAACCTAAATACTTTGTCTCACCTTTATCATCTCAGTTTTTGTAAACTTAAAATTTTAAAGATGTAGTTCAGTGTTTTTGAAGTGGGGTCATATGAGGTTCTTGTCAGTAGAAAGTACATGATATGGACAAAAGTATTCAGCAACACCTGTTCATGATTGAATTCAGGTGTTTCAATCAGACTTGTTGCCACAAATGTATAAAATCAAGCCCCTAGCCATGCAGTCTCAATTTGCAAACATTTGTGATACAAAAAGGGTCGTTCTGAAGAGCTCAGGGACTTCAAGCATGATACTAAGATTGTTGCCATCTCTGGCATAAAACTGTGTGTGAAATTGCTGGATATTCTAGGGTCAACTGTAAGTGATATTATTAGAAAAATGAAGCATTTAGGAACAACAGCAACTAGGCCACGAATCACAGGGCTGGGTCAAGGACTGCTTAGGTGCATAGCGTGTAGAAATCACCAATGTTCTGTTGACACACTACGTGTCTGCACTGTGCCAGCTATAAAGGTTGGTGGAGGAGGGATAATAGTATATGGGGCTGTTTTTCAGGGTTTGGGATAGGCTCCTTATCTCCAGTGAAGGCCAATCATAATGCTTCAGCACACGAAGACATTTTAGACAATGCTATGCTTCCAATTTCATGGCAATAGTTTGGGGAAGGCCCTTTTCCATTCTAACATGACTGTGACCCAGTTTACTTTAAAGACATTGTTTGATGAGGTCAGTAAGGAAGGACTTGACTTGGCTGACCTCAACACCATCCAGCTCCTCTTGAAAGAACTGGAAAGGAGATTGCGAGCCAGGCCTTTTGGTGCAGCATCAGTACCTGTCGTCATAAATGCTCTACAAAATGAATGGGCACAAAATCCCACAAAACATTTAAAAATCTTGTGGAAAGCCTTCCAAGAAGAGTGGAGACTATAATAGCTGCAAAAGGGGGACCAATTCCAAATTAGTGTGCATGTATTTGAATGCAAAGTCAGTCACTCTCTGTATTGGTTCGGTGGCCAAATACTATTGTCCATATAATGTTTAATAGCCAATGGAAATGCTGGTCACTGTTCCCCCTTTAAGAAGATATCCACCAAAGAGAAATTTTGTGTTAGCATACAGGCATAGTTAGCTGGCTTAGTGATTAAAGTCGAATCCCTCTGTAACTGGCACCAGATTTACAAATTAGACAACTTATTCTCAAAATTTTTCAGCCAGTTTCAGTCAAATGCTCAGTCTAGAGTGGATGGAGAGCAATGATAGCATCTCATTAGAACAGCATAGGTCAACATGATTTATAAGCATAAAATGGATAAAGTTGTTTTAAATGATTGAGTGATATCTTTATTATCTTCGCCAAGGAGGTTATTTGATCAGGTGGGTTTGTTTGTTTGTTTGTTTGTTTGTTTGTTTGTTTGTTTGTTTGTTAGCAACATAACTTAAAAAGTCATGGATGGATTTTCAGGAAATTTTCAGGAAATGTATAAGGAAGAAATAAGGAAGAACTGATTCGATTTTGGGACTTATCTGGATCACTGTCTGGATCCAGGAATTTTTTTTAAAGGATTCTGTACTATTGGAAGGTAGGGCTAATGGCAGAGGCCTGCGCTGTTACCACTTTACACCAGGAGATGGCGGACATGAGTAATTTATTCAAAGGTTTGGAGTTTATAGAGTTTGAAAGACACACACCTGGTCGAGGAGATGAGTCGGCGCGTAACAGAGAGAAAGACAGCGAATTGTAGTGAGAATACTCACAATGCTGGGAGGAATAGAGGAATATTCACCCTCTGCCATGACTTCCACACGTAGCAAAGCCAATGCTTTGCCTCACTGTGTCTCCACCCCACCAGGGAGGGAGTAATCAGCAAATTAGATTTTGGGAGTGATCTGGATCACCGTCTGGATCCAGGAATGAAAGGATTCTTCACTATTGGGAAATAGGGCTAATGGCGGAGGACTGCGCTCTCTGAGTGCTTTTCTAGTTTCAGTCATGTAAATGACAACTTAAAAACAGTTAAAAATACAAATAAGTGAACATCAAAAAACGAAAACAAAACAAGACACTAACTTGAATCTGCAAGCATCTAAGCATGCATTCTTGCATTCTTAAGCATCTAAGTTTACATGAGCGAAAAGGAATAAGAAGAAGTATAAAATTCTAATCCTACCCCCTTAAACTTGTTTGTTGGCTTTCAGGTTATACTCGTATATAACTGAAGCGCAGAGTCACAACATTCAGCACGGGAATGTAAACATTAACTTGCAAGGAGGATTGAAGGCCGGCAGTGCTAGCACTGCTAATGATTCTGCAAGCTGACTTCACATCATTGTTCCATTGCTGCTCTGGTCCCATCTTAAATAAATAAAGCTCACTTTTGACATTTCCTGAGTGTTGTCTGAACTTTAGACTTCAAATATATTGTCCCCAGAGGGAAATTTACTTTCTAGCCATGCAGATAAAACCATGACACTCAGAAAACACAATCATACAGACTTAGCCACAAAGAAAACTAACACAGAATATGTTAAAGAACAACCAAAGAAAACACATCCTTAAAAAGACATACTGACGTTAAAGTGAACTTGTAAAGACTTGCCGAGGAGCATCACTAGTTAGTACCACTTTGTCATACATGTTCCTATGCCTGCAGCACACCTATCAGCCTTGAGGTTGAAAGTTCAAAAAACAAAACAATTAATCTTTTTTTTTTTTGTTTTTTTTGTTTATAGGCCATGTTACAGTAAAGAAGATGCTTTGATGGACTGGAGAGGAAGAAGATAAACATCTGCAAATTGAGAGCTAACAAGTCAGGAGGACAGATGGTGAACATTTCTATGGAAACTGAAGGAAATGAAAGATTCAAAGTTAGTTTTTGGTGCAGGTAAGTAAAGCTGGCTACACACTACACAATAGAATGATTCATAATTACAGCAACTACATTATTCATTCAGCAGTGGTCTGTGAGAGAATCTGCAGCTAGATATACTCATCAGGCTGGACCCCTGGAGGAGACTGGAGCTGCACTTGGTGTAGTTGAGCTAGGCTGAGTCAAAATGAGTTTTCCACAATTTTCAGTCCTACAAGCAGACTGTTTTCTCCCGACCTTCACCAAAAGTGGGTGTTTCTTTTTTGACAAGTGAGATTTGAATGCGGAGGAGGAATGCCAACGCATTGATTAAATGGCTCATCACAATATGTTTACGGCATCATTGTTTTTTGGCTTGTTTTTCCTTAAAATCATGTGATACAAATGACCTCTATAGCTGTGTAGCCTAGCCTCCATGCTGGCTCTCAGGCCAGTCTTAAAGGGGTGTCAAAGATCTGCATCACCTGTGGCTAAAACACTTACTATTAACATGTGCATCATACAACCCCCTCAGAAATACTGAACTATCCCTTTAAGGCAGCCTGGACACCAATTATGTTAAGTTCAGTCAACTTTGTGATCTCAAGACACAATTGGGGAGGTGGGTTTCTAGTCCGAGGACCAGAATTTCATCTCCTCTTTTTGCAGATGATGTGGCTCTGTTGGCTTCCTCAGCTGGGGACCTCCACCATGCACTGGGACAGTTTGTGCAAAGCGGCTGGTATGTGAAAAGGCACTTCCAAGTCTGAGGCCATGGCTCTCTGCTGAAAAATGGCGGATTGCTCCCTTCAAGTGGGGACTGAGTCTTTGCTCCAAGTGAAGGAGTTCAAGTATCTCAGGTATCTCAGAATGGACTGTGAAACAGACAGGTGGATTAGTGCAGCATCAAAAGTGTTGCAGATATTGTACTGGACCATTGTGGTAAGGCAAAGCTTCAAGTTACTGGTCGATCTATGTGCAGTCCTCACCTATGATCATGAACTCTGGGTAATGACCAAGAGAATGAGATGGCAGGTACAAGAGGTCAAAATGAGATTCCTCAGGAGGGTGTCTGCATGGGTTCAGCCTTAGAGATAGCTTGAGGAGATCGGACATCCGGAAAGAACTCAAAGTAGAGCCGCTGCTCCTTCACTACAGGAGGCATCTGATCGGGATGCCTCCTGGTTGCCTCCCTGTGGAGGTCTTCTGGGCATGTCCAACTGAAAGGAGACCCCAGGGCAGACCCAGAACTTTCTGGAGGGATTATATAGCCTATTTGGCCTGGGAATGCTTTGGACTCCCTCAGGAGGAACTGGGAAACATTACTGGGGAGAGGGATGTCTGAGTTGACCTATTTCTCCACCATGACCCGACCTTGGATAAGCGGAAGAATACTGATGGATGAGCTTTGCTTCCTGGTCAAAAGAGTAATTTCATTATTAACTGTCAAAACAACTCATAAAAGATGCAGTTTCCTTCACATTTTGATCTGCTATTAAAAACTTATTTTGTGTGATAGAAACACTCCCCGAAGCTACGTTGTGTCTTTGACAGTAACATTTTAGTCTCACATTTATACTAGATAAAAGTGCTGAACTTTTCTAGGCTCCTTCTGTCTACAGAGACAAGTTTCAATCTTTCTGTCATCAGATAAAGAAAAGAGGAATGATTTCAGTGGCGGCTGGTCAATATGGGGCACTAGAGTGCCGACCCCCATTACTCTCTCCACAAAAGCCGTTTTTACACAGGAAGCCGCAATAAAGGCGAAAAGGAATGCCCATCTCTGTTCCACAACGAGCAATTCACACAAAGGTGTAACAGAGCCGTGCACGCCCGAGCTTACACACACACACACACACCCAGGTGTCCCGTAATCAGATGGCAGCTGCTGTCTGAGCTGCTGCTTTCAATGAAACTCAAAACTCTGGATTTCTCTGTTCAAAAAAAATTTTTTTTTTGAAATGAAATACAGGGAAAATAGCATGAACAGTCATTTTGATCGATTAGATCCAACTGACTTTTTTTCCTCCATGTTTCTGAGTTGGAGGTCCGACTTTAAGCAGTGTCACAGCGCACGTGTTTACCGGAAAAGAAGGGCAGTGTGAAAGTAGCTAGGACAGATCTTAAGATCATTGAATAGATTTTTTTTAACATTTGCTTTAAATATCAATAAATGTATATAAATATACAGGGCTCCTGCGCCCACAGCCTTCCATTGACTACAACTATAAGCTGCACGTGCGTATTCAATCCTCTTCAGTACAAGA
The DNA here is from genome assembly GCF_018320785.1 of Cheilinus undulatus. Lineage (NCBI taxonomy): Eukaryota > Metazoa > Chordata > Actinopteri > Labriformes > Labridae > Cheilinus > Cheilinus undulatus. The sequence continues at coordinate 20,219,749 of NC_054867.1, read as the reverse complement.
GATAGGAGCTCTGTGGGCGCAACATGACAGCGCCCCTTAAGGGATTACCACCTACCACTCGCTGTTATTTGAGACACACAGAGAAAGTCATACGCCATCAAAGTACATCTCTGGCTTTCTGCCATAAACTGTACCTGCATTCATTGTCTATCTCATGGAGAGATGCTAGGAAGAGCTTTGACCTGACCGGCCAGATATCAGGATGAATCAACAAGGCTTTCACAGAGGAAGAGGATAAACTGAGCCAAATCAATAATCAATAAATCAATAATCATAATCAAATCAATAAATCATAGTTTTGTGTGTTTAAACATTTTTGCTACATTCAGGTCTGGCATTTTTATTTTTTACTCAACCAGTCACTATTGAAGCCATGACTACTTGCACCTTATGTCTTTTGTAAATGTCCATATTTAGGATAAATATTCAGTTAGCAGTTTGACATAATATTGTCATGTATTGAGTTGATTTGTGATAATGTGTGATAAGTTTGAAATTTAAGTTGACTGTGATAAGAGTTAGTTACTTGTGGCTGCTGATGACCCTTATTATAGCCATATTATACCATATATTAAATAACATATTATATATAACTTTATATTATTATATATACTTCTTGTTTACCAAACAAACAAATGCAGATGTAAAAAAGTCATATTGATATGACTTAATTAATATGACTTAACTCACCTTACATACATAACATATCAAATTGGGATTTTGTTGTAGCCCCCCCTGAAGGAAAATGCACCAGCCGCCACTGGGAAATATGTGGTCCTGCATTCATCTTTTTCCTGAGATCACCCAGTCTTCAAGGAGTTGTTGACATTGCATGTCGTTTCTCACCCTTCAAGACTACAAACAGCTCAGCTGTAACAGAGTATGATATTAATCCATGAGGAAGTATCACCTTGTATGCCTGTGGATCAAAGCTTGAGAGTAATTATCTGTTCACTGCGGGGGTCAGGGCAGACAGGATACGATGTAATTGTCTTCCCTGCATCTATTATCTGCATGTTTATTTGTGGAAGTACAGGATAAAACGACGAAAAATGACGTCATCAGCAGTGGCCTAGTGGGAGTGGAGAGCAATTAGCAACTATGGTGGAAATATCTCAGATTATAATTGGTCGCATGCAGACAGCATTCGACGCAATGTAATCAGCGTTTTGATTAGAACGCCAATGCACACAATCTGCACACAAATGGGGATGAAGAGCATGGCAGCAGAGCGTCTGGCATGATGTCTGCCCTGTGGCTCCTCTGTACGTCTCTGGAGGATGAGCCTTGATGCGTTTTTTTTGTTTTTCTGGGTTGTTTGGGATTGTTTTGGAGCAGCTGTGCAGCTGAGGTCCAGCACACAAACAGCTGCCTCAGTTTAGTTGTGAGAGAGTAAAGACATAAAAAGCAACACCTGCTCACCTCACAGAGTCCTTCATGGAACCAGGAAATGTTTCTGAAGCTTTCACAGATGTGTTGCACACATTTGCCAGGATGTTTGTTATCAGCGCTGTACCACAGGGTTGGAAGCTTGACAATCCAATTGTAGCATGTTGTAGTGAATAAGCTGTCAGTGCCCTGTGATGCATACACTACATTCATCTGTGTTTGATAGAAGCTAAGCCAACCTGCCTTGATCAGCAGTGATAATTCAGGTCGACAAAAACCACTGTTCTCTTTATTGTAAACCACCGACCTCAATATGTGTATCTATAATAGAAGTATGGAGGGAAATTTGACCCCCACAGGAGGGGATGGGATAGCTTTTCCTTACTGTGGACTGATAGGGGACCTGGTGGATTTTTAGAGCCAACTTTCATTTCAGATTGTGATCAGAGTCTTTTCCATTTCAGGCAAACGGTGTATGTGTAGCTAAGAATCAATACTGGGTGGAACTGATGCAGTATAAAAGATTAATGAAGGTTATTTAGATGCTCCATATGTCCTAGATGGTGAAAAAACAAAAAAACAAAACACAACAAACAGTGGTGTAAATAGGACTCCTGCGATACATAATGGACAGAAGTTACAACTCAGTTTGGGTAAGGTTAAGACTACAGTTAACATGAAAATTAAAATGAATATGAAATTACAAACTGCAATTCCAAAAAAGTTGGGACACTCTGTAAAACATAAAGGAACACAATAACCACTCTAATGCAGCAAGAAAACAAGATGCTTGATGCTCAATATACACATACTGATTTTGATGCCTGCGTCACATTCCAAAAAAGTTGGGACGGGGGCATGTTTCCTAGCTGTGTGCAGCACCTTTTCTTCTAACAGGACTGAAGAAAAAATTGCTGAAGTATTGAAAGTGGCATTTTTTACAACTTTTGCGTGATGTACATCTTAAGTCACTTAACAGTGAGGGATTTCCGTTCATGTATTTTGTGCTTCTTAATGGACTATGCTGTATATTTCCAATGGTAGACAGGTGTGGACTGCATGCAGGCCAGCTTTGTATCTGCACTCTTGTACTGAGAAGCCATGATGTTGTACCTCATGCAGAATGTGCCTTGGCATTGTCTTCCTGAAATACATCCCTGAAAGAGTTGTCATCTGGATGGCATCATGTGGTGCTCCAAAACCTCTATTTTCCTCTGAGTATCAATAGTGCCCTCACAGGCGTGTAAGTTACCCATGCAATTGACACTAAAACACCCTAAATGATCACAGATACTGGTTTTAGAACTTTGCCTTGATAACGATCTGGATGGTCCTTTTCCTCTTTAGCCAAGGGGATGCAACAGAGGTGTCATTCAATCATTGGCTGGTTCGTAATGTTTCCGTTAGATTTAAGGAAGTCTTTGCAGGTCGAATCTGCCATCAAATCTGTGTCTGTGAATAGAGCTTGGAAGTTGTAGAACAGTTCGCCTTGGCAGTGTAATCCACTGACTGAGTGCACCACTTGTAGCATCCACCATTTTTCAGGCTGTTAGATCAAGTCAGCAAGTGGAGAACAAAGGATGATGGGTGCACATGGGCTGATGGTAACTGTAGTTCCCACTTCCCTTCACTCTGCCCCACTAAAAAAATCACACTTTTTGCCATGAAGGCCTATCATTTGAAACGTCACATGTCAGCAACAATATTGACATCTGTCACCCTGATACCGTAAAATGAACAACACTGTTGCATCTCTAGCAGGTGGGCAAATCTCTGAATTCCTTGAAATCACACTTTAAGAAGAATTGCTCATAAACCAGTGGGCTATTTGGCAAAGCAGTCTTTCACAAAGGGGAGTACTTCACGCTACCAGTTAACCGCCTTACCCATGGAATGTTCCAGGTGTTTTTTGAGAATTCCATAACTTTCCCAGTCTTTTCTTGCCCCTATCTCAACTTTTTTTGGAATATGTTGCAGGTATTGAATTCAGAATCCGTGTATATATATATATATATAAAAATCACTTTGAACATTAAATATTTTGTCTTCTTGCTGTATTCAAATGAATAGACCAAAAAGATGTTAATTACGTTATTGTGTTTTTATTCACATTTCAACATCCAAACTATTTTGGAATTGGGGCTTGTATGAAGAAGATGTCACATGAGAAGGCTGAATGTCAGGTGTGGCTCAAGCTTTTTTAAGCCTGCAAAAACCCAGTTGATAGCCATTAATAGCCAGGTCAGAATTCTTCACTCAGTAAAAATGTTGACCGTCCTTAATAGTGTCCTCCTGTCCTTCATTTCTGCAGCTCCTTCTCAGTGGAAAACACATATCTGCTCTCAACAGACTCTAAATGGCATAATAAGCTGCAAGATGCACTGTTGTTGTGGGATGAAAATATTGACAAAAGCTGAATAATTTGGCAGAGGCAGAGGTCGGCTTGTTAGGAGCTCCACTGGGATTTGATTTTCACTTAATATATCCAAGGTCAAATATCTGTGACCAGCAGAGAGAAGATCATAGTTCCCCCTAAAGCTGCGGCATAATTAATGTTTACTTTCAGTTTCTTTTATCTATGATGATCACATATCGCACAACCTTGGTTTTTAATGCGTGGAACAACAAAGGTGACAGCCTTTGAGGCCTGTAAGCTTTCCATGAAATTAAGTGTGGAATAGCTTTAATTTCTGAACTATTACAAGTGTCATGTTTTAATAGAGATGAGAATTCATCATTCAGTGGTCTTCTGCTGCTTACCCTGAATGACAAGACCAGTAATTACTCGTGTGTAGACTCCATCGACAGCAAACAGCTTCACTTTAATCTCCAGGTTTTTTTCTTTCCCATGCTGAATCCGAGAGCTTACACATCAATTCTCAGGTACTTTCATTTCATGTATTTGAAGCCTGAATCATAAAGAGTGTTTTGATGTACGCAAAGAAACAAGAAACGTATTGATGCAATGTGATGGACTTCGTGTGTACAACTTCAAATAGAAGTTTCAAACTCAATTTAATTGTCAGGTCCAGTTCATCAAGGTGCTTGATGGGGTTGAGGTCAGAGCTTTCATCAAACTCATCAAACCATGTCTTCATAGTCCTTGCCTTGTGCACTGGAGGACAGTCGTGTTGGAATAGAAAAGGGTCTTCCACAAACTGCTGCCGCAAAGTTGGAAGCATAGCATTGTCCAAAATGTCTTGGTATGCTGAAGCATTAAGACTGACCATCACTGGATATAAGGGGCTGAGTGCAAACAGCCCCATACCATGAGCTCCCCTCCACCAAACTTTACAGCTGGAACAATGCAGTCAGGCATCCACTGAACCCAGACTTACATGATTTGTCACTTCATAGAACACGCTTTCACTGCTCCACAGTCCAGTGTTGGTGTGCTTTACACCACTCCATTTAGTGCTTGGCATTTTACCTGCTGATGTGAGTCTTGCATGCAGCCTCTTGGCCATGGAAACCCATTCCACGAAGCTCCCACCACAGTTTTATGTGCTAACATTAATACCAGTGGAAGTTCAGAAATCTTCAGCAATGGAATCAGCAGAGCTTGGAGACCTTTACACATCATGTGCCTTAGCAGTTGTTCACCCCACTCTGTGATTTTACATGGTCTTTCGCTTTGTGGCTGAGTTGCTGTTGTTCCTAAATGCTTCCACTTTCTAATAATAAAACTTACAGCTGACTGTGGAATATCCAGCACAGAGGAAATTTCCTGAACTGTCTTATTGCAAAGGTGGCATCCATCGCATGCTTGAAGTCCCTGAGCTCTGCAGAATGACTCATTTTGTATCATAGATTTTTGAATCATAGCTAGATGCTTGATTTTATACACCTGTGACAACGTGTGTGATTGAAACACCTTGATTCAATAGTTAACAGGTGTGGCCAAATACTTTTATCCAGATAGTGAAGCTAAACCTACAACATACAACCTACAACATTGACATATTAGCTCACAATTGAACATGTGTGGCATTGAAAAACATCTCTTGAAACCCCTTTGATGCCACAGGGTAAACACAGATAATAACCATATAAAATATTGCACCTCTCTTTACCTTGTAGCATTAACCCCAAAGCACTGCCTAACAGAGTGGCTGTAGTTATGTTGAATTGAAATTATGATTAAAATGTTGACTTTTGTGGTAACAGACATTGTTGTGCAGAAGACATTCAACTCTGATCACAGTTTAGGACAGAGATCTCTGCAGATTTCCTCTTGTGACTCACAAAGTAGAGCTGAAACATTTACAAGAAGGCCGCTGCAGCCGGAAAAGATATTTCTAAAGTACATCTTATTTTGTCAAAGGAAGATAAGCTGACACTAAGTCTTTTGAATTCTAACTACTTTGTGAACCAAAACTTTTTATTGGAGTCTAAAGTTTTGTAATCAGCATGGATTTCTTTTGAAGTCATTTCTTTCCTCAGCTCTCAGCTCAGACTCTAAAGGAGGCTAAAACATGATAAAGCTTTGTCTACTGTTTTGGATGGAATCAGGAAAAAACTGCTCTGTTGATCTCTTAGGTTGAAGTGTAGGGTTTACAGGGTTTATGCTGCCTGTGTGATGCTGTAATGAGTGCTATAACATACAAAGAGGTTTTCTGTCACCCTCATTTTAGCCAAGGGTGATGATTCATTTCCCTTTTCATAAAATACACACACTCTGCTTCACAAACTGGCAGGAGGAAGAGGTGCACCAACATGACAGCAATTATAGATAGATTGTTTCATAACTTACTATACAGCAATTTATGTACAATCTCATTTTAGAGGGATTTATCTAAATGATAGATAACTAACCCATTTGAAAAGAAATAATGAAATAAGAGAGGAATTTATTCAATAATTGCATCAAGCTCACAGTGGCACCTCTTGCTGTTGTGCAACAATATGACCCAGTCATATGAACTCTAACTTCCTCCAGCAGAACAATCCATTACCACCGTCTGATAGACGAAATCAAAGATGCTGAGTCACTGAATGAAACATCCCCTGCTGATCAATTTACAACCACAAGTGTTATAGTTCCAGCTCTTTGGACATACTGGTAGCCAGACTGCATCATTGTCCTCTAGAAGAGCCATCATTGGTCAGCAGGGAGAATTTTATACCTCATACAGTAAATGTTTTCATTGTTCCCATAAAACGATATCATTCTCGCCTCATTTCCCCTCTGTAACATTCAGTTTGTGTGGGATATTAACTCAGTGATGCTTTGACGATAGCATTTACTGAAAACGTATGAAGACGTGGACAGACAATTTCCAGTCCTGACTTTCTTCATCATTGCCTCAATGATTACTTCATATCTGAAATAGACAACAGAAGAATACTGAGATAACTGGTAGAATTGTTTTTTATGTCTGTGATTGAATCAGACACAGATTGGTCTAGCCCTTGTATACAGGGTTGCCAGCTTCTTCAGGGCAGAAATATGTTTGTTACACCACATGGAAATGCTACCCAGTCAGGCTGAAATTTGGCTCGACATCAAAACCAGTCAAGTGAACCAAAACTGAGTTAGAATAAGGCTCAACAGTGCGGCCCGGGAAAGAGTATCCAAGTTTGACCTGCCACAATCTTCCTGCTATATGTGCTCCTGTAGAAGATACAAGTTTTTAAGATAAAACAGATAAAAATACTACAATACCCACAATACTTGGGGATTGTTGGGGTCTTTAGTTACCATGGAAATGTCTACCAAGTCTACAACAAAGGCTATCCACGGTTGATGACAACAACACATGCTGCTGTAGTATGAGGAAATAAACTGAGATGCAATAAAGATCAGAGTAGAAAAGAGGCACATATATAGTTTGAAAGACTGGAAAGCTATCATTAACAACTAATAAAATGAATTGTAAGAGATAGGGGGAGATGTAGTCCTTCCTCTTCGTAAAGAAATAACCCAGTCTTGTACATTTGCCTTTTTCTCCATTTTCAAATGTTGTTTTTGAGTCGAATCAAATGCTCAATGGTCAAAAGTATTAGGGTAGCTGGTCAGCTTGGTCGGTGCATAAAAAACATCCTAAAAACTCATTTTAAGAAATTTCTATTGGGATTTGAATTGCATTTTTCTTCTGGAACCAGGGCTGCTGTAAAAAGTGGCCAGGCACTGTCGAGCTCTTTTGGCCTGAGATCACAGTGTATGCCCAGATTGAAGCTATAAAATGAAGAATTTCCGCATTGCAATGTCTAAAATTATTTTGAAAATTATTCCTCCTAGGTTATGCCTCTCTCCAATCATAACTGCTTTGGGTTGAAATATTTTTTTCATCAGTTTGGTACTTTTTTTACCATCAGTTATTATACTAACAAAAATGTTATAATTTGGGGAATTTGGCACCATAAAAGCATTAAACATCAAAAATTCTCAACTGCTAAAAAAATTCTCCTTCTGCTACCAATGTCAACATGGAAATCAAGCTAAAATTGAATTAAACTTTTGTTTAGAGTTAAGGAAACAGTTAAGGTAAGGATTTGTACACGAAAAGTTAGATACCTGACCTGCAAAACCTGATAAAAATTGCTTATAAAGGTGAATAAACAGTCTGTTTACATGAAAAAAACCTGTACTTAATGAGAACATTCTGGCACAGCCAACATAGCTAAGGCTAAAGCTAACGAAGCTTTTTTAGCTTCATGGTTACGTAGCTAACTTCGTAAAAGTTAAAGAAGCGACATGTGCTAATATTGGTATGCAATTTTAAGCTTTGTAAACTAAATTACCTATCTAGCTAACATTGCTACGTTAGCATCAACTAAATTTGCTAAAGCTAATGTTGCTAAAGCTAAAACTATCATAGCTACATTGACTTACAGAGTAACATTAACTACATAGTAGCCACTTGAGCTTCATCTAAAGCTAATGAAGCTAAAGCCACTGTTCGCATAACTACTTCTAAAATAGGTCTATTCATAATTTAATCCCAGACCTCTGACCTTTTTTCGTGTTTTATTTATGAAATTTTGCTTAGTCTGTAAGGTTTAAAACATGGCCAGAATTTTGTTGATGCATGAAGTTGAATTAAAAGAAAAATTTGAGAAACACAAATTGCTTGACTTCTGTCCTGGCAGAGTTGGGGTCTCACAATAGTGGTCTGCAAGAGGGGGTGTCTGAGAGTCTGCAGCTAGACCCCTAGAAATATTTTGACAAACTCTTCAACAAAGTATCTTTATTAATGCACATTTGCAACATTTTTCATATATTTTCTTGTCATTTCATTATTTTGATGTTTATGCAACAAAAAGTGCTTAGTGCATTGTGCTCCAAACTGTATTTAATCTTTTAAAGTAAAGCTTGGTCACATCATTTCATTGTGATGTATCAGTTCAACTGAACATTTTCCGCATATCTTGATATCACTGATAAGTGTCCGAATTTTGTCACAATGATCATGATGTGAAATTTTCATACTGCTATTTCACTACAAGCAATCTACACTGTTTTCTCGCTTTAATTTTGAATCACAGTTATCACTGACGATGCATTTCTTCATATTTATTAGCTCATTTTTACTATTATCATGCATAGAGAGGAGGAGGAGTCTGTTTATGACCCTGAAGAGCCAGCTAGATGAATCAGCACTTACTGTGTCTGCTGTAATGTTAACTGTCAGTATTAATCGTGTTGATCTAGTTAAGCATCCCATTGTTTTTGTTCAACATCCCAATATCCATTGAGTGCCTCTTGTCCAATCAGAAACCAGAAAAAGAGCTGTTGTGTAATATTCTGTTATGCGTCTATGCTGTCTTTCTTGCATTGCATTTATTGTTATGTTTTTATTCCTACTTCATGACAGCTCTACATTATTTATAGATAATAACAAAAATAAATCTAGCAGATTTAAGGGGATTTTATGAAGTAACAAAGCCTCTAAACATTGCAAAGCATCCTGTGAGAGCAGAGCAGAGCACAGGACTCTACTCTGCTTGTTAGACTGTAGAGTTGATCAGTGGCCGTTTGGGGAAAGAGACACCAGCGTTTCTCTTCATTCATGCTCACAGAAGGTAACTTAAAACCAGCGACTGTGTCAAAGAGAGGAAGTGGATAAGACAGCAGTGAGAGGTGAAATGAGGATTGTAAAAGATCAAAACTTATGATAAAGAAACTGCACTGTTTTTAAATAAGCCACGCAATAATGGCTTGTTGAACTGACACACGTCATTGATTTAATGATGCAGGTCTGAAGACTGAGCCTAATGTAGTATCTTTTCTCATCATAATGAAACACATCATCCATGAAATGTAGCCATAGTTGAAGGATTCACAGAGTTGAGTAAAATAGGAGGATGAAGGTGCGTGACCAGCTGTGTGACACTGATATTGGCAAGGTTATTCTCAGGTCAGTCATTGACTATCTGATAAAACAAGTCGGCTTGATTTACTATAATCAAGCGGTTCATTAGGCCAGCACACATGTAGCTAGCATTAGCGCACAGATGTGTCACTCAGAAATCACCCTTCCCTTCTGAAAGGTGAAGGAAACAGGAGGTTAAACTGCCTCTCTGCTCTTCCTCCTACAGCTGAAATCGTTTGAAGATAAGAACAGACGAAAGCCTGGGTAGTGAGACGAGCAAATAATGTGACTGACAGAGGGGAGAGACAGCCCAGAGAGATTCACTGCAAATCTCTAGTGAAGAGCACAGTGCGTCTGGGCTGTACATTTGTGTTGTATGTGCATGTACATGTGCACATTTATGTGCATGTACATGTGTGCAGGAAGGATAGGAATGATTTTGATGAATGTGTTTTGACGGATGGTCTAACCCCCCTAAGCCTGCCTTCACTTCCTCTACAGCCCCCCTCCCCGTCACGACAGAATATCGAGGTCAGACCACCTTTCATATAAGCTCCACATTCAAGGACACACCAGAGAAGGCAGGGAAATGTGTCATCTTTAGGGAATGTTGCAGCTTTTTGGTTTGTTTTTTACTCAGTGTCAATGACTGCCAACTACCAGTGTGTGGGGACGTCTTTAAAACATTAGAAACATAAAAGGAAGTTTGGGACATTAGCAGACGACCTTGTTCTTCATCAGGACTGATTTTTCTTCAAAGGCATTCACGAAGTGTTCCAACCCCCCAAGTTTGCTCTAAAAAAGCACCTGGGTCACCTGTGAATTCAAATGTATTCACAGTTTGACGAGATGTCGCCAAGGTTTCCGCCCTTCGCTGTAGGTTTGACAGACACAACCCTAATCACCACCTCATCCCATCCTCTCCTCCCCTGTCATCTCCACACAGAAACTTTGATTAGCAGCAGGATGAAGCAGAGGTGGAAGGTGAACAACACTTAAGCAGTGGCTAAGCATCTCACTTATCAGACATCACCCAACTGCCACTACCCAGAATGCCCTTGACAGGCGAGAAGTCTTTCTTATGATGAGGGGAAAATAGCATTTTGTCTTTATTTCATTGATCTGGGTACCAGATCATTGTCAACTAGAAAAGCACTCACAGAGCGCAGACCTCCGCCATTAGCCCTATTTCCCAATAGTGAAGAATCCTTTAAAAACATTCCTGGATCCAGACGGTGATCCAGATCACTCCCAAAATGTAATTCACTGATTACTCCCTCCCCAATGGGGTGGAGACATGGTGAGGCAAAGCACTGGCTTCACTTCATGTAGAAGTCATGGCAGAGGGTGAATATTCCTCTATTCCTCCCAGCATTATGAGTATTCTCGCTACAATTCGCTGTCTTTCCCTCTGTTACGCCCCGACTCATCTCCTCGACCGGGTGTGCATCTTTCAAAATCTATAAACTCCAAAACTTTGGATAAGTTACTCATGTCCGCCATCTCCTGGTGTAAAGTGGTAACAGCGCAGCCCTATCTTCCAATAGTGAGGAATCCTTTAAAAAAAATCCTGGATCCAGACGGTGATCCAGATCAGTCCCAAAATCTAATCAGTCCTTCCTTAAGCCATTTCTGACATTTCCTGAAAATTTCCTGAAAATCCGTCCATGACTTTTTGAGTTATGTTGCTAACAAACTAACAAACAAACTAACTAACAAACAAATGAACAAACAAACCCACCCGATCACATAACCTCCTTGGGGGAGGTAATAAATGTACTTTTTTGATCTCAGCAGTATGCAAGAGCTGGCATGCAAGTACATATCGTCCTCTATGTCATAAAACAAAGTAAAAAGATTTCTCCTGGGTTACTTCCCATGGGTTAGGTACCAAGGTCCCCAATTAGTAACTGAACCAAACAGATGGACAGGCCAGACTGTCATGAGGCAAATCCATCTTGAAAAGCTCCAGTCCATAATGTGTGTGGAGAACCAAAAAACAGTTCTGACCAATCAGCGTAAATGAGGAGAGTGAGACGGCAGCTATGGGCGGGTTCTGTGAGCCGTCAGCAATGCCTCCTGTGTAGCCGTTAGCTCAGATGTAAGTATAGTATAGCGAACATTTTATGATAACAGGGACATGTTTTTTACAAGAGTAAAAGCCACACTGAAAGTGCTTCTGTCAACCTGTTTTGGCATGAGTCTGCAACCGTTACAAGTGGGGTTGATTTGTACTGTAAGCTGGTGTATATAATGGCAACCACCATGGTAGCGAGTAGCTTGGATGTAACTGTAGAAAAGCAGGAATTTAATTAGACTGCAACCACATTTCTTTATTAAAAAGAGCAACAAACCACACCTGGGAAGTCTCAGGGTATAGTCCTTGGTCAGTGCTCCATTTGGGCCAACCCAGTCAAAAAATCTAGACATGTCCATAAAGGTTTCCCTCCTGTCTTCTGCTGAATTATCTGCTGATATCGGCCAGGACAGCCTATGAGACACAAGGGTATACCTTCCCTGATACAATGCACTGGATTGACTGTCACATCAGCACACATAAACAGTGACCTAACCCTAACCACTGCCATCCATCTACTAGATCCAATCCCTCATCCCACCACGACCTTCAGTCCAAAAAGCATCTGAATGATGGAAAAATACCAGTAAAATATGGCATTACAGACATGGTGCTTCTGAGGGTGTGGGACAAGATTTAATGGTTCAACAACTCCCTTAATGGTTTTCAAAAGAGCAGATAACGTACCAACCAAATATTTTCGTTGTATATCAAAATTAAAAAATCTATATCAAGGTCATATTAATCAAACTAAAGGTATTCACTAAACCTATTGGCCACACTGTTTTATAACAACTCTATTTATTGTAATAGGTGAAGCTTTTATAATAAAAATGTACTGTATATTGGTAAAAAATATTCAGTACGTCCATCTAATTCTTGGTGCCAGATGCTCTGACAGTGAGATGTGTTTTTCTTGCAGGAGGTAGCTGCTGTGGTTCATTCAAGCACAATGATGAAGATAGAAAGGGGACCTCTCAAGCAAAAGGCTCAACATCCCAAGAGGCTAACCACTGAGGAACACAAGGTTCAACAAATATCCCACCAGTGAACCCAAACAGAGCATGAGCTGCTCTGCCTAAGGCTAAGCTTCCAGAAAAATCTGCCAGACACGGTATGAAAACCATAGAGGTTCTCAGTTCAGGTAATTTTAGTAAGCAAGAAGTGTTCACTATGGCAGCTACTAAAAATGTAGTCATTGGATTAAATTGATCATTAGTTTTAGTCTCATTTTAGTCATTTTTAACTTTTAGAGCTATAGTTTAGATTTACTTGACAAAAACTCAAAAACAATTTAGTTTAGTTTTAATTACTAAAACGTTCTAACATTTTTGGTTATTATTTTTAGGCACAATATTTGATTTTCTTTGAAATAATTTGATCAACCAGTTCTTAAAATCAATATACATGTGAAACAATAATTTCAGTGCTCTATCAATTATTTAAGTGGATTAAAATTTACTGTTCAAAATTATGACAAACTTATACACACAGTGGAGAAATATCATGGATTTTGAATGCCCCACAATTCCCAACTAACATAACCTTGCAAATCAGATGGATACGCCCGTTTCCGTGCTTCTTAATGGCAAATCCATCTTGCTCCCATCTGAACCGTTTGGGCCCGGTTAGAAAGTGACAGGACCAATCAGCGTCGAGGGGCAGTACTTTTGGGTGCAGCAGAGGTGATGTAAGGAAGCAGCGACAAGAGGCTGGTGACATTAGCGTGGATGCTGCCAAAGCTTCAGTTTTATCAGAACTTGAAGACATTTCTTCATCAAAAGAAGAACAAAGAACAGCACTGAGTTGTTTTCTTTTTAAAAACGACAAAAGTCATATACTGACATGTCTACAGTCTCCATGGTTCGAGTTCTGGAGTTTATGGAGTTTACTCCCTCTATAGGGGTGCAGGCGCAGCTGGTGAGTGGTTACGTCACGTGTTTTGTTGCTCTGATTGGCCCATAAAGATGTGACAGACAGAACGTTCATCCAATCACCATCTGAGTTTTTTTTTTTCAAAGGCTCTGCCCTTTCCCAGTCACTGTGTATGAGTGGTTTCCCAGATGGATGTGTGAAACACATCCATCTGACGTGCCAGGTTAATTATACCAAACATCAATGATTAAATCAAAATCTTTCCATGCTGCCATTTTCTTGCATATTTTTCAGTAGTTTTAAACTTCACAGATGACATGTTTTGCATGACATCTGTGGCATTGCATGAAAATTCACTGTCTCAATTAGCCATGTGCTACCTAGTCTTTATAGGCATTAGGTCAGGGGTCGGCAACTAAGTTTGCCCTCGGGCCAAATTTTTTTCTGACCAACTCAATGGCGGGCCAAAATTACATCTTCAACAGGCAAAACCTGTCTTTCCTACAAAAAATACTTCTTTTTCTCATCTATACTATTATATCTTGTACAAAAACGTAATTTAATAAAGTTATTTATTCAAAATCAATGAATTTGCTCATTAATGAATGAGCCTCATGCTAATAAATTTGCTCACAATGTCAAAAAAGATATCATGAATGAAGCTTTCATAAGCATGTTGTGGATGTTTCTGTGTACTTCTCTGATATTTTTGAACATTTTTTGCTATAATTTGCATAGTATTTGTTTAAAATCCACCCTATTTATACAGCGGACAACTCCATAATCAGTGGGTGAGGTGGGACTTAGCAAAGAAACTAAATATTGCTCAATATAACCCAAAAAATATGTATATCAAGCTAAATAATAGTTTTGGAGACCAACAAATGGGAAAAATGTTTGCTTACCAAATCCACTCAAACATCTTCAGAGTAAACAACTGAACCATTTGGACTTAACACAGGATACTAGAGCCCAATTGAAAGGATCAACACTGATCTCAGCTACCAGCTGAGAGGAGGATCAGGAGAGTAGGGCGGGACTTTCTTCCAAGCGGGAAGGGCTAACTGAACCTGGGGGCGGGGCTAACTCCTCACATGACATCATGAGGGGAAACTCTGAGAATGGCTTGTTTCAGCACACATTTTCTGAAAGGTGGAGAAAGAGAGGGGGAGGGAATGGATTTTTCCATTTTTCTTGAGGGGATTGTGGACAGGCCAGGGGCACAATTTTTTTGTTAGAAAAGCCTGAAAAAGTGATTTTTGCATATGTCCCCTTTAATTCTTAAGTTACTTCTGTGTCCTCGAAAAAAAGTGAAATATTCAGGCATTTTTAAGTAAGAAAAGCTCATAAAGAAACAACAGTAGGCTGGAATTAAAAAAGCCTCCATCTAGAGCCTGGATGAGTGGTGTCACACAACACTCAGACGAGAGCTAGCTACCGTGGCTAACGTAAAAGCTCTGCTTCATAGAACAGGCTATAGGGTTTCCAACTGTTCCTTAAAATAAAGAATCATTCCTCATCTGGAGGCTAAAATGCATGTTCCTTACTGAATTGATAAGGAACACATTCTCATTATGACCCAGAGAGGCATCAAGTTTCCATGACGTGTTCTCACTGACCAATAAAAAAACACTTTTCATGTTGTTCCCCCATGGTTGCAAAGATACTGCAGAGACATCACGTTATTTTGAAAAACATGGCTGACAGGGAGACCACACCAGCAGTACCCAGGAAGAGAAGGCTGCAAAAATACCATAATGATGGGAAAAAAGGCAATAAATGGCTGGAAAATGTGAGTGAGAACGTCCATAAGGCAAACTTCATTATCTGTATTAAGGCTGCTGTTATCCAGCTGATAACCATGCATGCATGTAAAAAAGTGTGTCAATTGTGTTCAATGTATGTAGAAATTTTCTGATAATTGTGTAGAAATCCATACAGAACTGTGAAGAACTAACTTTCCTCCATTTAAATTCTTCTTAACAGTTGTACCCCCCTTCCTGAACAGATATTCATGATCATGTGACTGCAAAAAAAACCTAAAGGGCCTCTAAATTTCAAACACACCTGGGGATGCAGAAACCTGATGTACACCATGAAACCATACTGTTAAAAGTTTGAGTCTACTGAGGATCCGTGCTGCAGCACGTCTTCTCCTGCTATCTGTCTCTCTGCCAGTCTTTTCTGCTCCCCCCTCACACATACACAGACACACACAAACAAAGCAGTCGCTCAGAAGTACGAAGGTCAGAGCTGCATATGCATGAGTGCAAAGTCACTGCTGAGTGCGGTAAAAAAAAAACAAAGTTAAACTGAAGGTGAAACTCTCCACTGTGTACCCTTTTATGAAAAGTCATAAACTCTAATGTGACCTTCAGGAAAATAGAAGAGCACTCCATACTGCTCGGCATGACAGCATTTTATTAGACAAATGATGACACACTTCACACTTCAAAGGACATCAGTATACATTCAGATCAGGTCATCTGTACAGTACAAAGATAGAGAGAGGTGTGGGCCAGGTGATGGATGACATCCACCTGTGTTGGCCCAGTGGCCTACAGGTGGGACTGACTTTCTATAGCTACACTTATTCTAGGTGACACATGTTAGCCTTAGTGTGTTTATTGATTCCCCCTGGAAATCTTTGGTCATTCCAGAGTGGCCTGGTAATTTTTTTAACACTTTGCAATAAGGGAGACAAATTGTGTGGTAGTTTTATGAGGAGAACTGGAGAAATAATCATTAACCACCAATTATTTAACCATAAATTCTTTTTAGATTTTCTTACATTTATACATTTTATTGACTCCGTGATGATGAAACATTTCAAATTTTTTCTGGACTTTTTCTCTCATTGCCTTTATATAACAACATGGTTTTCCCTTGATTAACTAATAACTTATTTTTTTAGATAATGACTTTTTGTGTCTTCTTATAGATTGATTTATCTCAGTATCTCAAGACAACAGAACTGTTTATCTGATGATAAAGGAATACATTTCTGTTGTTAAAGCAAGCAAAACACCAGACCAGACAGGCCAGACCACAACATGGATTACTGCCATTATTCACAATAATGAAGTAAGTTAAGCTTATTTCTAAGTTTGTTTAGTATTTGTTGCAACCATGGGAATATGAGATAAGAAAGTTGTGGCCCTGGGGCAATAATCTGAGAGGGAGTAACAGTAATGAAAAGAGTAATTAAAATATAGAGATGCACATCTGTTTGGGATTTTTGTACTCTTCACTGAAAAGGGAACAAATGAGAAATAGTAGGAGTAACACATGCTGATAAATAAGCACCCTGAACTCCAAATCAACCACTGAGCAATACTAAGCATGTGATACTCATTTTGAAACATAAATCACTGTTTTTCTGCACCTCCTGTAGTGAAACATGGCAGGTAGTAGTTATTAAGTAGTCCTGTGGGACTTTTAAAGTGCTGATCAGTGGTGGGAGTGGTGACTGAGTCTTGCATCCTTGCTGCAGCGATACTTGTCTGCGAATTATTTGAGCTTGACACACATTTTTAAATGCAATGACAATAGTGCCAAGTCTAAGGTGTTTATACAAGCCTGAAGTCTTTATCTGATACGTTTCTGAGTCAAAACTAAGTACTTTTAAATTCTTCCATGACCTGACTGCCTTCTGCAGATCTGTTGACACTGACTTGCTTATTACCTCCGCCAAGGAGGTTATGTGATCGGCAGGGTTTGTTAGTTAGTTAGTTAGTTTGTTATTTTTTTTAGCAACATAACTCAATAAGTTATGGACGGATTTTCATGAAATTTTCGGGAAATGTCAGAAATGGCATAAAGAAGAACTGATTAGATTTTGGGAGTGATCCGGATCACCGTCTGGATCCAGGAATTTTTTAAAGCATTCTTTACTATTGGGAGATAGGGCTAATAGCGGAGGTCTGCGCTCTCCTAGTGCTTTTCTAGTTTGACTCTTTGTTTGCTTAGTTTTATTAGTAACTTGGTGGGTGGTAAACTCAATTGTATTTCTAGGATGCACAATGTTGTCTGATGCTGAATCTGAATTTTGACATCCTAAAAAGCCTCTTGTGTCACTTCTAACCTCTTACATTAAAGAGATGATGGATATCTAAGGCTGTGTCTTCAACCACAAACTGCATACTGCTTCTACCAGTGGTGGAGAGTAACTAGTTACATTTACTCATGTCACTGTGATTGAGTAGGTTCTTGGGGTACTTGTACTTTTTTGAAACCAGTACTTTTACTTCAACTACAGTAAGTTTTAACCAGAGTTGCTGTACTTTACTTGAGCACAATACTCTCAGCACACGGCCAGAGAATGATTCCATGGGTTTCCCATCATGCTGTTAGGCAGAGTGTTTAGCTGTGCTTGGTTTTTTGATGTGAGACAAATTTCACATATAGTATTTTTTCATCAGTATGCACTGCCTTGCTATGGGGTAGACTCTCTGCTTTGCTGGAAGAGATCCACTTTGGCACATAATTTCAAGAGTTAATGCAGCTCTGTTGTATTGTAATGTGTAAATCACTTGAAAAAAATATAGTGTAACTATATGTAGTGTGGACCTGTAGTCACTTCTAAAGCGTTAAATTTAAATTTATATGAGTTACATCAAAACTGTTGATTTTGCTTTGTATTTAACTTTATTATAGAAATTGTGAATTTACCTGAACATCCTGGATGGAGATGGACTCTTGTTGTTCTTGCCAATAAGAAAAAATCATATTTATTGGGCAACTCCTCAGTAGCTACTCAGCACTCAGTACTTAAAAAAACCTTTATATTGAATATTCTTTACTTTTACCTGAGTAGATTTAAAGGTCAATACTTCTTTTTAACTTAGTACGTCTGAACTAGAGTCACTGTACTTTTCTTGAGTACAATAGTCATGTCCTTTTTCACCTCTGACTACTACTGCTTAACTTTCAGTATAAACTGCATACCACATACTAAGCTGATGATAAGTATGTCTATATATTTAAGTGTTTACAGTCCACAGTTTGCAGGATAAACTTGCAACAAGCTAGCGTAAATATCATTCAATAAATAGAATTTAACAATATCATTAATAATCAGTTCAGCTACATGTACTCCTGTGCATATGTTTTGGGCATGTAGGGTACTAAGGTTTTTTCTGGGTGGCCCAAAGTGCCACAACCCAGGGCTAGAGAAGTGGGAGGGTGGCCAGATCCAAGCTTAATACATCCACACGTGTGTCACTTGGCAGCCAAGGTCAAGCTTGACTGCATCTCTTTTGTCCAGGCCTTATCACCCCTCAGAATATGCTTGAAGACTGCCTGCACAACCAGGGGCTCATGCCAACCCCACTACCTGCCTGGACAGTACCCCAGGCTTTGCTTACTCACCACCTCCACCCCTTACTCCACCCAAAAGGTGTGGACTTTATTCAACTGATTATTTTCCTATGCCCCTTGTTATATGCAAGGACATCCAGAGCAGTGTTCATTTTGACAGCTATTCTTAATTTCAGTCTTATTCTTTAAATTAAATGCTATTTAGTTTTAGTCACATTTGAATCATTTCAACCCTTTAGTCTACTTTTAGTCCTCACTGTTTAGTCTTCAGTTCAAGTCCAAACATTGATTCTCTTGCCTCAATCTGGTACCAAACCATCTTATTGGGCTCTATGCAACCTGCAGAAGGACCCCTGCTTCCTACAGCTGAGTGGCAGAAGAGCCACAGATACAGATATACCCACAGCAGAGAAACATTATTGGTTTTGAGTTTCCCTCTAAAACTGAATTACATTTTAGTGTCCTTTTAGTCATGAAAAAAATGTAACATACTTTTTTTGTCAGAGTTGTAGTTATCAGAGATAGTCTCAGTCTAGTCTTTCTCTTGGATTAAGGTAGATGAGTATATTTCATCAGAGCTTTTGTGAATGAAATTAACACCAGAGCACAAACAGGGAACAGGGTTTAGTCAATCCTCCATCCTGCCCGATGGTTCCCTCAGGCGGCTCACTCACCACACCTACACCTTACTTCAGCCTCAGTTATCGGCCCAAACATGCCTAGTACTGTACTTATCTGAGTGCTATTTTAAAAATACTTGAAGATATTACTGTACAGTTACTTTTATGTTTACACCACTTGTTGGATGAGGAGGTCCAACAAGTGATTGTCTGGTGTAGAGTTTAGAAGACCCTCATGGTTTTGTACCACACTTTGTAAAGGTGGATTGCTATTTGGCTACAGTTAGTGTGAAAGCTTACTATAGAAGATCATTTCAATAGCTATTCCTAGATAAATGCGCAGGCAGTGGATGTTGGTCTTCATCATGATTACATTAATCTAAATGTGATGTTTTCGCACAAATTTCCAGATTTCTGTTTTTCTTGATGTTATCAGAAAAAGACTAGACTTCAGTTAGACAGATGACAGTTCTGTCGTGTTTTTTTTTTATGTTTGCTCTTTCAGATTTCTAATAGAAGGTGTTTCAGACCTGGAAAGGTGGGTCATACAGATTGAGCATTATAATCACTTGTAGCAAAATATTTTAATACATTTTCTTCATAATTTACTACTGTGCTTGCAAATGCATCATTTTGAGGTTTGAATTTAAAGGTACAGTGTGTAAAATTGGGAATATTATCAACTTCTAACAGTGGAATTTAAAAAAAAAAACATGTTTGGTCACTGTTATTTGGTTCCTTCTTTGATACTGTAGAAACATGCATGATGCAAAAATCCAAGATGGCGGAGTCTGTGGAGAGGACCCTTCCTAAGCATGAATAAAAGACTCATTCCAAGTTGATAAAAAAGTAAGCAATCTTATACATCCAGGTGTTAAAAACAATAATTTAGATAAATTCTACTTGCCTAAATATTACACACTGCACCTTTAAAATGAGATATACATTCCAATGTCACAAATTCATTTTTGTTGTGATTTTAAATCAAACAAGTCATGGCAATACGTTCATGTTATGACAGACACCTCTCTAACCCTTCAGTATGATGGACAAATTCAGTTTTAGGTTTACCATACGGTGTACAGAACATTTTGAAAATACTGATATTTTTTGTTGTAACTGATTACGTAAAAGTTTTCAATTAGTGGAAATATTATTTTGAGGATAAATCAAGTTAAAATACATAATTTACATGTTTCTCTTCCACTTTCCCCTTATATCTTTCAGTTATTTTAATTTTGAATAATCATGCCATCCATTGTAAGCTAATTTGATTGATAACAAGTAACAAAGACTGGAAGGTGCACTTTGACCCAGAAAGTGGTCTTCCACAGTGTTGAGTAAATCCTGCCAGTTATGTTGAAGTTGGTCCCCACAGGCAGGATTTCTCTAAGCGTGTTTTCAAACCTGAAACAGAAGGAGCGAGACCTCCTCTGTTGGTCAGTCTGTGTGGCTGTTTGGTCCAGACCATGGTCCAGGGGAGATTTCACACCATTCATTTTTGGTCCAGACTGAAACTGAAAAAAAGTCTGAAAGTCCGGACCAAACCATGTAAGTGTGAAAGAAGGCGAAGTGAGTGGACAACTTTACTCATGGTGCAAAAGTGTCAAAACTATGCAAATTAAGGAATGATTGTAAAATATTTTGAGTACAATGACAAAAAAAGACTTATAATGATCAAGTACGGTTTACTTAAAGGGATATTTCTGTATTTTTTTTAAGTTGGGATGTTTGAGCTATCTAGCAGTGGTAGTGGCATTAGCGCCCCGTGATTTCAGTGAGCATTGCTCTTAGAAGGACTTGCTGGTTGTGTCCACCAGGAAGTAAGGCTATACAGTGTAACAGATGGGTACAGTTTCACTGCAGAAAACTTTTGAAGCATTTTATTTTTTACCCAGAGAGCATCTGTGTTTTGTCACTATTTTGCAGTGCAGACTTTGGCTACTGGTTACGTGCTCTATTTTAGCATTGCAAAATAGTCACTAAATACAGAGGCTTTCTGGGTCTAAAACAAAATGCTTATTCATTTTTGGATCATGCATGCGTTCGAGCAAATATTGTTTTGTGTGCCCATCTGTTATGCTGTAAAGCTTTCTTGTGGGTACAACCAGCAAGTTCTTCTTAAAGGAGCAATGCACACTGAAACCACTGGAGGCTAATGCCACTAGTACTGCTACATACCTCATACAACTCAGCTTCAAAAAAAAAAGTGAAATATCCCTTGCAAACTAAAAATGTGTTTTTTTAACTCAGAAAAATAGTGCTAGAATAGCCATTTTGGATTTTCAAATTAACACAACCCATTTTTCAACAGTCTTTTGTTGTTCAGTCTTACAGTGTGAGAGAAACTAACCCAAATGTTTTAGTAACCTTAGACAACTCAAATACAACTACTCTTAGTGTAAAAAGAAATCATTCATGCTTTCCATGATGAATGAGTGGTTGCTAGTTGTATGTGTGGTCCTTTAAGTGTTAATTAGAAATAACCTGCAATGAAAGGAATCAATACAATTGATTGACAGATATCCAGGGGGAAAGGATCAATACCTATTGATTCATTAAAATAGGAACTCTTGGTCTGCTCTCTAGGAACCCATAAATACCTACTGTGTCATCCTCCTCTGGGAATTATCAGGGAGGGACTTGTAGTAATAAAGTTGATCTTGATTTCTGTTCTCTTTTCTCATTAAATCAATATTTAATCATAAAGTAATCAATGGCCATTCTGTCATATTGATTAGAACTTATTTATTAACTGTTCATCATCACTTAGTTCCTCATTTGTTTCCTGGTAAGTACTTAAACTTTTAGGTCAGTTA
This sequence comes from Cheilinus undulatus, assembly GCF_018320785.1. Classification (NCBI taxonomy): domain Eukaryota; kingdom Metazoa; phylum Chordata; class Actinopteri; order Labriformes; family Labridae; genus Cheilinus; species Cheilinus undulatus. The sequence goes on along the minus strand of NC_054867.1, from coordinate 20,197,335 downwards.
TTGAATGTGTAACTGGTTGTTATTGCCTCTCCGTTGATAGTTCAGTATAAGCTGACAAAGCAGAACCATTCAGTAGTTTTGGCCTCAATGAGAAATGAAACAAAGTGAAAGAAGTTACAATTCAGACAGTTAAAGTGATTCTGTGTATTTTGGACAAAATACTTTTATCTGGAACAGAGATTCCAGTGTAAACAAGCTCATTTTAATGCATTCAAAGCAGTGGACTTAGTGTCTTTTACAGCGTGATATGCCCCCTAAAAAGGCTCCTGCCATCTGAGCCAGATCAAACTGCATAATAGACAATGAGGAGCAGAGCATGTGTGCTGGGGGGAGTCACAGGTGTGAGTGCAGTGGGCGAGGACGTTAATACTGCATTTTGGCATCAGTTAACTTAAAGTCTATACAACACATTCCTTTCCATGTGTCAAGACTCTTGGAATAAGCTGTAAGGCGCTGGAATGACTGCATTTTGCTATCTTGGTAAGGCTGCCCTCAGTGTTCATACTCAATGGAAAGGGGGCACTGGATGCACGTGAGGTTTTGAAGCAGCAAAAAGTTTTTGAGTCTTTACAATTATCACCCCTCAGAGTGGATTCACATGAGACAAGGACGAGCCTTCGAGTAAACAATAGCTTCAATTACACTGAAACTTTGAACAAATGAACACAGACTTCACTTGTCAAATAACACCTACACGTCACTTTGTTTCACAACAAGACGACAACATCACGTGTCATTGATGACGCAAAGCGGCAGCAGGAAAGGCCTGGCGGCGTCAGAACCCTGCTGAAGTGTCCATGGACTAGTCACTATCCAGTAGACCCTGACCCAGGTGGGTTTCATGGGGAAAGGATTATTACTGAGCAGAACAAATGGTATCAATACATCCAATTACGCGCGTGGAGACAAAGCTGAAGTCAGTGTAATCCATTGGGTGTGAACGGTGACGTCCTGTCAAGGCTGATGTCTGCCTCACAGTCCTCCAAGTCACAGATGGAGTCGGTTGCGTTTTCAATGTTGTGAGAGAACTGAGAAATTCTGTCAAAGGTCTCCTCGTGCTCAATACATTCAACCACGTTGGGGATCATGTTGACGTAGGCGTTCGCGATTTCCTTGTGGATGAGGGTGTCTTGGTTATATGAGACCAGCTCGTTGCTGATGTTTACAGTCTCCACTGGGGTGTTGGAGCAGAAATTACGACACCCTAAGAGGCTCGCGAAGGCCTTCCTGAACTCAGCGTTGAAGGCGTAAATGATGGGGTTCAGGGAGGAGTTGGTCCAGCCAAACCACACGAATACGTCAAAGGTGGTCTCGCTGACGCACGGCAGACCCGCGTCCCGCTCTGTGGGTGATCTTTCACAGAACGGAACCATACAATTCAGGACAAAGAAGGGTAACCAGCAACACACAAAGACACCCATAATAATCGACAGAGTTTTGAACACTTTGGTTTCCCTTTTGATCGACGTTTTCAAGGTGTTGTGGTGTTGGCACTCTATTCTGTTAGTCCTGCAACTTTGCGCGTGCTCTGCTGCTCTCTCCAGAGAGGCTATTCGTCTGATTTGTATTTGTGCAATACGGTAGATTCTGGTATAAGTCACAATCATAATTGCCACGGGGATATAGAAACTTATCAAAGAGGAGGATATGGCGTACTCTCTGCTCAGGCTGGAGTCACAGTTTTCCTCCACCTGCCGAGGCGTGGAAGAGTTGTGCGCCCCAGCCATGTCGTCACCGCTGGCTTTGTGCCAGTTCAGCTGGACCGGTATGAATGAAATGAGCACAGACAGCGTCCAAGTGATGCTTATCATAACAAATGCTACACGCTGGGTCATCTTCCTCTCGTAGCGGAAAGGGCTGGAAATAGCCCAGTACCTATCCACGCTGATGATGCAGAGGTTGAGGATGGAGGCGGTGGAGCACATAATATCAAAAGCAACCCAGACGTTACAGAAAGTGCCAAACGGCCAGTACCCCGCCACCTCTGCCACAGCTTTCCAGGGCATCACAAGGACGGCCACAAATAAATCAGACAGAGCCAAAGAGACGATGAAAATATTGGTGACTTTGGTCCGCAGGTGCCGAAAGCGCAGCACAGCAGCGCATACAAGTATGTTCCCTAGCAGGGTCCATAGGATGAGCAGGCACAGCAGGCAGCCCGTCACAGTGCGCGACACCATGTCCTTCCTCCAGTCGTCTGTCTCCTCCGTTCCGGTGCTGTTCCACATAATCTCTCCGAGGGGTGCCGGCGCAGAGTCAACCCCCTGCACCGAAGAGAGGTACTTTGCTGGGTTCTCCATTTGGCTTTTCAAGTAAAATTGCAGTACATTGCTCCATGCGCGGGGACGGGCGCAGTTATCAGCCCCTTACCGTGTTGCCCACATTGTCCTGCTCCGCTGACAGCCTGATCCAGAGTGCAAAGCAAACGGAGAGACACAAGTGAGCGCGGTAAAACTGAGCCAAGCGACGTGCCAGGTGCGCTGGAGGGCTGAAGCGCAGCGAGCTGCGGTGAGTGCATGTTGCAGCCTTGCCGGTCCGGTCGTTTGACCTTACTACCTCTGACAGCGGTATCCTGCGCGCTGTGGGTGAGGGGAGAGTCCCTGCAGCCCTAACACACTCTAACCCTGCCAGGGCTGTGCGCAGACAACATCCCGCCTCCTTTCAGCGTGGTGTTACGCACAGCAGTGCCTCAGTGAAGCAGTGTGAGAAATTCTTTAACATTTTAAGTTTTGTTTTCTTGATGGTGAGGACGATGAAGAAATTTAAAGAGCGAAACTGCAAACTTGGAATCAATGGAGAGTCGGAAACCAGCTCATGCGCACGGGCATGTCTCACATCTAAGGAGAGAGAGAGAGAGAATATGTGGAGAGGATTCATGCTGAAGAAAGCGTGTTCGATTAGACAGAGGATCGTACGTTTGAACACTCATTCAGGTCCCAGATACTCCTAACAAATGTGTAACTGGGAGCACAACAGCTAAGGCACTGAGGGAGCTGTCCAGGGTGCTGAAACGCACAGCGCATCCATCCATTCATCTTTCCATGGGAGCAATAAATTTGTTTATGGCTTTCATTTGAGCTGAGGCAGGTCTTGTTGAGGGTAAACCAATTTAACAAGATAACTGCCAGATATAAACACAGTATTATTTAATGCCTCAGCCTTCAAGCTGAGTTTTATTTTTACTCCTGCTCTCCGACAACTGGAAGTAACACCTCAACTACTTTCTAGAGTTTTTTTTTTTTTTTTTTTTTTTTCACAACAGGTGAGTCGCATTCACACTCTGCAAACATGTTATCCCACGAACTCCTCACGCGCTCTGTGTCGTCACAGAGTGCAGCAGCAGCAGCAGCAGCAGCAGCAGAGTCGTTTCCGGCTTTGGAACGTCATGGATATTTTTAGATATGTCTGCGTGTCTGTCAAATCGTTGTGACACGACGTCAAAATAATCTCCCGACGCCTGATGCCAAAATCTCCGGACTAACCTATAATCTCAGGATGTCATGTCAGGAGGCAACCTGTCAACGACAAACATGACCACAGAGAATCATTACTACAACACAGGGAGTGATATAAAACAGACAGATACAAATCATCTGAACCAAAGTTTCATACAATAAAGTCCATGATTCATTAATGCAAAATACATTTAAAAAAATAAGTTATTTTCTTCTGTATTAAAACTAATTCTCACTTTCTGGAGTCGCTGGAATTTTTGTTACAAAAAAATATGACATTCAAGATTCATTTTTATTTTTTTCCAAAAACAAATCATCCACTTGTCTGATTGGAAAGATTTGTGAATGAAGCAGGGCTTCTTACGGACTTGATGGTGCAACAATCCAGGGTGAACCTGCAAGGAATACAAGAGCTGTCAGATCGGCCTAAACTACAAATCCCTGACGCCCTCCTGTGGCGAAAAAGTACTACTACAATTGCAACTCAGTGGAAACAGAAACAGTGTGCATATGGAGCAGATAAAAATGTGACAATATGAAAAAAAGTAGGTATTCTTTATTTCATCAGACAATAGATATATATTCATCCATCAACAATGTACACTTCATTTCACAGGAGCACCATTTCATTAGAATTTCACAAAATCTCATCACAGTATCTGAATGATTTTGATCAGCATGGCAGAATGTACAAGAATGATATAATATGGCATTTTGCACCTTTAACAAGAGGACCTTACCATTAATTGGCACATAATGAGAACATAGTGAGAACACACAGTGAGTAGCACCAGGTTGAGAACTTGCTGGAGTAATTGATGTTATACATTGATATGATATAAACTTTACAGTACGTATGCATGAGAATGTCTGTGGTTTATAATGAGTTACCTTACTGACTGGGATGTTTTTGTTGCTTTTCTGATGCAGAGGTTGTCATGCACTAACATTTTTTACATGTTTATGTATTCTGATATACCTTTTACAACAAGGATATCTCACCTCACACTTGGCAGTGAAGGGTGTACAAAGGTACAAATCAGTGCTGCCTTGTAATGTCTTTTTCCACAAAGGAGATCAACTTCAAACAAAAGAGCGCTGATAAACCTTTAATGACCCACAGGCAGGTGCTTAGTCTGAGAACTTCGTTCCAACTCATCAGGATTATTCAAAATGTTGTGCTCTGATTGTCACTACTTTTGCTGCTCAAGTCTATCAAAATACTTGAATTAGTAAAAGAAGTAAATGAGAACTACGTCCATATACAGTTTGATTCCCTGGTGCACTTTTATCACTGTTAAACAGTGTAGTAGGTTTTTATAAGCTGTCACCAGGATCTGGGACTAACTAGTACTCCAGTGGCTTACAGTATTCAGTTCAGGTATAGTCTATTATTGATTCTCTATAAAAAAAAATTACACATCTTTTATGTATAATAGAGCCTAAACATTTAAGATGATGCACCAGGGAAGGAAAACCCACTGAAAGGTGTCTACATAGTACATAGAGCTCTTTTCAAATGGTTGAGACCAAAAATTCTTTTAATTTCTATCATTAATAAGTCCACATTAAAGAAAGTTGTTCTTAAAGGAATCTGTATAGCAGGCCTGTCTTCCTCCCACACAGAAAGATCTACGTTTTGTTCGTCTCCACGGCTTGCTCTCAAGTCTGTCAGAGTGTGACCCAGACTGCCTCCTGAAAGGTCGACCTGCTCTGTGAAACACTCTCGAGAGCCGGTGGTGACAAGTGTTCCTGTGCATGTTATCAGGCATCATCAGTCATCTGTTATCCTGTCAGACCCGGCGGAACACCTCGAAGAGGGAGGCGACTGTGTGCATGCGGTAGAAAAGGTTCAAGGGAATGGCGAAATTGAGAACTGTGGTCCATATGCTGAAGCCGAAAGTCTCCTGTTCGAGGCCGTTGTCGTACTGTGGCCGGCAGCCAAAGGCAGGAAGGATCCACAGCTGAAAGAATGAAAAGAAATTTGTTAAACCTGGAGTACATTTATTGATTTTTTTAACCACTTGGGGGCAGCACAATTAGCTGTGCATACAACATTATTAGTCGTAACCTTATGAAGTTATTGGTAGCTTTTGAGGGCATGTTTCCCTTTTTACTGCACTGATATGGAGATCAGATCCTGTTCTATAACTTTAAGAATGTAAGTATAACAAACAATCCCTCTTAGCTTTATCATACCAAAACAAGTGAAAATTCTTTGTAGGTTCATCACTACATGAAAAATGTGTTGCATTGCACATTAGTAGTCAATATCTTTTTAATAATTAACCCTACATTATCCTCTTTTTTTTTTACTGCAGTTAACAAAGAAATATCCAATTCTATTTGGGTATTATGTAAATATACAGGAATGCTGTGTAATTGTTTGTGCTATATAAAATCATGTGTTCATGTATACTAAAAAAATAAATGTTTAGGGAAACATACAGGCAGCAAATTTTATTGTTTGCAAACAAAGAAAACTGGGAAAAGATATGCTTTATTATCATACATTTAGAAAATAAATTAATGAAAGGGTTTATTTAAATAACGACGATGATTTGAAGGTGTCGATCTATCACTTATACAGAAGGGACTGGATTTAACAAGTTTGCACCTGTTCCTGCTCCTTTTGGATAAACTGAATCACAAGTGTTCACTATTTCTTTTGTATCTTATCTTTTTTTCAACCTGACTTTTTGCTCTGTGTGCTTTTTGAAGTAAGAGAGGGTGTGGCTGCAGGCTGTATGTCTGTGACGGCCACCCCTAACCCTGACCCTACATTTAGTAAATAAAACAAAGAGAGAGATCATAGGTCTAATCTGGGGTTAAATCATGGATAGATCTGTTTTAGGAGTTACACAAAGAGTGGCTTGTTTAAGCTTTGTTAGCTTTAGATAAAGCTAATGCTATGCAATTCACATTATTAAATTTAAGCCAATGTAGCAGCATTAGCTCATGCCACATGAGCTTTAGCTAATGCCTCTAAGGCTAATGTAACTGTTGACTACATAGCTGATTTGTAGCCTCAGCTTTGGCTACATCAGTAGCTGGTAATGGTGCTGCGTAAGCTGCACTTGTTGTGTTAGAATTTTTTCATGGAGGACAACCTTCTTACCTGTAAGCAGACTGTTACCTCACTTCTATCAAACATTTTGTAATCAGGTTTTGCAGGTCAGATTTTTAACTTTACCTTTTGTATCCTAACCATTATCTAACCCTACATGGAAGTCAATTGGCTTTTATTTAGAAAGTTTTGGCGTGTATTTCAGGTCTGAAAGAAACGATGTTTCAGATGAACAGTTTGTGAGAGTGGCTGTCAGAGATGTACATCTGCTGTAAGACCCCTCTTGTCTTGGGGTCTGATTTTCTGGGTGTATAATAATTAAACAGTTTAATACTTATTATTAGTAATAATTTCCAAGCTGTAGCTTTAAAACTAAGAAGGGAATCTGAATGTAAACACAGCTCAGAAAGTCATAACATAAACGTACTTTTACAAGAAAATCAGATCGAGGTTAAAATTTTGAGTACTAGATAAAGGTGTTTTAAATTGTTGGTTGCCTTTCTTTAGGCATTATAAAACCTACTCAACCCATTTTCAAATAAACTGGAAGCAGGAACAGCCACTTACTGAAATGTTGCACATCAGCAGGAACACTGCAATGTTTTTCAGGATTTGCCTCTTTATATTTGGGGGTTGCACCACCTTGTCTCCAAGAGCAAGTGGCACTTCAGAGGGTTTCCTCGGACAATTGTACACCTGTCCAATCTCCTCCTGCTCGTTCTCGATTGTGACACAGGCCCTGTCCGGAGTCTTGTAGCCTCTGTTGATGATGCCGTTGTATGGTGGGGCCAATGAGGACGTCACCGAGAAGATTTCTGGAGCAGCCGGCAGCTCAGGGTCATCCCTCTCCCCATCATCCTGTTGGCGGTACAGTGACTCTATGATGAAGAGGTTCTGGATGCACTTCTCCAGCACAATAAGCAGGGAGTAGATCAAGTTGGTCCAGCGGTAAGGAGGGCTGCTGTTGGTGCTTAACGCAGCCACTATACTGCACCAGGACATGAGCCAGGAGCCGATAGAGGAGCCAAAGAGCAGCTCTGTGTCCAACTGTCTGGATGGGTTCTTTGTGGTGTCCAGTGGAACATGGTCTGCCCGGTATATCAGCAAACCTGAAGCACCAGCAGAGCACATGAACACCAGCATGACAATGCCATAAATGTAGAACATGGAAATGGCTGACTGGCGAGTTTGGAGGGACTGCTCTACATGGGTGATGTACACCACAAGGATCCCTATCGTGCTGGCCAGTGCAAGTAGACCCAGAATGGGGCCAAATGTTAAGCTCTTGGTTCTTGTTGCCAGCTTCTTCCGGTTTGAAGAGAGGTCAATGGTTCGTCCAATGTTCTTCCACATGACAAAGAGCATGGCAGAGACAAAGATGTGGTACTCAATGTTGAAAGGGTAGAGGAAGTAAAGACTGCTGGAGAACATGGAGCAAGTGCTGGTGGTGCAGTTACAGTGAGGCTCAGTGTGAACTGCAAAACAGACAAACAAATAGATATTTATGAGAAAAGTGCTCCTATATCATGCTACATGTTCATCTTTTAAAACAGTGTTTTAACTCCACAGCCATCTTTTAGGAGGGCATGTTATAACTGCAACAAAAGTTAATGGATAACAAGCATTACTCCTAAGATACACATGCAGAGGAAATAAAACAAATTGCTGCCAAGAATTAGACGAAGAGAAACCCCCACATTTTATTCTGGGAAAGTAGAAGGGGTAAAATTGTTTAACACACAGGTAATGTAGACAACAATAAATGGACAACAACATGTTGGTCTGGACCTGGGGGGTATTCCGTGAAAGTGGATAAAGCTAGCTTGGCTTACTTAAGTTAGTCTGGCTTGCTTTAGTAGGAATATCATTCCATCAACGTGGCTAACTGGAGTCTCAGCTGAGTAACCATGGTTACTTAGACTTCAGAACTAGCCTGCTCTGGAGCAGGTTAACTGTCTGGCTAACTCTAGCTGTGCTTCAAAAAATGTCAGACGGACTGAAACTGATACGCCACATAAGGTTTTGCCGAGCGTATTGTTGCCCTCGTTTACATATTTAATTCATTCAGGCTACAAATGCCAGCTATACATTTCAAACACCATGACGATATTTTCACACAGATCTCAAAAAACAGATTATGTGAGTTTTTTCCACAATAACACTTCATATTTCTCAGGTTTACTGTAGTTTCAAAGATTAATTGAAAAAAAAGTTTTGGCTTTGTGTCAGTATCACCATAAACTTTCAAACGCTGTGATTTCTAAAAGAGGGAGCCGAGATTTTACATTAAACTAAATACTAAATATAAATACTAAAACTAAATAATGATTTTGATGAATTATCCTAAGGTTTAAAACCTATGGTTTTTTGAAGTTACAGCACTTTATGCAAATAAACTGCAAATACTGTACAAGAAATTTACAACAAAGCTTCTATCCAAGCATTTTTATGCTTTGATTTGTTAGTAGTGGAAAATGTTGCCGTTTTTGGTCAAAACGTGTTCAGTTTCCTCCTAAAACTCTTAAATATATGTTTATTCGCATTTAGTATCCTCTTTTCAACTATCGATTGATTTGGGCTTCATAAACATCCCATGCACAAGCACATATGCTGATTGTTTAAGCCAGACTGGAGTAAGCTGGAGTTAGCTGGAGTTAGGCTAGACTAAACTATACAAGACAAAAACTAAACTAACTGGGCTAGATCAAACTATACAAGACTAAACTAAACTAAAGTAAACCAAACTAAACTAAACTAAACTGGGTTGGACTAAACTAAACTAAACTAAACTAAACTAAACTAAACTAAACTAAACTAAACTAAACTAAACTAAACTGGGTGGGACAAAAACTTATCTAAACTAAACTAAACTAAACTAAACTAAACTGGGTGGGACAAAAACTTATCTAAACTAAACTTATCTAAACTAAACTAAACTAAACTTAACTGGGTGGGACTAAACCTAACTTACTAAACTAAACTAGTGAAGGTGAAATAAACCTGAAGGAAACAGGTCTTTGAGTGAAAAATACACTCTCAAAGCACTTGAACTATTAAGGTGATGCAGAATCAAGGATGCACTGATGTGTTTGTCATACATCTTATTTGCTAAGAACAATAGTGGGATTTTTGTAAAACTGATCAAACATTATGCCAATCTTTAAAAGAATTCTTCCAATTTCACTTATTTTGGGGTTTCTTTGATATTCTTTAATAATAGAGGGGATTAATATGAGAAGGAAAGAAAAGACACATTGAATGCAACAATATATTTTCTCCTCAGAACATGTGGGGGGCCTGATGTGGGCCATAGGCCTCCAGTTGATTATCAGTGATAGGCTCGTATGACAAATGTGTTAACACCAGATTTTGGAGCAGAAGTTTTTCTTTAACCCCTTGACTGTCTGTTTCTCTTTGCCCTTTTCTCTCTTTAATTCCTAGTAGCCTTTCATAGGTTTACTATGAGTAGTACTTGATAGTAACAACCATCAAATTTCATCACCTTATGTACATTTCTTAAACAGCTGAAATAAAAATCAACTCTTGCAAGTGGCTTTTCTGTAATCTACAAGCTCTGACTTTAAAGTTCTCTGTTTTCACACCATCCTCACCCTGCAATAAACACCCTCACTGTAACTCTACTTACTAGTTACATAATGTAGGGGTGCTGTCAGTTTTGACACTTTTAGAGGATTTAATTTCCTTGTCTGCCCCAAAAGGATTATATTGTAGACCTTACAACCACACCACAGCTGATGTTAAAAGCAATCTACTTTATGTTGCAACCTGATGCTACAGTTGAAAAAAAAAAATTGATTTTTACTTTGATTAATCTACACTCAGTACCCCATCATGACAAAATGAAAACAGAATTTTGGAAATATTTGTTAATTGATCAAAAATAAAAAACTGAAACATCACATTGACATAAATATTCAGACCCTTTCCAACAACACTGTTAATTTAGCTCAGATTCCTCCCATTTCTCTGGATCTTTGCTGAGATGTTTCTACACCTTAACTGGAGTCCACCTGTGGTAAATTAAATTGATTGGACAGGATTTGGAATGGCACACATCTCTCTATGACAATCTGCATACAATGCATATCAAATGTAAACCAAGCCATGGGATCAAAGGAACTACCACTGAGCTCAGAGACAGGATCGTAACAAGGCACAGATCTGGGGAAGGCTACAAAAAAATCAGCTGCACTGAAAGCTCCCAAGAGCACCGTGGCCTCCGTAATTCTTAAATGGAAGAAGTTGGGCACAACCAGGACTCTTCTACGAGTTGGTTGTCTTGCCAAACTAGGCCTTTGGAGGAAAAGGGCCTTGGTAAGAGAGGTGACCAAGAACCAGAGGGTCACTCTGACTGAGCTCCAGAGATCCTGTGTGGAGATGGGACAAAGTTCCAGAGGGACAACCATCACTGCAGCCCTCCATCAGTCTGGGGTTTTTGGGCAGAGCTGCTAGACAGAAGCCTCTCAGTGCAAAGCACATTAAAGCCTGCTTGGCTTTCACATGGAGTTTTTGGAAACACCAAGTGGGCCCTTTTACTCCAATAGCTGAGTTTGACCAGTTTGTGCCAAACTTCTTCCATTTGAGAATTATGGAGGCTATTGTGCTCTTCCCGAGGTATTCGTCTTGCAACAATCTTGCTGTGGGGGCCTTCTACAGAAAGGTGTGTGCCTTTCCAGATAATGTCCAATCAACTTAATTTAGCACAGGTGGACTTCAATCAAGCAAGACATTTCTAAAATTCTGTTATCACTTTGTCATGATGGGCTACTGAGTGTAGTGAGAGTACAAATTTTCTTCTGACTGTAGCATCAGTCTGCAACATAAATAAAACTAAAAACTGAAGAGGGTCTGAATACTTTCTGAATGCACTGTACTTGTCATTTAAATTTCTTAAGATGTAGAAAAGATGCTAGGTTGAAAAACACTTTGAAATTCTGCTGGGTGGTGGAGTTCATGTCATTTTGTTTACATTTTTTAACCACTGAACAGATTTTAGGCAGAAACAACAACCCTTTTTCAGGTGGGCATTAGTTCTTACCAGTCACTTTTAGATTGACTTGTATGCTATGTTTTATATGAATTGTTTGAATCCCTGAAGCACTGTGGGGTCATGCACAAAAAAAAAAGTTCCATATGTGCATTGGAAACTATCTCATGCAAATCCTCCTGTGATACCTAAGAATTTCAGATATAGATAATAATCTTTTATCCTCACTCCTTGTCAAACTAGCCATAGCTTGTTAAAGTAATGCTGTTGCCCTCTAGAGATCATCGCAACAAAACCCTGCCGTGTGCCCCCACTCACCCCCCCTCCCACCACTCACCCTGCAAAGGCCACCACCATGGTACTGCACCCTTTAATTAAAAGGGAACAACAGTCAGGGTGCAGCCAGCCTCTTAGTCAGCCGGATATGAGGAGGAGCAGTCGAACCCCCCAACCCTGGGCTTAGATGTATCAGTTACTGTAATTGCAGCACCCTTGGGAGTAAGCGGCCTGGGGACAAAGCCGTCTGAGGTCAAGCGGGGGGTTGCCAAGGAAGATGGTGGTGGCTGAAGTGTAGGGAAAGGGCTGGAGAAGGGGGGCCTTAGCGGCAGCAACACTGTGTGTCTCCTGAAACCTAATAGAGGGACGCTCGACACAAACAAGACCCACTAGGCTGCCGAGCTCACCTCCCTTCCCCTCGCAGACCCTCCTCTCCTTCCTTTTTTCTTTCATCCATTGATGTGAGCTCTCAAGTGGACTATTGTACTTTTCTTCCAGGTACAAGTCAGCAATCGACCCTTTGGCCCTTACCTATGGTGAGGTTTCCGTAGCCCAGGGAAGAGAGTCTTCTCTTGTGGTTGTTCAAGAAGTGCTCAGCCTCTGACATCACACCGTTGCACCACAGGAGGAGGTTGGTAAACACTGCATGGATTACACCGAATCTGAGGAGGCAAACAGGTGACAGCAAGGTTAAGGACCACTTAGGAAATGACCTTATACATCATTTTCACAGTTTGTTGTGATGTGTTGCAAAATGGGGATTTGTGACAGTGATGGCATGCATGTTTCTTTATGATTAACTGGTTTAATAACATTTTTATGACATCTTATATCACACACCTCTCAAACGTTTCAAAGCTCTTGATGACATCCTTGATGTGAAACCAGAGAAAGTGCACCTAAAGAGACAAAAAAGGGACAACAACATCAGCATGAAGCCTTTAACTTAATATGTTTCAAAACAGAAATATCTTGAAAAGTCACTTTATCGGAAAGGCTTCCCTTGATGTCTGACGTTACACTTGAAACACATGGACAATGACAGGATTATATTGTTGCAGCAACTCTGTACTTGCCTCAGCAACAAAGAGCACATTATTCAAGACCTGGCTGGAAAAAAGGCACAGTGTCTAACATGGCTTTATAGAAATTAAAGTGGGGTTGTAAACTTACCTGAGCAATGGTGTGAGTTGCATGAATGACAGGATATACCCCTAGCACAGCTGACACACAAGATTGATACCCAACATAATATCCAATTCTGAAAGCGTCCATAATGAGGGAAAGGAGTGCAAGGAGAGTCAGACCACCTACAAAATAAAGCAAATAGAGATGAAGTCGTAAAAGAAAAAAAACAAATGCATTTTGGCCATATTTTGAAACACATTAAGTTTTCTTCATTTACCTAAATCCAAACTTTTATCTCCAATGAAAATGTTTATAGATCATAATATACCTGTTAAAGTTGCCCTTCCTCTTGTCTTCTCGAAGTTTATGCAAGAGATAAACACTGACTTGCAACTTTACGCATTTACTGTTTTGTAAACCTGTGCGTAATTGCCCAAACTCACCTCTAATCCAGCATGTTGTTGCGTGAACATCTTTATCAGTCCTGGTGTTCTTCTGTCTGTCCCTCACTAGGATGTACCACATCATCCAGATCAGCTGTAGGAGCACGAGGCAGGTGACGAGGGACAGCAGGTGCTCTTCTTTGACAGAGGGGCCATGGTGCGCAATAGCCAGCATCAACGCCGCCCCGATCAGCAGCACGTTGATGCCATACTGACCGCTGAGGATCTCTGCGTTCTTCCTCGGATATTCCCCTGACAAACTGAGTCTGAGCTTGGAGAAAATCTTCTTGTCCTGCTCGGAGCTGGACGAGGAAGAAGAGGAACTGTGACAGTACTTATTCAAACACATGATGTCCAGGCCGTTGTGTTCAACGATTGTGGGAGACATGTAGAAAAATCAGCTGAGCCGAGAGGAGGATAAAGTCAAACCCGTGCGCTATAAGTGCATTTGAAGAAGGCCAGGTGCGTAACCTGTGGCTGCAAGGTGGGGATTCAGGCAGGCAGGTACTGTGCCAAACATGCTCATTCAATATTCAAGGTCCGGCTCAGTGGCCACGCGGAGTTTCAATGTCCAGCCTCGATGAGGATGGACTTGATAGATGCCATTGTCATCTGGTAACTCTGATGAAATATCTAGTCTGTAACCGACTCGCTGAGTCACAGAAAAAGTGGAAGGTAGCGTTTCAGTCTCTGGTGATCCGAGACTCACGTCCTCTAGAAACATATATTTCAGAGAAATCACTGGGCCTGTTGTGCCAACCATTCACTGCTCAAAGAAGCAAAAACACCGAGCACGGAATAATCCACGAAACCAGAAAAAAATCCACCTCTTCAGAGCAGCTGCCAGACAGTCAGTCCAAGTCTGCTGAAATCCTTTCTGGGTTCCTATCGGGTGATCAGCATGCAGGCCTGCATATCACGAAAAGGTAGATGACTTCTCACAAATCTGTGACTTTTTAAGGGATAGAAGCAGGTGACCTGTCCTGACAGCGCGTCCTGTCCTGTGCCACTCTCGCGAGTCCTTATGTCCACCTGTGGTTACAAACTTTGCTTTCAAGGTGAAAACAAACCCCAGCAGAATCAGATTTCTGTGGTCAAATTCACAATAGCTTTTTGTGAGTGGATGCACTCAGACACAGGGAGCACTGAGAACATCAGCGACGAGGGCTCTTATGGATATGTTTGCCTAAACTCTGGTTCAATAAATAGGCCCTGGCTCCGGCGGATGGGCACAATCAGCATAAACAATGGAAGGACGGTTCACATTGATTGATGGGTGATAGAGGTGTGAGTTTAGAGGGGGTGATGGGCCTCTTTAATCCTTTATTGAATTAAATTGATTAATAAAACGATGGCTGTGACTTCAAAACCTGACTAATTAAAAGGTGAAAAACCATTTGTGAAATTGATACAGAGGGACATCACAAAAGCTCCTATTATACGTTGTGTTCAGCCAATTCCTCAGTCACACACTGAGACTTGAAAAAATAATATTTTTTTAAAAAATGGGACGTCTGTAAAGAAGATATCCACGTTGTATCGTTACAGCCTTCATGCACGAGACTCAGTGTGATAAATATCGTGCGTAAGCAGTTCGCGCGAGATTAAGACCACAGTGGAATTCATGGATTTTGGGGCAATTTCTGTTTACCATCAGCTTGAAAAAAGTCTAAGACATTTCGGTAACATAAAGACGTTACCTATCCTTTCTGAGAGAAAATTTATAGCCCAAACCTTTTTCTAAAACTAATCGAAAAACATTTTTCTCAGGTAGGAGTTTGGGTGATTGGGGGATGACATTTAACCACACTAAATGCTTTAATTTGTTTAATTTCTTAAGTTGCACCTCAAGTTAATGACGCAACTTGTTAACTTTAATTGAATAAACGTATTTAAATGTCTTGTAACAAGTTGAAGCATCCTTATAAGTAGGTGCACAATCTACTATTTTCAATGTACTGATTAAAGTAGGAACAGTGTGATTTTTTTTCATAAGCCTATATTAGCTTGAGTCTTGTTCAATTAGTGCTTAAAAAATATTTTAACACATTTCAATAAGTAAGGTTAGGTTACTGTATCTCTTTAAATGGACGGACAGAATTTTAATGACATATTTGCCAGCAAGCAATTCTAACACAGCAAAGTCCATGGTATTAAGCATTTAAATTGAAGTTGGGGTCTGCAGACATACAAAGGTAACAGGGGGACTTATGTGTTACATATACAACATCAACAACGGTTTCCTTCATTGTAAGTTATTGTTAGCATCAGTCACCCATAAATAAAAGCATTACATAAACGCTCTTTTGCTGGTTTTGCTGCCAACGTAAATCACTTTCAGCGTTGTATAAAAAGTTTGAGCAGTTTTTTGACAATTTTACAAAATTAGAACTAGCAAAGCTTCTTTTACTTTATTCACTTCTTAAATTATATTCAACTTCCTGTTTCATGCTTGCCCTGCTCTCTTACGTAATGTCACACTCGCGAGGGTTTTTGTTATGTCATTTAATAACGTTTTACTTTGTATTAAATCCTGTCTTTTTCTGTTTTACACTCAGCCTCTCACTCCAGTCACCCTGACTTCATCCTGACTTCAGCCGGTCGCTTGACGACTTCATTTGGGGAGTGGTCGTCACGAGGACCGGACCCTTTATCAAGTAAGGCTCATGTGAATATAAACAATCCGCTGAGTATCGATTTGCCCATCACCGAGAACCAGTGAGACAAAGGGTCAGACATCTTGCTAATCAGGAAACAATAATGGGCGATCAATATGAACATTTTGATTTAATCTAGACCTCAGTCTGCACTCAGACAAAAAGTGCAGTTTAAGAGTAGATCCATTACTCTGGGATTTGCTGTGTAAAGCGTTTGACTGTTTTGTTAAAGATTTTTTTTAAAGATTTAGACCAGTCACATTAGTTCGCATCCTCAACCAAACTTGTTAGGGGAAATCGTGTCCTAGTAGCTATTTACTGACATTTGAAGCACCATAACAGGTTTAACAAAAATAAATTAAACAAAAGATTACATAGATATAAACATGAAGTAAATTCATGCTCAAACACAGAGATGCCTAAACAGATAGAGCTATATTATCACTAAACTCACAAACAAAAATTAAAGGAGCAATTCTGCCTGATACCTATTCTTAAAAACCCTACTTTTCCTCTGTGTAGTTTAAAATGCTGGACTTCTACATAAAACAGTGAGGGAAAAGAGCTATTATTAACCATGAAAAAAAAAATCATAGCTATGCATTTTATCAATATACTTAACAATAAAGTCAAACAGCAGCTTCCGCTGTCACACTTTAACCTGGTCTCATTGATTATGTAAATATTTGTTTCTTTGTGGGCTGATGATTAAATTTCTTTTTACAGCATGGAAGGACTCCCACACAGCAGGAGTACAGACTGGAGTCCTGATTGAATATGTTCTCGCTGAAAGATTGCTGAGATGAACAGGCAAAAAATATTCATGTAGAAGGTTTAGCCAATTGTAAACTTTACTGGTGCAGACTTTCAGCACAGAGATAATTCAGTAATAATGTTTTTTTTTCCCTGCTGTACTTCTTTGAAGTACCTTTATGGTTGTTCTTTACGTCTTCACCAGAGAAAAAGGTAATCTTAAGTTTATAAGGCAGAGCACAATACCTAAGAATAATTGATTTGATGGTTTGTTTAAAATAAATAGAGAGAAAAAAATAAATGCAAATAAGTGCAGGGAAAAAAAAATTAACATAAAAATTTTCACATTGTTCAGGTTGCATGCTTGCTCACTTTCTTGATTGATTGATTGATGATTGTAATTTCCAATGTGTTCCAAATGAATATGTTCATATAATTACAATTAAACAAACATTTGATTTTGACTTTTTCAATGAAAGTTTTCAAGTGTGTCGCTTCTGCTGTCGGTTTACATCACTGACATCACTCTCAGGTTTGGTCAATAGTTTGCCAGGTAAGCTTAATTAAAGGGAAACAACCTAAGGAGGTTGTTCCTCATAATTAAGTAAGTCACAGGTTTCAGCAGTATGGGGGGAAAGAATAATCTTTCTGCAGATGAAAAGTCTGAAGTAGTGCAGTATCTTGCAAAGGGTACAAAAACACTGTATATTTCACAAAAAATTAAGAACGATCACTGCACTGTGAAAAGATTTCAAAATACATGGAGTTTCTCACTACCCTGCCATGGTATAACAAGAATCATGCCTTCCAGAGTAAGATTCCACCTGATGTAGAAAGTATACCCACCCACCTGTGACTAAAATAAACTATTTTTACTTAAAAAATGATTTACAAACCCTTTTACTTGTTCATGAGCATCAGCTGGAGTTACAGTAAATGGATGATAAAAAAAGACTGTAGCGTGGTTAATCACTTCATAGTAAAATGAAATAAAATACCCATGATTAGGTTCGTATCACCTTGACATTTAAGAACCTGAAAATTTTAGAACAAAAGTTTTTTGATAGTCTTACAAACTTTAAAATGATCCATTTTTGATAACATTTGTTTATTCAAAAGATTTCAACCACAAAATCATGCCCAAATATTGTTATTTGAGCTCCTCATAATTAAATAGTCATTTCTAACAGCGTCAGTAATCAGTTTATTTTCTCCTGACATTTTTTACGGTTTGAGATGCCAAAATATGTAATTACTTACATTATTCAAATATTATGAAACTGATTCAAACAAAGTAGGTTCTGTAGGATACATTGTTTGAATCAGTTTCACGGATACATGCCAAGAACTAATAGATTTAAATAACAAAAAATGAGTTAGACACAAAAACATGCATGCCATGTCATTGACCTTTGTACATAAGAAATATTGTACTTTTGATTTGCAAGGTTTCACATTTTAAAGAAAATAATTATAAAAATGAACAGATTTCAGCTCGTGAACCCAAGGATTACAATGAAGAGTCTCTGACCACACATCTTCTCATGCCACATTTCATATTTTCTCTGATGTTCAGAGGCTCTTATCCTAGATTTCCATTCACAGCCAGGACTGATGTGAATTTATTTGTCCCAAGAGGGCCAAAATAGCCCTGCAATGTACTAAATTTCAATTCCGATTTTTCTAGAAACCCCAAACGCCACAGTCAGACAGTGGGCACATGCAGAAATGATAAAGTTATGTATTAGTTTGAAATTCAGGGTTAATAGTGTTTAACTTTGTTCAGATCCTACCAGCTGACTAAGACCACCTACAGCTTCTTTAAATGCCATGTGTTCACCTAATGTCAAGTCAAGATATTTATATTATTATATGATAATGAACATAAACAACAGGGATTCTTTTTAACGAGTTTTGTCTTAATACACCATTCTCCATTCTACAGCACCATTCAGCATAATCTGTAGATATGAAGTTGTTGCTTTAGACATATTTTTCATCAACACAGATTTGAATTAAAAAGGGAAACATCCATTTTATTATTTCTTTAAGATATATTTTGGGCTTTTTATGCATTTTTTTCTAGACGAGGACAGTGGATGGAGCCGAAAACAGGGGAAAGAGAGTGGGGGAGAGACATATGGGAAAGAAGCCACAGGATGGACTTGAACCCGGGCTGCCCGTGCACATGGGTCGCAACCCAACCACAAGATCATCCACATCCTGTGCTGTCCGTTTCATTGATCACTATTCTGAGGTACTAAGTTTGTTACTCTGCATATCCACACTGATTATTTTTAGAGGTTTCTCATTTATTGTGTTTTTTTTTACTGTGTCAAAGAGAGAGCATTGTAGGAATCTTTTGTTAAAATGCTTCATACTGAAGTTGGAAAAAGTTTGTTTTTGTCTGCAGTTCTAAAAGATTTTTTGAAAGGGAAATTCTGACTTTCTATATCTTTGTCACAAACCAGTTTTCGTGCCAAATTTCTGGATTAAGTAGACTAAGTGGTATGTTCCGGTCCAACACTGCACAGGTAATATTTCAGCTTTATCTCATTGAAATGTTTAAAGCTGTGCTCTATCAAAAAAAGGACAACAATTCAGTGGAAAAATTAAGATAAAAACATTTATTAGTGAAAAACATTTTACAGAATATGGGTAAATGTACATTTATTTCACAAAATGTCTTGTTAAGAAAAATAAAATAAGTTACAGTCTTTGTTGGTTTCATGTATAGGCTCGTGGTGTGGAGGATATTTAAAGTTTCACAGAAGTAAAAGTAAATACGTTTTTTTTTTTCTTTTTTTTTTTTTTAATAAGCAGTTGAATCCATTTAGATTGGACTGTAGGCTAAACCTATTCTGTGTGCTTGCTGTCAAAAGTGCCCAGGACTATTAAAGAGCATTCATAGGACTAAGCCAAAGTTTATGGTATCAGTAACACCTGTAATTGAGTCATTTTTGTTCAGCTACAGAACTAAACATCTGCTGCAAAAGGGACTTATATCAAAAATTAACTTGTTAAACTCCATCGACACGGTGTGTCACACTTCTTGACACTTGTGCATTTGTTTCCTAAGGAAAACACAACGATGAAAAGTTATAAACTGTGATGTTTAAAGTCATTTAACACCAACAGTCCAACAATTTTGACTGCTGCCAGACAAAAGCTGCAGCGATGGTTGTGTTTTCAGCAGTAGGTCGATCAGTCTGGTGCAGGTGTGGGTCTGCCATGCACACATGATGTCTGGAAGGTGTGAGAGACAAAGAGGTGACAGAGGACATGAGCCAGGGGGAAGATTAGATAGTTTCAAATCAAATTCTAGACAAGATTATTGACAAAATCCTGATTGTAGCTAGAGGGGAGCTGGTCAGCGTATCCACATAAATCTCTGCAGACACAATTGTATCAGTCTTCTATCTCAGCGGTTCTCAGCTCATCTAGCCTCACCCATCACCACCTCCTGGATGAGGAATCATAACCCAATTTTCCTGATATTTTCAACCAATCAAGTTTATTTAATAAAAATGTTGCGGGTTAGACCTTTGATGGACAAAAGATTGAAAGAAAGGGTGTGTAGAGCACATCATTACAGAAGCCCTGGTAGGAATTGTATGTATACATTTTATTTTATTTCCATTTATTTATGGTAATATGTAAATTTTGGTTGTTTTCTAGAGACACATTATCATGGGAAAACCTGCTTTGATACCCCAAAAATAACAAGATAAATAAGTCAAGATCTAAAGGAAACAACCATAGTAAACACTGTCACGGCAAAACTGAGTCAAATTAAATATATGGATGTACTGTTTGTCTACTTAGGGCTTCAGTACATCAGACTTTTTGCTACCGTGTCCTTAATCTAGCAAAACATTTCACATTCCCTCTAAAAACAGCTCAGCAATAAATTTGTAGGTCTCTACCCAACAGTTAAGAACCACAGGTCTGTTTATGAAATGTATTACATAAGATATTTCCATATTCAACTTATTATAATAATTTATTCTTCTTTTGACCCTTTAATTATGCAGGACTGAGCTTTGGGCGAAAGAAGAACGAGTTCATAGATGTGATTGCCAGGGCTAGTTTACTCACTTCCTCCATACCTTAAATTTCCTGCAATATGAATTTTTTATTTGTTTTATTTCTATTTAATATGCATATTATTTACAATACAATCATTTGCATAGTCAAAGTATGAATTAACCTTCATTTATACTAGCTGTAAGACAACAAATAAGTAATAAATCATGGACTGTAAAAGGAAAATCTATTTGAATTTCAATATGCATCTGTTGTGCCTCTTAATGATTTGAGTCCAGGTGTTGCCGAATGTGTGCTTGGAGGTTGTTTTTTAATGTAGCATGACAGTTAACAGGATGAAGTCAGACCAAATTTAAAGTGAGAAACATTGATGTTAATTGTAAAAAGTATGAGGACAGTTTAACTTTAACTTCTACTCATTATTTTTGGATGAATACTGTGTTAATCATTCAATATGAAAACTAAAGGTGAAATTTCCCTCTTATGCCATGTTCAGGGTTGGAAGCTTGAATGCTGCTTTTGTGACGTGCAGTACTCTGTATGTGCTCAGGGTTAAAAGTTGTATAAATGTAAAGAAACTGTAGTTATTACATAGATTCTTGGTTGAAGACCAACTGTAGAGAAAGTAAATTAACTCTAGAAGGATATAAGGACCCATTTAATTTTAAATGAACATATATGATCACCCTTCAGCTATCTTTATAGGACCTTTACTATTATGATTCACTTTCTTTCTTGCACTAAGCCCAGTTCAGCCCAAAGACCAACACCACACTTTCTAAGAGCATTGCAGGGCACAGATGCAGCCATTGCAGCTCCAATCAGGTTAGCGGACAGGATTTCCTGCAGTCAAGATAGGAACAGCTGCTTCTGGAGCACGAGGCATTAGATGTGTTTCATCAGCCAATCAGCCCCTTGGGGTCCAGAGAGGAAGTCAGCAGTCACATCATTTACTTAGTTAATATTAATCGTTGAATTGGCAGAACATTCTGTAATACAGAGAATCTTTAAAAATTAGATGTATTGTACATTGTATATTGTTATCAACAGTTGTGGCTGAAGCAGTGTTATGTTCACCATTCCCACGATAAAGTACACTCTCTGCTTATTTCAGGCAACACCAATTCCTCTACATATGACTAAACTGCTCCCCTTTAAGTAAAATAAGGGTGTAAAGCACCTGTTTCAACGTGATACAATGTTGATATTTTGGACAACAATTTGATATTTTCCAATATCACAAAATCTGCAACAGTATGGTTTCAATACAATCAATATAGAGGCTGATGTCAAACGATTTTATGCACATATTTCACACAGTTAAAGGGGGTAAAAGTAGTTTTGATAATCACTGAAAGGTTTCTGTATTTAATTTAAAAAAAAAAACTCTTAACAAAAAGAATAAAGACTTCAGTTTTACTGTACTGGACCATTTTAGTAATGCTGCAAATGTTTTTATCACTTAAAGTTGAGAGCCCCTGATTACCTTTAAATTAGGAACACAATATGGACATTTGTGTTAAAACATGTTGATTTTAAAAAAAAATATTTTCAGTATCAAACATTTTTATTTCCTCATTAACTCAGATCACTCTAAAGCCCCATTATGTAATTTTCTGCAACATTTCATAATCATGATCAGGTCTTCAAGACCTCTGTTTCCCTATTTTAGATTTTTTGTCTTAACTAAATTACAAACTTGGACTTAGTTACTTCTGCTCTATTTCAGCCTTTGATGCTTAACACAGTGACATATTAATGCGGCATTTACTTCATTTGTAATTTTGCAATACATTGTATTTTAATGAGATTAAATCCATGGCATGTGATGTTACTGTGATGCATCTACATTATTTTGATTTACTGCCATCATGACTTTTATAAATGGAATGTTTAGGGCAAAGTTTTATTTCAAAGGATGACATGAGTTGCCACATAAGAGAAAGAGAGGGGGGATAATATAAATTGAGCAGCTATCCTGCTTCAACCACTTCAATTTCGGTCAGCTTATATTTTAATTCTAAATTCAACATAAGACGGCTGACCAAAGCCAGTGTATCAATGGAGGCACGAAGCAGCACTTTTTCCTGTCTGTTTATCTGTAGAGCCTGTACCAGACACCACCCATGCTACTTCATCTTAACAAGGTGAAAGTTTTTTTTTACAATGTTACAATGTCATTTAGCAGATGCTTTTATCAAAAGCAACGTACAATCGAGAGTAAGTACAACACATGCAAAGATCTAGACAAGAAGAAACAGCCTCAGTAAGTGCCACAAGTGCTTCAAGAACATTTGGACTCAGGTGCTGCCATGCAGTGTTTAAGGCAATGCACATGGTGTATAGACGTTTTTTTTTTTTTTTTAAATAAACATCAACAATGAAAAAACCAATGAGCAATATGACACCTCTCATTATCACTATCAATTAAACAATCAATTCCATAAACAATCTCATATGGTGGTTGTATACAGATAAATTAGGCAAGGACCCGTCCTGCTATAGTCTATGTCTGAAATATGTCCACACAGCCAAGATGGGATTAGATATACTCTTTATCTCGGGTATTGACGGTTAGCAACTGCTACTACTGCCAGCTTGTTGAGGACATGCTGCAGGGCTGAAACTGTCAACAGTGTGGGAGAAATTTCAAAATAAAAGCGTGGCTAAAAGGTTCGATAGATATTCTGACTTTCTATGGATCTGGTTGGGTGATAAATCAACCACTGGATGTATCTATACACATTGATGGATCGTTACACCCCTTAAAATAAGGTGCACATAAATGATACATTATCTCTTCCTGTTGCAGCAGTTTGAACTGACAAGATTTCAGAATGTTGCAGAGCAGCCTGGTGCAAGTATTTACAAGCTTAAACTCGTCTCATCATGAATCTTTGGTCTGAGCTGGGCTTTAGGTCCCAAGTTATACCTTTCCTCTAGTATAACAAAACACAATCAAATAGAAATGTTAGCTAAAAGTGGCTCATTACTAAGATTGGTGGATCCGTTGATCTACATGTACAATGTGCAAGCTTTAACTAAGCATTCAGCGTTATAGTCCCAATAATGGCAGAGAAAAACATTTACCATGTGAGTACAGTCAGTTTATTAAGGTATCATCCTCACCTGTCAAAGTCATCCAAGCATAGAGATGAACATTACCACTCCCATGAACTGTGTGAAGAGGATGAGTGGAGTGAAGAAAGACCACACGGGCCACAGTGCCATGTTAAAGCTGTAAGGGAAAAACAATCAACTTACAAATGTCAGATTAAATATGTTCAATTTGCTGATTTCTGCATTCTTAAAGGCAACTGTCGCAATGTCACAGTCAATGCAGAGGATAAACAAAGGACGATGTTAAGAGCATGAGTGAAAATCAAAAGTAGTTATTTTCTATTTCAGAGCTGCTAAGAAAAATACAGGGAGGCTGAGAGATCTAAGCTTTCATCATTAAACCTCTGAGGGCTGCATCACATAGATCCAGTTTTGTGTTTGACAACTTTCCATTTTATAAAACTAATGGCCCATTTAGAAGTAATTTATCACATAAGCAATCATTATCAAAAATACAATGAAAAAGTTTCAAATGTATTATAGTCAATAGGCTAATCTAATCAATGACCGAGAACAGCTAAATGGCCAATCAATTTAAGTAACTGCTGGGCTTGAGACATCAAATATGCAAACTTAAGCAGGCATCATGGATGAGTGTGAAAAGTTATAGCAAAACTCATTTTGCTTATGATCACTTAATCGTTAACTGTCATTACGATTATTGCCTCATGAGCCTCTCATCAAATACAGACAACCATTAAGTGATGACACCAAAAAATCTATAGGAACTACAAAAGCACAAGAGATCATAAGACTAAGATGCTTTTCATCACTGCAATCACTGAGTCAATGAGAGATGAAGCAATTTACAGTGCTCAGACCTACAGGTACATCTCAAAAAATTAGGATATCATGAAAAAGTTCAATATTTTTGTCACTCATTTCAGAAAGTGAAACCCATACATTATATAGACTCATTACACATAGAGTGAAATATTTCAAGCCTTTATTTCTCGAAATGTTAATGATTATGGCTTACAGATAATGAAAACACAAAATTCAGTGTCTCAGAAAATGAGAATATTGTGAAAAAGTTCAATTTGGAAAGTTATGGTGTCACACACCCTACTCAGCTAATTAACTCAAAACACTTGTAATACACCTACTTGTTTTTTTTAGGGCTTAAAACATTTTGTAAAAGGAGTGAATAAAGCATGAGTAGAGGCCCGCTCTGATTGTTGTGCTTGCCTGTGCATGCTGGCAAGTTCTTGGTCAACCCCTAAAACGTGGTATTTAAACACTTGTCTGTTATACCTCATGCTGCTGTAATATTTTGGGAAGGTTTAACAGTATTAAAAAATGAACACCGTCTTTTCTCACACCAAATGTTTCTTTCCTTTTGAAAAAAAACAAGACCTCAAATGCAGTATTTAAAACCAGTGACAACTCTTAAAATATTTTAGACACAAAATCAGTGTCTGCTTAGTTCTATTCAGCAAGCACAGGAGATTCAGGAAAATGACTGTGAGAAAAATTGCTGCTTACCAAAACTTTCTCTGATGCTCTAATGTAATTGCCACGATCGAGATGCCTATTGAAATAGTTGATCACCTTCACAAACCTTGCTTTATTTTTGGATTCTTTGTTTTCATCACCATTTTCCTCAGCTTAAGCTGAAATACAAGTTTAGTTAAATAAACACTTTGATATCACTTTGTTCAACTTGCTTTTTCATAAATTTGCAAGTATTTCTAGGACTTTTACCCTAAACTGCCTATCAACTGGTATAGCAAAATGTTTCTCAAAAGGTGCTATGTTTGAAAGAGGTGGGTTTGGCAGGGCACGATAAGTCATGCATGAGCACAAACACAGGCATGCGATCTAGACACTGGTCCAATGAAGAGCTTGAGTGTTTACTCAGATTTGGGCAGATGGGATTATCCAAACAAGAGGTAACTGTGCTCAGGCTTGGTTGGGTCTGGAGCAATGTGAGCGCAGACAAGGGGGAGAGAAGGGAGGGGGGACAATCCTGCTTCAGTACAACACAGGGCAACTGGAGTGTAAGTGGACCCTAAAAGATGTAAACTACATGTTACTTCAAAATTGAACAGTAGGAAATGCATGTTCTCCACAAGGCACGATTAAAAGGAAAACTGACTTGCTGGAGTGACATTTACTTCAGCTGTGTGACACCCTGTTAGATGCATACATGCACAGAGGTAAAAAAAAGGCTTTATTTTATTGCCACTGACATAAACTGCACTATTGTGTTTTGTGTTTTACCTGCAGGACGCTGCAATAAAAGCTGCAGTGGTGATGGGAGGAATGGCAGGGTACTCTTGGTCATAGTGCTGGATGCCTTTGAACCACTCCAGGTACACAATGCAAAACATGGCCAGAGACAGACAGAGTCCAAGGAGTATCAGGCCCACATTGAACCACCAACTATGGAGAAAAGGAAATGATCTATATTAATTGTACAAAGGCAGCCTGTAAAGACTTGTTGATGCTATTCAAATGTAAAGACAATATTCTTACAATTCACATTAATTAGGCTATTCTCTTAGGAATACTCAAAAGAAGTCAAACTCAGATAAAGCTCTCATTTGTCTGTCATGTTTTACCCAGATGTATGAAAAGAACCTGCTACCTGTCATATTTATTTTTTTTAATGGGTTTACAATGAAGAGAATTGAAAATTGATAACCATGGTCATGAAGGAAAGTTGATTGTCTTCCGCATAACTTCACCTTTTGATGTCGTCGTTTTCCATTATGTTGTGGATGAAATCAACGTAGTATGTCACACCTATAGATGCAACAATCCAGAAAATGGTGTGTCTGTTGATGCGTGGGAGTGGTTTGGCATCCTTTTCTTCGTGACCTAAAAAGTAATAGAAAAAAAAAAAAGACTTAAAGAAACTGTTTCAAACATCTTGTCTACTTTAAGATAATACTTCATTCAACTAGGATTTTAGGTAAATATATTATTTTTAACAAAGCAAGCACAAGATAATAGACTTTAACTTTTGAAGACTTCATTTTGAGTAGGCGTCTTTGAAGCACTTTATCATGACTTGATTTAATCAATGACGTTTAACATTTGAATGTTTGTTTTTATTGCATTTTTTCCATAATGAGCTGTAAATGGGCATTGCAGCTGTTTATTGTTGTTGTCTTTAGAAAACCCAAACTCATGTCTGCACAACACATTTCACAGATTTTTCACATCTTTTTAGGCACTCATAAAGATATCTCAAAGCTTGAGATATCTCAGTATGGGACCAAATAATGGTTGACAGATGTAACTGTGGGGTGTGCTAGGGTAGGTAGAAGGGGGAGGTAGGGCATCAGCCTAATCCAGCAGGGGTGAATGCTAAGCCCCAGTCAGGGCCCCTCACCCTAGCTCTGCCACCCTCTTGCTAAGTCTGGGTCAGCTGAAGGTGGAAATGCTGTTTGGCCATGTTGCAGAGTAGGTAAGAAAGAGAACGTCTCCATGTTGGCATGGTGGGTGGTGAGAGCTAGCATAGATGGGGGTGGTTCTATGACACTGGAGATCACTTTCTGTTCAGACCTCTGGGGTTTTGTTTGGAACTAACTGAACAAATCCCTGGCAAAGTCTTGGCTTCTTGCTGCCCTTCGGTTGGCACAGTTGACCTGTGGAGGCGAATAGTTAGGATTTAACTGGGTTTAGGGACTTCTTTGTTAAGTGCTTTTCCTTTCTGTAGAGGCATGTTTGGGCAAAAAAAAAAGAGGCTAAAGTAAGGCATAGATTTGGCAAGTAAGCTGCCTTAGGACAGCACTAGGCAGAAAGGGAGATTGACACAACCCCAGTCGTGCTTTGGATGTCTTTGCATATTAGTGCTTTAAAATTCAGGAGCTCTCCAGGCATATTACTAGGTGTGGAAAGGCCCAGACAAGACAGCAGCCGTGAAGCTTGACCTTGGCTGCAGTACACTTGTGTTGACACGTGTTGAGACATGTGTCGAGACTGACTCTGGCTGCCTGCCCCATCCCGGAATCATTAGCATCCTACAAAGAACAAATTAACACTTAGACCCTGCATGGTCAACTTTAACAAAACTGCAAAGAGGAGCTAAATGGGCTACATATAAGATTTTTCTTCTCATAATAGAAAGTTCAACCCCCCTCCCCCCCCAGGCTTTAAGGAGCTACTGAGATGAAAGCGATAGTTTACTTTGAGGTAATCTTACATTTTAGAGAGTGATTAATCTCTATAATTTAATGGTTGATTAAACGTATCAGAGTCTGATGTTGGCTGCTGAAGTGCTCTGGAACGCTAGTCTACAGTGTAGGAGTTCACAGTGAACTCCATGCCTCAAACAAGAGCTGGTATGTGACCTACATATGTAGCCAAAGTTATGCCAAGTGGTCCGTTTTGGATACAGGATATAGCATACAGGGACCTCCCATGAAATGATATGTAAACTAGAATAAAATGCAGTCACTAATAAGAAAGCAGTGATCGCTGTGCAAGCGTTTTTTTCCCTCAGTTAACGCTAACAAAGATGTGACCCTTTGGTTGGGGACAGTGTGGAGTAGAGTTTCCTTGTATTATATTGCCGAGCTGACGCAGCGTTTGCTCACAGTCAAAACAATCAAGAATAACTGGTTGTCTGCCAGTGAAGGCCTCCGAGTTGTACAATTGTCCACTGTGCAAGCTTAAACAGAGTGAATCTTTCTGCTATTGTTGTGTGGGTTTAAAAAGAAACAGCTCATTTTTTTAAGGCTATCTACAAATGTGTGAACTGCACATTAAAGCCTGAGTTGCAGAGGTGAAAGAAGTACAGGGTTATCATACTCTAAATAAAAGCAGATCATTCAACGTTTATAGAGTACTAATTACAAAGTTTCTGCTTTTGATACTTGAGGGGATTGTACAGGGAAATATGATCTTTCCTTAATCTGCTATAACAGAAGAATATGAATCTCTAACATTGTTGTTTATTATAAGGAAGGACGTAAAATGCAATCGCTGTTTGGGGATGAAATGTTTTATCTTTCTCCCACAAGGTTCTACTGACTGCTATTACTCCTTTTAAAAATTGATCAAAAGTGAAAGTACACAAAAAGCAACTCAATTATGTAGTAACTGAGTTGCAGTAATGAATAAATGTTAATAAGTAACTTTCCATACCTCCATAATTTTCGATTCTAGGTATTTCAAAAAGAAAAAGCAGTTATTTAAGTAATATATAGCAGGAAATAACTTGAAACTACCTTAATGTCACTGGGCTGCTTGGAGAGAAATAATTGCCACTATTTTTATTTTGAATTTTGAACAGACTTTGTCTGCAGGATTTTATTGACAGCAAAAAACTGGATGCCTATGGGACTTGTCTTTTTAAACCCACAGTACAGAAACAAATATCGATACAGTAAGACTTTTACTAGGTTCAAACCGAGGTTCAGCACTGGTATCCTGACAGCCCTACTGAACATACATTCCTATAAAGGTTAGCACCTTTACTGACAGTGATATTTACATGCTTAAGTTAGCCACTAAGGTGTTTATTTCCACAGTTACCGAGCTACAGTACTAGGTAGTTGTTTGCTAACAATGGTTTGAATTGTCATTGTTTTTTCCTGTCAGTTAAGAAAAAAAGATCAACCTCAACGTCAGCCAACAGCTTACTCTTTTCATCTCCGTCATCGTGTGTCGTTGTTCGCATAAGAAACTCGGCATCTTTTTTAAATCTGTTCCGCAACGTTGCAAGCTCGCTGTCGTTCAACATTATGATGTTTCCGTTGAATTACACCAGCTGCAAATGCTAACTGGTGATAAGGCGGCACTTCCGCACTGGAATAGAAACACAGTAGTCGCGTTTTTATGACGCAGTTGAAAGCGACATCCTTTTGTTTATCATGCAATAATGAAAATGACAGATTTTAACTAATGACGATAGATTAAAAAAAGTTTTAGATAGATAAAAGTGATATGTATAGAAAATACACAACTAAATAATTTTTAAAATCTGTTTTCTTGTTTTTTTTTCACACAAGTTAAATTTAAACTATAGACCTCTGTTTGTTTGTTTTTTTGCCCGTGATTAAAAATTGACCAAAGCCTCTAAGTGAGGGAGACAATGCTCAGACGTCTCCTATTTTAATCTGGCCACAGGGTTTATTCTGGTAGTGCCATGAGGTCATTGCTGTGCTGTGATTTATCCTTAAAAGGTTTATTGACAAAGGCAGAGCAAGGGGGTGGCCTGCGGGGCCTAAGCCCCATATCTTTAAGCTTGATTTAAAAGAAAAAAAAAAGAATGTGACAATATGGGTGTGATTTCTGCCTTTTTTTTGTTTTTGTTAAATGGGGCTTCATATAGACAGGAGATGCTACTGTGATGATAAGAGCAATTTGAAGATTTTAATCCATAAATTCCATCTTTTATAACTTAAACTGGATACTAACCTTCATCCACACTCAACTGTTGAGGACAAAATTAAGAAATAACCTAGACAAGCATGTTATGCTAACTTTGATTGCTTCATATCAGTATTTGCATAGAAATAAATATAACTGTATTATGTTTCAGGAGCTGGGACACATTTTTATACTTCAGAAAAGATGTAGAACCCAATCATGGCTTTCAAATATCTGTTTAGTTTGTGGGTTTGCTGAAAGTCTTACTTCACCAACTGGTCTCGTTTGAAATGTGTGGACTATATTAATATCTATGATTCAAACTGTCAACTCTTTAAAGAATTGACTGTTAGATGTTGATAGTCCCAATTTTACACACTGCACCTTTAACTTCTTTTTATTTTTTAAAGATTCACATTATCCTTGAAAAGCAGATGGATACGCGCATCACTGGCAAAGCTCCTGTCTGAACTGTTTGGGCCTGGCTAGAAAGTGGCAAGACCAATCAGCAACGAGGGGCAGTACTTTTGGGCACAGCAGAGTCATGGCATAAGCGAGCAGCAGCAAGAGGCCGGTGCAATTATGACAGAAGACATTAGCGTGGATTCTGCTAAAGTACCAGTTTGATCAAAACTTGACGACATTTCTTTGTTACAAAAAAGAACAAAGAACAGCAGTGAGTTGTTTTCTTTTCAAAAACGCCATAGTCATAACCTGACATGTCTGTGGTCGCCATGGTTCACGTTATGCAGTTCTGTATGAAGTTTACTCCTTCAGTAGGGGTACAGCTTGGTAGCGGCTACATCACGTAAAGATGTGACAGAATGTTCATCCAATTATCCTCCGAGTTTTTTTTTTCAAAGGCTCTGCCCTTTCCCAATCACTGTCTATGAGTGGTTTTCTAGATGGATGTGTGAAACACACATCAAGATTTTGGGGGAGTTTCACAAGGAGAGGACTCAGGCTGGAGTCAGCGCATCAACAAGAGCCACTACGCACAGACCAATCCTAGACATGGGCTACAAATGTCACATTTCTCGTGTCAAGCCACTCCTGAACCAGAGACAATGTCAGAAGCGTCTTACCTGGGCTGTGGAGAAAAAGAACTAGACTGTTGCTCAGTGGTCCAAAGTCCTCTTTTCAGATGACAATAAATGTTGCATGTCATTTGAAAATCAAGGTCCCAGGGTCTGGAGGAAGAGTTGAGAGGCACAGAATCCATGTTGCTTGAAGTCCAGTGTGAAGTTTCCACAGTCAGTGATGATTTGGGTTGCCATGGCATCTGCTGGTGTTGATCCACTGTGTTTTCTGCTGTCCACAGTCAACGCAGTCATCTACAAGGACATTTTATAACACCTCATGCTTCCTTCTGCTGACAAGCTTGATGGAGATGCTGATTTCATTTTCCAGCGGGACTTGGCACCTGCCCACACTGCCAAAGGTACCAAAAGCTGGTTCAGTGACCATGGTGTTACTGTGCTTGATTGGCCAGCAAACTGGCCTGACCTGAACCCCATAGAGAATCTATGGAGTATTGTCAAGAGGAAGATGAGAGACACCAGACCCAACAATGTAGATGACCTGAAGGCCGCTATCAAAGCAACCTGGGCTTCCATTATACCTGAGCAGTGCCACAGGCTGATCGCCTCCATGCCATGCCGCATTGATGCAGTAATTCATGCAAAAGGATGCCCAACCAAGTACTGAAGGCATAGAAATGAGCATACTTTTCAGAAGCCTGACATTTCTGTTTATGTCTGTCTTATGTAATATTCGAATTTCCAGAGACACTGAATTTTGGGTTTTCATTATATGTACGCCATAATCATCATAATCATCAACTTTTCAAGAAATAAAGGCTTGAAATATTTCACTCTATGTGTAATGAGTCTATATAATATTTGGGTTTCACTTTCTGACATGAGTGACAAAAAATATTGAACTTTTCATGATATTCTAATTTTTTTAGATGTACCTGAAATCCCCCCCCATGTTGGATAACTTAAAAAATACACATCAAGCATTTTTTGCCAAAATAATGACCTTCAACATGATTTCATTATGATGAAGGCATATTGAGAATAATTACATATTTAAAAGGACATTGGTTCTAGAGGACATTTTTAAAGCTGAAGTTGTATAATTTTACTGGAAATGTATAGATTTGTTTTTAAGATAACTTTAAAAAGTGCAGAAAATTGTCTGGTAATTTAAAAAATGTCTAGGGGAGCATGTCCCCAGACTCTCTTAAGTTTAGGCTAAGCCCCAGATATTTAACTCTTTTGGCGCCAACCCGGTCATTGGGGATATTTAAATGAGATAATTCTGGCAGGCCATATTGTTGAGCTGGATTACAACCCTGCACATAGTGATGACACTTTAGAGCTTACCCATGCTGGTCCCTACTAGAAACTTGGAAAGACAAGGCAAGAAGTTGGAGTTTTTTAAAAGAGGCGTTACAACACATTTCCTCTTTGTTAATGGTCAAAACTTCTTGTTCCTTCAGGCCTCATAAAGGTGATGGATTAGGTGAATCTGAAACTGACAGACAAATCCTGCAAGAACTGACACAATGAAGAAGGTTAGACATTTTAGTCATACTTCATCAAAAGGGTGATGCAGTTTTACAGAGAAATAACTGAAGTTAAGGAGAGGTCCCGGGGGAAAAATATGCCCTCACAAGTAATCCTACTATATCTTATTGCGGAAATCAAATATTGATCTGTCCACCTAGATTTGTTTTGCAACAGTAGCGTTGGGCCTTGTTTCAGTTTCAGAGTATCCTGTGGGGCCTGGATTAAACAGAAGCATTAAGCAACACTGAGTCTCACTGAAGACTAGAAAACATAAGTTTAATACTGCCAAACTTGAGTAACAGCTTGACTAATACCCAAAGTAGGCAATATACAATTACAGGTAAGCAGTGTGATGAATGAGCACCTGTGTTAAACCTGCTGGGATTAGTAGAGCTTCATAAAGCTGGGCAGACTTCCTCCTGCTGCTGACTGTGTGTACACAGGGTAAAGAGGCTGCTCATTCTAGTGGTGGAAAATCAGACTGCATTAAAACTTCACCTGAGGCTGACACCAAGCATCTTGCTTCTATGGAGCTTCTGTGTCCCTGGCCAAGTGAACCCCGTTCAGGGTGCCGAGGAATGTGCATTAGCTTTGTCCCGTGTGAGAGTCAAATTCACCTCAGGTGCACCTCTCCCGTTTCCCTTCCCCCACTCCAACATCCAATCCCACAGATAAGGTGCCATTTCCCAGCCTTACTGTGGGGTTGGAATGTGGAGAGCAGCCGTCTGTCACAATGTGTCATCTTATACATTAAAAAACACAGATTCTTAGGTAATTTTCAGTGTAGCCCCAAATTTCTCATAGTTCAACATAGCAATCTTAAGAATTTTTTGATATACCAGTTGATAGTTAATTTCAGGAAAATGTTATCAAAATACTGGAAAAGGTATGAAAAACAAAGAAACTATGAAAAAAATTGAATAATAGTATAAAACATATCATTTGCTATACATATTGTAACAATATTCCTTTTTTCTGATTTAAATAAGGCATCTGTCATTTAGATATAAGACTTTACAAAATGTACGTAAGCATGTTAAGGCCTCAAGATCACCAAAATGTATGACTTTGAAAAGATTCACTAGTTAAAATCTATGGGTACTGTGAATTTTCTTCAAGTTGAATGTTTCCTCAGGCTACGGCAATTTCATCCATAAGCATAGTGAAAAACGCCAGGACATATCATTCAGTTAGAAAACTGTTTAATCTTTAAGATTAAATCATGTGCATAAGAACACCCAGGGAAGGATGGAGTTTTTTTATTTAAAAAGTCTATGAACAAAATACATTTCATGCCAAAGAATAGTGAAACTACTTTACAAGCCTCACTTTGTCTTTCAGAACTCTAAATTTGGGATTTTTGCTGATCTTCTTGTTGAAAATGGCTAGTACCTCTGACTCTGTTTTATAATTTTGTTCACCAGTGTGTGAGTAGTAGGCTGCCAAAACCTGCAAGAAACAATTAATATCCTATTAGAAAAAGATATTTAAAAATAAAATGTTTACAGAAAAAAACATGCAGGGCCTAATGGTAAAATTAGGCACTTTACAAACAAATAAAATATCAACCAGATTGATGCAGGTTAATTAAAACAAGCCATTACTCACCTTTTTCTTAAGTTTCTTGAGTGCCAGTTCTTGGTCTGGTGAGCCTCTCAGCACAGTCTTGATATTTCCCTTCCAGTTAAATTTGCCTGTAAATTAATAAGATAAATTAAATGTGGCTGGATTAACTGATGGTGCTTAAATTATAGATACAGCACAACACTGACCCCTGGTGGTTTAATTCTTTTACATCTCAGTTTAGTCTGTGAAAAGCTGCCTAGTCAAGTCTCTCAGTTAAACCATCTTACCTTTGGGGACCTGTTGATCGTCAGCCTCCTCGGATATCTGCG
Source organism: Cheilinus undulatus (assembly GCF_018320785.1). Classification (NCBI taxonomy): domain Eukaryota; kingdom Metazoa; phylum Chordata; class Actinopteri; order Labriformes; family Labridae; genus Cheilinus; species Cheilinus undulatus. The sequence continues at coordinate 20,162,586 of NC_054867.1, read as the reverse complement.
CTGCATTGTCCTCTTCTGCTGAGTCTCCTGAAAAAGGAATGTAAAACCAATTATTAGAGTAATAAACAGAGGAGTTCAATAATTGGTTATACAGAAGCCTGAGGGGTGACCATTGTTTTATAGCTCAGTGTTTACTTTTCAACACGAAGTGGCCATGAATGCGCTTGAGCTACAGACACAAACACTCTTAGAGAATCGGGATGCATATTAAGAGCAGACCTTAGGAAAATGGCTTACTTGTCTTTGATTTCTTGCTATATGTCTCAACTTCAGCTGCATGCCCATTCTGCTCCTCTTCATCATCAGAGGTGTGCTTTCTCTTCCTGTCCTTTTTCTTCTTTTTGCCTGCCTGCTCTTCTTCCAGCTCCTGTGCAGCCGACATTTTAGAAGCTTTCTTGTTCTTCTGCTGACGAGCCTCTTTACGCTCTCGTTTATTGAGTTTCTTTTTTACATCAGAATCACCATTCTGATATTCATTTCCATTAGTATCTGCTTTGACTTCAGCCACTGTTGGTTGAGCTGCTGCTTTCTTCAGTGGGGCTTCGGGAGGCTGTGGGATTATAGATGAGTAATGAAAGTCAGTTGGGAAACTTTAAATATGGGGAAGAAAAAGTATTTGAAAAGACAAATCAAAGAAAATGCCCTAAAGAAAACAATGGCTGTCGTGTTTTCTTCCATTTCATTACAATAAATCACAAGTACAAACCAGACATATCATATGCTCTAAACACAGATCATTTAAATAACTACATCTTCATGTTGTTCATCGCGGCCAGTACAGAACCTCAGCTGATGGAATATGTTTACATAAAAAATTGGGCTATTACAGAAGCTACAACAAGTATTCAGTTGGAGGTGATGAACTACACCCCACTCTGCTCTTCCTCCTCTTATCTCAAAGGAAAATTAAAAACCTAAATTAGAGCAAATCAACCATGATATTATTTCTAAGGTGAAAGGCACTTGACACTAATTTGGTTGAATATTGAAGTGATTTCTGTGAACGGTTTATGAAGGGAATGTATCTGACGCTTAAACAGTTCATACAACTAAATATAAAAGTTTAGTTTTGTACTGTGTGTATTTCTCACATTAGCAGTAAAATAAATGTTCCACACGTGTTAAGACTGAACTAGATTAAGTAAGAAAACCAGGGTAATGGTCCTGTTTGAAAATACAACCTGCATTTTTGCAAACAGATTTAACAACAGAGCAATCTTTTCACAGATTACCAAAACTTCAAATTGAATGAATCACTGAAATATGGAGAAACAACTGATCTGAAGCTTTGTAATTACAAAACTTTGACATTAATTCAGTTTCACATCCATCATTGATGAATTAGGCTGATGTGTGCCTTCAGGCTCTGCTTTATGTACTTGAAATCAGGTCCATATAATGTAAGGAAACCAGAGTTACAACCATATATCAATGTCTACGGTCCACTGTGTCTTTAGGAGACGAACATTCTCGGTCAAGTTCAAGCATCCTAATTAAAGTAGATATTGGTCTGTTTTCCTCTCATTTTCACCAACTCCTCATAGAGCAGACAGCTGTGTTTTTGCTGCCTGGCTAAGCAGTGATGTCAGTGCGTAGCTCCACCCTTTTTGGGTGGGATGTAATGGTCACTTATTTGGGACCCTTTCCAAGTTTTTATCATGGAAATAAGGGCTTGGCAATTAATTGAAAATTATATTAAATCGCAATATGGCCTGCTGCAATTTTCAAATCGCTGAAGTTGCAGTATTTCTTTAACCTGAAATTTGAGTCAAAATACTGGTTTGAAACTTTTTTTACAGCAGCAGAGATGTTATGCATAGCATATCATGCAATCATTCAAGACCCATTTTTAAGAATAGGCTACAAAAAATCCTTATTTCTTCATTTTGTACATTTTTCTGATTAAATATAACACAACATCAAACTGAATCAGACCTCTCGATGGAAACAAAATATTCGATCAGATTCTATATTACAACAGTGGACTTTAAAAAAAGAACACTCAACTGTTATGTGGTCTTTTCTGATACAGCTCAAATATGGCTGTGTAAGATGGCTGTTAAGAGGTGACACCATTCATGTAAAGTTATTCTTCCAGCATTCTTTTGTACCCCTGAGAAACAGAAAGCCTGTAAATTGTATTTCATGTAATTATAACCAAGCTAACCAAAATAACTTTCTAATAATGTACTCTTTACAAGCACAGTAGGAGTTACCTTCAGAGTCAAACAAACATAAAAAAAAAAATAATAATAATGAGGAGTGATTTACTTTGTCGGCTTCAGCAAGGATTTCCCACACTTCATCATGAAGACTGGTGTTGGCTATTTTAAGGCTGTTTCTCATCCAGTTCTGAGGAAAAGGTGAAACAAAAAAATGTATTAGTTTATGTATGCAAGTCTAAAAACACAGAAGACAATGACGATGCAGCCGTCAAAATGACAGACTGCACTTTTAGTTCTAGTCTTTTGATTACTCTTTCACTTACTCTACATATCATGATCCCTCTTTCACACACAATTTACAGATGATAGCTGTGGGTACATAGTCTTGCCTAAGACATGGAGTCCCAGGCAAAACCTCTCTCTAATCAGAATCAATCAACTTAATTGGCCAAGTATGCTTAGGCAACAAGGAATTTCACTCAAGTTAGCCTTGCTCTCAGTGTAAAGGAATTTAACATTTAATATAGAAAAAAATAAAACTGAAAAAGAGGTTAAGATTTAAATACGTACAAGCTCTTGTTAGGTGTTTCTAGTACATCTGTGTGCATTGATTGTGTGGTTATAAGCTGTGCAATGGGTGTAAGAATGCTTACTAGACGTGATCAGAAGTATAAAATATGTAAGGATAGAGGCAGATATGGACGTAGGTAAGATTATTTAAGATAGTTGATTAGTGCAAATGTGCATATGAGGTGAGACATTTTACCACAGAGAGCCTTCTTACAGCATTTGTGTCAATAGATGAATTACTTACAGTATTTGAGTATGGCAAATAGGTTAAATTATTAATAAATCTATTCAATATGCATGCAAGGTGAGGCAAACCACAGCAAACACATTCCAGCTGATGGTGAAGAAGACTGCATGTTGAATTGGGTTCATTGTGGTACGTATCTGCCATGCTCCGTATTAAAAAAGTACTAGGATTTTGTTTTACTTTTTTGGACTGTGCATCTTAAAATGTTAAATTGTTGAAGTGTGCTCCTTACTTTACATCCTATGAATAAGACACAAAACTTGTGGTTGGATTTCGATAACACAAACCTGAAACTTTGCCTTCTTCCGTGGGACGTTGTCATATGTACTGACTTGTCTAAGCACATCCTTTAGTTTTGCACTAATCCCAGGCTTGTTCATGGCTTCGTGTACTCTCTGTGGGAATTGAAAAAAAAACATGAAGCGAGATCAAAATAAAACCACCTAAAAAAAAAAAAAGAAAAAAAAACTGTGTAATTTATTTGCGATTACCTGTATCCACTGCTGCTGTTTCACGTCTCCTTTGTTTGCCTTCGCCTCAAAACCTTTTCCTCCATACTTCTGGTCCTCACTGATACATTTAACGTGGTTCTTGTAGTCGTCACCCCTGTAGGACATGAACAGAGAAATACCATTTCAGTCATGAAGCTCCAGCTTTTGGAGCTAGCTCCAAGTTGGGATATTGAGTCAGTGTTAATTAATAATGAAACAGAAAAAAAAGACAACTTACCAAAAGTCTTTTCCACAATCGATGCAAGAAAGGACCTGGCAACCCCGACAGATATTCACATGTTTATCAACCTGAGCTTTCTTCAGGGATTCGCCACAGCCGTTACACGTGAAAAACACCATTTTAACGACACTTCTGCTGGTCTTCGCAAATAATACAACTACGATTCAAACAAATCCTCAAATACGATATGTTGATCAAGCCAACGACACCAGCCAATAAACAAAATGGAAAAGAAAGAGTTATCAACTCTCTACAGAGCTTGTACGAGCTAACTGTTAGCCAAAGAAATTCAGTTAACGATTGAAAAAAAACAAACTGGTCCAAACAAAAATAAAAACCGATTTAGCCGAGGGTGTAGCGATGACTACAACAACATAAAGCGGAGTTTAAAAAATCCTGCTCGGTTTCAAAAGTCGCATTTTCATGTAACAATTCTTCCCTAGAGTCCCATGCGTATCAACTTTTCAAAACACACGTTACCGCACCAACATCCGGGAGCTACATTTAATGTCATCCGTGTAAAAACACAACTAAGATAAAGTTCCCACAAGAAAAGAAATACGTCATTCACATGGCTTTCTTCTAAAAAATAACCAAATGTACATAGAAGCGTTGGGTTGGAAAGGGTATTTCATACGTTGTTAAATTATATTACTTAATGAATGATTAATATATGATTTGTGTTTGTGCTGCACGAAATACGGGCCGTACCAGGAAGTAAGGTGACGTTACCACTCCCAAAAAGTGACCTATCATCCAAATAAAAGGAGGAATCCTCAGTTGTAGGTTTGTTTTTATATTTACTTTCATATTAAACTAAATATCAGTTTTAAAGTCTTTATTTCTTGGTTGAGTATGTAATTCCTGGGATATTTACAGCAGAACTGATAGATACCAAATGTCGTTATGGTTGGTATAGCTTAGCTTTGTTGTTAGCTTGATAGCCGTTTCCGTCCAATTTTTGCATGGGTGGTCTCGCGGTTCTGACAGCCTGGATTCTGCGCGGTAGTTGAATCATAAACATGAATATTGCCCTTTAAAACTAACGGTATGACCAAATCATTGGAATTAATCGTAAACTTTCTGTTTCCTAAGCAGTAGCAGTACCGTTGGATTTCCCATGTATTGCGTTGCTGTATTTCATTTGTCCTCTTGTCTAGTTCTTTTGATGGAGAAGTTGGAGATTGAGTGACCATGGACCCTCTGTCCAGCCACAGCTCCTACCTCCTGCAGCAGCTCCAGGAGCAGAGGATCCAGGGGCTGCTGTGTGACTGCATGCTGGTGGTCAAAGGTGTCTGCTTCAAAGCCCACAAAAACGTCTTGGCTGCTTTCAGCTCTTATTTCAGGTGCATTTATTTCTTTACAACAGCATATGAATATCTCTAACTAAGTAAAGGAATGGGAATCAGAGGATAACTCCTGATGTGGTCCAATATGTGATGTGGCCTATGATCATGATAGTATTACAGTACAGCAGTTTTTGTGAAATATATGTATTAGGGCTGTCAGCCTTGTTGCAATAATCGTAATTAATTAAGGTCCATAATTAGTGCATTAATCTATTTAATCACTGTTAATCACATGCTTTACTGTCCCTTTTCAGCACACTGGTTAAGCCACTGCAATGCTTCCCTGCACACAAAGTTATGTAAAATATGTAAACCAATGCTGCTTAATGTCTTACTCACCTGTTAAAACAACTCAGACAGCTCAGAGTAGTGTCAAACTTCACCTCTATCTAGTGTTTTCAAACATAAACTGTTTTGCTGTTACCTTACTTCCTTTTTTATCAATAAAAAGTCCTTTTTTGTTAAGTTCATGTCGTAATCTTCAATTTAGCCAAGGTTTCTTGTTTTCTTTCAAAATAAAGTTAGGTCTTTGTCCAAACAAGAAGTTAATTGACTTCAGTTTGACATGGTAAAAAAGCAAAATGAAAAAAGACGATTTTAAATGCAAAATACTGGAATTTCAAAATGGGGAGATTAAACACGATTGACTAAAGAAATTCTGAGATTAATCTTGATTAAGCTGTAAGACTGTTTAATTATTTGAAAGCCCTAATTTATATATTTATCAACTGCAATTTGTTGTTAGTTTAGTTTACTACCACATTTCATCTCTCAGCATACTTTTTGCTAGTGTTTGGCTAGTTGTTTGGCTTTGACAGTACATAATGTTCAGTTGCACGTAAAGATGGAATGATTCCACATCACATCCCACAACAGCCATTTCATTTCACTTTATTATAAAGTGATGACTTAACCAGAACCTGGTTTGAGATCCAAATTCTCAAGATGTTATTTACATTTGGTGGGGATGCATGATATTATCAGTATGATATCGGTATCTGTAGATGTGAAAATTTCTGCCGATATTTGCAACCAGTATTTTGTCTATAAAAGTCTGTCTATATCAGCTGTAAATATTGGCCATAAGAAAAAAAAGCTAGTGGAGTTTTTGTTGGACCAACAGGCCTACATGAGCTGAAGTCTTTTTCTTTATTCATCGCCATTCCTTGCGCTTTAAAATGTGTTTTAAAGACTCAAATCTGTTCATGGTTATTTCATGAATTTCTGTATTAATATCGTTATTGACTTAAAGGTCACATATTATGCAAAATACACTTTTTCAGGCTTTTCTAGCAAAAATATGTGCCCCTGCCCTGTCCACAATCCCCCCCGATAATCAGAAAAATCTACCCACCCCACTCCACCTGTCAGAAAATGTGTGCTGAAACAAGCCATGTACAGATTTTCCCCTGATGATGTCATGTTGGGAGTTAGCACCACCCCTAGGTTCAGTTGACCCTCCCAGCATGGAAGAAAGTCCTGATCAGGAGAGCCACATCCATTAAGCCACATCCATTTCATGAGAGGGGCGGAGTCAGGAGTGGAGTCAGACAGCTCATTTACATTTAAAGCCACAGACATAGAAACAGCTCGTTCTGAGCAGGGCTGAAACAGAGGGGTTTCTAGACATGCAAAAATCCAATACTGGAGTGTTTTTCATTAACAAACTTCACAGGCATGTTTTAGGGACCTCTGAGACTAATATAAACTTGTTTTAAAGGAGTGAAATATGTGACCTTTAAATAATTTAGTAACAGTATCAGATACCTACAAAAAATCTAATAACGTGCATCCCTACCATTAGAGAAATATATATTTTTTGCACATGTCCTCAGTAGCTACTCAGTACTCTGTGTAAACCTTAAATGAAATACTTTACTTCTAATCTTTAGACCAGTAGTTTTGCTTCTACTTAAGTACATTTTAACCAAAGTAACTGTAATTTTACTTGAGTACAATAGTCTTCTACTTTTTCAGCCACTGATTGAGAGTGCCGTCTTTTATTATTAAAACTCATGTTTGGAATGTCCCAGTGTGAACAGTTCCACTATGATCTTTCTAGGTCTTTATTCCAAAATTCCCCCAGCCAGAAGAATGAAGTGTTCAACTTGGTTATCCAGGATGTAGGTGGCATTGGGCAAATACTGGACTACATGTACACCTCCCATCTTGACATCAACCAAGATAATGTTCAAGCACTTCTGGACATTGCACAGTGTTTGCAGGTTCCAAATGTACAGAGCATGTGCAATGCCTTCCTGAAGCCATGCCCTCCACCAGTGGAAATCTCATCATTTTCTCTACCAGGCATGCTGGGCTCTGAGCATGACTGCCTTTTAGGGAGCAGTCTTCCTCATGATGTTGATCTCCACTGCCCCTCAGAAACCCAGAGGCCTGGCTTCAGCAGTGACCTGGACCATACCAAAAGGATGCCTGTTTCTGTGCTTCATAGCAGCCAGAACTGTGACACAGCTAGCAGCAGTCAGGCACCTGTAGAGAAACAGCTAGTCCATGGTTACAAGCTCCGTAACTTCTACAGTAAGCAGTACTTCAAACAAAGTGCGATTCAAACTAATATGGCTGCCTCAAATCAAGGCCCAGGCCCTTTGGTGCTGGGTGAAGATCAGCAGTGTCAGCCTGGGGTCAGCCACACTCCCATATGCTCAGGAAACCCCACTCAGCCCAACCCTCCCTGTACATCTGTGGCAATAGAAAAGAACCCAGTCTCCACTTTAACACCATCAGATAATTTAAACACCCCCAGCTCCAACTCTGCAGACTCCCTTCTCAACAAGCCGGTGCGCCCTAAAAAGGCCGTGTACCTGAAGAAATACAACTACCTCCGCTCTCAGAAGGCTTTGGAGGAGATGTTTGCAGAATCAGTCAGTGACCCTGTCCTCAGCTGCCCCAAAGAGAGTCATCAAGTGGAGTCTGTGGTCCAAACAGAAGTTTCACAAGCTCCTGCTGAGGACCATAATGAAGCCCAGGAGGAGGTTCCTGAGACAGCAACGGATGCACAACTTCCCAGCCCTCCGCCTGTAAACCAAGAGCAGCAAAACATGGAGACTGTGCCAGAGGCGCCACAGCAGACAGGACACAAGCAATATTGTTGTGAGGTGTGTGGGAAGATCTTCAAACACCCAAGCAACCTGGAGCTTCACAAACGCTCGCATACAGGTATTCAGAGTTTTTAAAATTGTGAAATTTTCATATAACTGTAGTAATTTAAGCACAATCTTTGAAAAGCAAACCTTTTTTTGTTGCAGGTGAGAAGCCCTTTCAGTGTAATGTGTGTGGGAGAAACTTCTCGCAGGTACCATCTGGTATTTTATTCTGATTTAGAAGATATTGTTAAATGTACAATTCAGATAAAAATAGTTCTGAGTCACTGTGTTATGCTTTTTAGGCTGGAAACTTGCAGACACATTTGCGGCGACACTCTGGGGAGAAACCATACATCTGTGAGTTATGTGGTAAAAGGTAAGCCCATTCTATCAATAATATTGCTTTATATTTTAATTTTCTCTACATGTATTTTATGAAGTATCCTTTAATGACCCTTAAGAGCTTCATAACTGCACTTAAAGTCTAGTTATGCAATATTTTCCCTGCATTACACAGCTGTGATAGTCCTCGAAGGCCTATAAATTCAGTCATTTCCATGTTTTTTAGTTTTACAGCATCAGGTGATGTCCAGCGTCACAAAGTGGTCCACACAGGAGAAAAGCCGCATCTATGTGATATTTGTGGTCGAGGTAAACGTTTTCTGTCCCAGTAGAAATTGTATAAAGTACTACTGTAATCCAGCCATATATGCGTCTTATATGCTGGTCTCTGTCTTAAAATAAATCTTAACTAATGTATGATAGGGCCTTGAGCTTAGTTTACAGAACCAGAGGGAAAATCAGACACATATTGTTACTTAAATATATTTTTTGTGGTACTCTTTGTCTCCCAGGATTTAACAACTTGAGTAACCTCAAAGAGCACAAGAGGACTCATGCCACAGACAAGACATTCACATGTGACCAGTGTGGAAAATCCTTCAACACACACAGAAAACTTCTGAAGCACAAGGCTCGCCATGCAGGGGAAAAACCACACAGCTGTGCTACCTGTGGTAAGAGATAGTGTCTACTACGTGTTCAAATGATTAACAATGATTTCACTGTAGATGCCGTAGCTGTAGCAAAACACTGTTCTAGAGCTGACATGATTAGCAAACAACTTTTTTTGTTGGGTTTGCCAAGCATAAGAACCATGTGCTAACTGCTGACTTTGATGTCAGTGTCCATTACGGTGTTCTTATTTAAATATGGAATATCTTGGTCATTTTCTGCTGTAGGGCCAAAAATCAGTTTGACTTTTAAATGAAGGAATCTTTTATGAAAAGGCACTGTTTGCATGCTTAAATTAGCAAAACTGAAGGCAAACAAAGGCTTGAAGCATAATGTGCACACACTGTGAAGCTTAATTAGACCCTGTTTTCAAATTGTGTACACTATCTTTTTAGATTCTGCAGCTGCCCTTCAAGAGAAGGTGTTTCATATAGAGAGTACTTGGGTACACCAGCTGGTCATAACATTGAAACTCTAATTTTGATTCATGATTGTCTGTCACTGCACTGCATGTGCTCTCTCAGCAGCTTAGTCCATGTGAAGTATTTTTATAGACTGTATTAAATATGGACGTAGTCTCCAAGAAGTCAACCATTGGTTTCAGGAGAGGTGTTCAGAAGCCTTTGAAGATCACTATATTGGTGCTATATCAACCTAATGCCCTGTTTATTCTATGCATCAGTGGGCATTCAGATACGAAGAGGTAATCCTTATGGCTAGATGTGGATGCATATCAATGCTTTCTGAAGATTGTATAATATCCAATAGCTCAGACTGCAAACAGAGGGGGTCTGGGAGGCCTTTATCCAGATTGGTTTTTAGAAACAACAGAACAACCAGAAGAGACACAGGTTACAAAAGGTTATTTAAGTTTTAAACCATAAATCCTTGTTTTCCACTGTATCATTCTAATGATGCTATCCATGCCTTTGCAGCCCTTACAGAGGCTTTTCTTGGTAGCCTGAAACTTGGGTTACTTTCAAGTTTCTTGAAAGATTAAATCCACACCAGTAACTCCAATATTGGACGTCTTTTTATTGATTTTTTATAATGTTTTTAATCATTTCTGCCACTAGCAGCTGCTTTCCACCATATTGTTTTTTTTACAAGGGCTTCGACTTTCAATGGCAGGCTGTTCTGTCGTGATGTCATGCTTTGCCAAACTATGTATATCATATAAAGAAACTTTTGGTTTCTAAATTTTCAAGTCAATTCTAAAAAATTATGGAAAAAATTATGTAAGCAACTGTGTAGGCTGTCATTTTTCTGAAATGCTTTCTGGGTAGTGATGTCATATGAATGCATTGCTCTGCCTATCTCAAGTTTCATCCTTAAAACAAATTCAATTTTAAAACCAATTGCAGTTTTAGCACGGAGGACATTAAGAAACAAGTAACTGCATGTAGATCAAGGTGAGTATATTAGAAAAGATGTGAGACAAAGAATAATGCATCCAGATGAAATCAGCTTACAGATGACTCTATCTTTTACATTATCTTCAAAATGTAGCAATCTAGTGGGTTTCTTTACACAACATATGCTTGAAAACACTAATGTTGATTTGATAATGTCAAAAAGTAGTAACATGCAGCGTTCCTTTAAATGTATCGTGTAAACCTACGTGATAAATTACACGTATAGTCTGAATGCCCAAAACAGATCATTAATCACTGGTAGGGAATTGTCTGAGCATCCCCTAACTTTCAGTCTAGAAGCAGGAAGAGTGGTGGGGTTGAGGTGGTCCATAAGTCTCCTGCAACTCAACCACCCCTAGTAATGCAAACTTTACATACTTATGTTCCTTAATATGATTAAAACAGATGAGTAAAATAAATCATCCACTCTAGCCTCATTATGAATGAAGAAACTAGTTATAGAGAGCAAAAATGTATTTAAATATAGTACCATGCTGTAAACGTGTTTGCTTCTGATGTTTAAATGGGACTATGTTCACAGGCGTTTACAAGACTTCCGGGGCTTTTGGAAGCAGTCTCAAGTGGAGACTTGAGCAACTAGTTGTTTTTTTTTTTTACTTCTGAATTGGTTTAATTTTTCAACACTGGATAATGCTGCTTGGGTATTTGATGCTCTGTTAAGGTTGTAAGTTATTATAGTACAAAACATACCTGCTTGCATATAGCAAATTGAGCCAATGTAGTTAGCCACCTGGTTATTTGGCATAATTCATTTAAAAATACAAATAAAAATTAAATCAATTTTTGAGACATTAAAACTTTTTCTTGTGGACTTGATTTTTGTGCTTAAAGTTTAAACATAGAACAACACTCAGCATTTATAATCTTGTTTGTACTGTAGCTACTGTGAGAACACTGTTTTTACATTTAATCTGTGTTTTGAATCTACACAGGGAAGTGTTTTATTGGCTCAGGGGATCTGCAGCGTCACATTCGCTCACACACTGGTGAGAAGCCGTATGCGTGTAACGCCTGTGGAAAGAGCTTCACCCGCTCGGCCATGCTGAGGAGACACAGCACTTCACACTGTAAAGGAGCTCCAGCTGAAAGCCCAGCAACAGAAAACACAGACCCACCTAGGGGTTCAGATGGAGCGGCCTCAGTCGCAGGTTCTGTCAGCCACAGTAGACCTGCAGCTACCAGTGAGGAGCATTTTCCCAGCATGATGCCCCATGCAGGGTTAGAGAAACCCCCACAGTCTGCTCCTTCACCATCTCAACAAGCGTCACATATAGACACTCCATCACCCAGCATGCACCTCAGCCCAGCCTCTACCCCCACCCCACTTCCAGAGCTTCGTTCTCTGGTGCCCCACCACCTCCTCTCCTCCAGCCACCAGGACAAGAGTGCACCTCTGACTGCTACAGACCACATGAAGCTGGCAAAGCCCCACCTGCCTCAGGAGGTGGTGTACGGTCCATACGTGGAGAACGGGAACATGTCAGTGGAGATGGGCAGAGGTGTAGTGGGAAGGCCGTACCTGCCCCCTTCAGACAATCACTGCAGTTCTCTGACTCCTTCTAGTAGACCCAGTAGTGGGTCCTACAGGTCCAGTGAAGGACAGTTTATCTCCAGTGTGACTTTGTGGGGTCTGGCAATGAAAACTCTGCAAAATGATAATGATATGGAGCAGTAAGACGTCCCATCGTTTTCACTCCCTCTACTCAGAAATGCAGTTCAGAGTGTGGACCCAGGTGCTTATTTTGACTGTTATGTTTTTTCTCATGATTGTTAAACAGAGAAGAATACAAAAATTATTGCTCCTTCGATGGAGAAAACATGAAATTAAAGTGCTTCCATGTTCTTCATAGGCTTAAAGTTCCTTTGATGAGTTTTAGCTACCTAGCAAACAAAGTCAAAGAAAAACTAAGGACACTTTGTGACCTAAAGGCTGAGGAAGACCATCAGCAATGAGAAAGATCATTTCTTCATTTATTTTTGATGTCTGTCTCTGCTGCTGTCAGGTGTTCAAGGAAAGGGCTGCCAGCATGTGGTGAAACAGCTTTAGTTGACATTTTCAACCGTAAAGATTGATATTTTATATTTTTAAAGTATACAGATTTAGACTTATTAAATAATGAGGCACTACTTAAACAAAATCTGCAAACATAAGGTGTACTGGTTTTGTCTACAGGCAAGGCCACCCGTAAGGAGGGTAAAGGAGGAGAGCTTTCTGAGGCCCAGTCAAATGGGGGGCACATGGAGGGCAGAAAAATCAAGGTCCATTGTAAAGTTAAGCTGTTATATCCACATTTTATTTTTTCAACCTGAAGAATAACCACTCTAATCCAAAAAACAAAAATATTATAATTTTAATGCTGTATTGTTAATAATATGGATGGGCAAATTAAACTAAACCATTTGGAAAGTATTATCAGACTCCATAGCTATGCCATAATGTGCACAAACATAAGGATGCCAGAAAATAAAGTAGAAGAAACTGAGAACTAGGGGAAAAGTAGTTAAATAGTTACAAAAAGATGCAAACATAGGAGAAAAGTGGCAAAAAAAATGGTTAAAAGGGCAGTTAAAGAGGAAAATATTGGTTGAAAGTGGCCATATTGTTTAAGAGAGGCAAAAATTTGCAGAAAAAGTATGAAGTATTGGTTAAAAGTGGTGATAATTGGTTGAAAATGGCAAATATTGATTAGAAGCGGGCAATATTGGTTAAAAGTGGCAAAAATAAGGCAGGAAACTTTTCAAAAGGGGCTTTAGAAATTGTGAAAATGGGTAAGAAGTGGCAGAAATGGGTGGGGAAAATTGTTGAAAAGATGTCAAAACTGGCTTAATCAAATAATTTTAACATCAGATAATTTTAGACACTTTTCAGGTCTAAAATAAGGTAAAAGTTTGCCTGAATGCTAACACCAGTGCTACTGGTTCAACAGATGTGCATTGACAATGTCAATAAATCACAACTGGGGAGGGCTCATTAGTGGAGTTTTTCAGGGGCTCAGCCAATTCTGAGAGCAGGCCTGTCCACAGAGTACTGCTAAAATAAACAAAGATGGGAAGTCCCTCAAAGAAATGTTAAAGAAATCACGAAACTCACACTTAATCATAACAGATAAAACCATTGTTGCTGTTCTTGAAATGTGAAGGCAAATATCTAATTTTTTGTTGATGATGTCACCACGTTAAACAGAGAAATCTCAACATCACTTATCAATGATTTCTAGGGATCAGCAGATGAAATTTCCAAGAGCAAATAATCCAACACAGTGACATCTACTGGTTGTACAATCATAAAGCAGCCTGTCATGACTTGTGAAAACATTGATATATTGCTGGAAAATTATAAAGTGTGGCCTAAAAAACCTAAACATCAAACATTTGGTAGTTTTGTTAGGGGGCTCTATGTGCTCATACCCTTATGGTAATTATTTAAATTATTCCGTGTGGATTTACAGGTTCCCTGTGGTAACATCCTATAATGCATCACAGCCAAATAAAGTGTTAAATACTTTTTACTTTGTAAATACTGCACAGCACTTTAAAATGTAGAAGTTTAAAACTTTGAATTTCAATTTAGTGTAAAAATATGAGCAGCAAATTCTATTCAGTGTCTTTGTGACTGAATTAAAATGTTTCTTAATGAAGCGAAGTGAGTCTGTTTCATTTTAAGCCCAGAATTTGTTAGTTTTCTTTATAGATCTAATTCCTTATCCTTATTTTTTGTTTGCACAACATTTACATCTGGTGTTGCACTGAGGGTGTGGAGTTGTGCAAAAGAATCGATGGTAATGCATGCATTTTCCACTGTGGCTTTGGTCACAAAATCCACGAGATGTAAAATTAAAATGCTGTCCAATAAATCAAGGAGGGAAACAGGAAAAATAAAAAAGCACAATGTTCTGATTCTGAATCTGATGTTGGGTTTTTTTAAGCCAACTCCTGCAAAAAAACACATCTAGTCACAAAATCATCAACATCTAGAACTAAAATTTGGAGTAACTAATAATGGAGTAATGTTAGTTCACTTTTAGTAGTTGCTAATGGGTTTAAGCATTGCTTAAAGCATGGATTTAGCTTCTGTGCAGACTGAATGTGTTTGTGACATATTTGTCATGTGTGAGCTTCACACTTACCACATCCATTAAACAGTGTGCTGAATGTTTCAGCAGCGCTCTGGGCATGCAGTGTTCACCACAAGATAGTCCGCCAATAACTGGCTGTCATCGTCACAAAATACATGTCCTGTTACTGCATGCCTGCTGGATTAGTTGCTTAGCGACACATAGGATAAGGATAAATCTGTTATCATGGCGTTCATTCTCCTTCATTACCCTTCACATCAGGTCTTCAACCACTGACAGTTATGGGTGGACACTAAATGCCTGTAACACTGAAATGTGTTTTACATGAATTTATGAAACCTGCTGTACTTAGATGTAACTAGGGAAGCTGGTGATGTTTCACATCACATGAAGAAATTATTCAAACCCTGGTGAGCTTGATCATGTTCTCACTTTGCAGCAGACACCACAGTGTGAGTGTGAAGAGAACCCATCTGTCTTCACAGCAGAAAGCACCAAGCAGCAGGACAGCAATGAAGGAGAATCTAAAATCATCAAAAGGCTCCAGCTTTTAGCCTTCATTATAGCACACTGCTTCATAATGCAGTGATCAAACCAAGTTTTGAGTTAATTTTTATTTACTTACTTGGTATCACCACACCCTGGAGCAAAGTGGCCAACCAGTTCCCCAGAATGATGTCAGGCCCCTTACAAAACCATGATGCTGCTTTGCTGCTGTGACCTCATGTCCTTGTGCGACTACTTCTTTTAGTACCTCTGTATGTTACAGAAACCTTTGTCTTGTCTGTATGTTAAACCTCTCAGGTCCTCTGAGTGCTGTTCCCATAGCTCTTTCAATGCTTTAAAGTCCGGCTCTCATTTGACGTTTGAATTTCGTGAGTGTTGTACTCAGTGACTGATTTTCATCTTTGTTCAGCCGAAGCTTGGTTTTGTGTCGTGAAAAAAATGTTACAAAACAGTACAATACTTCTTTTTATGACAGTTAATGTGAGAGTAATTTAAGAAGAGGGAATACACATCAAGTTGAAAAGCAAGGTCTAAGAGTATTAGTTCTCTCTGCAGTAGTATGCAAATATCATTACAAAAATTAGATCTTTTTCAATACAATAATTGTAGGACATATGCAGTGGATTCAGAGATTGCTGAATGATGAGATGCATTAAACTCTTTGCTCTGCACAAACGTGTTTTTATTCCCACTGAAATGCTTGTGAACAAATTACTTGTACTACAAACCAAAAAACCAGAAAACTTCCAATAAAAAAATTCAGTCCTATACAGATGCTACTGTTTTATGTATAAATTCTACAAGATGGCAAAAGACCCTTACCCTTTTCTTAATTTTATGAACCAATTATGTTCAGTACAAATTGGCTTTTTGACCAAAAAATTACAGTGAAAAGTCTTTCATGTCAAAGTGAAAACAGACTTCTGCAAACTAATGTCAATTGAAAAAAAAATATCATTTAAAATAAGTGACTGCCTTAACTCTCAGCCCCCTATTCACTAAGTGGATACACCTTTGGTTGCAATCACAGCTCTGAGTCTGTGTAGATAGGTCTCAATCAGGCTTTCACATCTGCGAACTGCAATTTTATGCCATTTTTCTTTGTAGAAATACTAAAGCTAAGTCAGGTTGCTCAGGGATCAGGCATAAAACAGTCCTTTTCAAGTCGAGTCTATATTCTGCTGCATTCATTTTATCCTCTACCTTTACAAGCCTTCCAGGGCCTGCTACTGAGAAGCATCCCCACAGTATGATGCTGCCACCACAGTGCTTCACAGTGAGGATGGTGTGTTTGTGGTGATGTGCAGTGTTTGGTATTCTCTAAACACAGCGTCTCGTCTGATGGCCATAAAGCACCATTTTGGTCTCAGCAGACCAAAGAACTTTCTCCCACTTGACCATGGAGTCTCCCACATGCCTTTTGATGAACTCTAGTCGAGATTTAATCTGAGTTTTCTTTAATAGCGGCTTTCTCTTTGCAACTCTCCCGTAAAGCTTTGACTGGTCTCTCCATCTCAGCTGCTGAAGCTTGTATTTCCTTCAGGGTAGTCTTGGTGGCCTCTCTCTCTAGTCTCCTTCTTGGTGAGGACGGTCTGATTAGGCAGATTTTCACGTGCAGTATTCCTCCCATTTCTTGATGATGAATTTAACTGAGCTCTGGGAGATGTTCAGTCTTGAATATTTTGTATCCGTGCCCTGACTTATACTTTTTCAATAGCTTTTTCTCTGAGTTGCTTGGAGTGTTCCTTTGTCTCATGGTGCAACAGTAGCAAGGAATACTGATTAACTGGACCTTCCAGACACAGGTGTCTTCATGCTACAACCACTTGAGACACACTGTGCTCTGGTGATCCCTGTTTCACTAATTGTGAGAAGGTCATTGACTTTAAAGGCGGTGAATATTTATGCAGTCACTCATTTCACCTTTCATATTTTTGTGTAATAAATAGGGGAAATACTTTTTATAGGCACTGTATCACTGTATTCTGTCATTTATCACCAATAATAGTCAAATTCTCTGCGTTGATACATCCTCAGAGGTATAACATGCAACATCAGGACTGATCTCCATTCACACACAAAGCCTTTTTTTGACCAAAGTCTCCCGTGTTTAGAAAGTCTGTCCTTTAATCATTGTGCTCTTGCAGCATAATTGCCCCATTGTGCCTCTACAATCAGAATCCCTGGGTGAGCAGGACTGCCTCTATTTTCCCATGTGGCAGCGGGGCATTCTGGGAAGAGTTTTATACTAAAAGAGTCATGTGTAAAACATGTTTGAGCCTCAGAGCAAAACATAAACAAGGTGGACAGAGCTGTGTAATGTTTCCTGTAAGTGTGAACACAGAGCTGGGAGCAACAAACCCAGATGGAAGTTTTTTCTCATTTTTTAGAAAGTCATAGCTTGATAATATATTTTGTATCAAGATATCTAGAATATCTGCCTTATTAACATATATGTTACATATATATTATGTAACTTAGATTTTATGATCAGTAGCATTTCATTATACTTCTTCTCTGTGGATCATGTTTTTAACTCTGCACCCCCTTTCTGCACCACATCTGTCAAAGATGTCATCAGTAGAGATCAATTTCTGATTTTTTTTTTGTTTGTTTCTGGGTGCTATATTGATGAGGTAAAATGTCCACTTTAACAGATTTGCTGCAATATAAAGTAGGATATATTTTGTAAAAAAAAAAAAAAAAAAACACATTTTACCATATTTATGGAAGAAGAATGTCTGCAGCAGAGCAAAATGACAAATCACTAAAATTTTCTGAAAAGATAATATATTATTTGAATATTTGTGTTAACAGGATTTTTTATCAACTGGAGAATATCTTTGATTCCTAATAGAACTAAAGGAGTTCTAGTTAGCGTGGAAGAAAAGGACTTATTGAACAGTCATTACAAGGTAATTACTCCGGCAGTGCTGCTATCTGTTAACAGCATGACTTACTTTGAAGGGGAATTTTGTTTTCCCATCTCTCTCTTTCTCTCTTTCTGCAGCTCCCCATCATGCTAAAGTTAATCCTGATTATGTACGCTGTCTAACTGGTGCAGAATGAGACCACAGCTAATGCCATTTTACCCAGAAAATGTTTCCAAAGCTCGTCTTTTGTTTTGGCATCTAATCATGTTTCATTGCTTTGTGTCAGTACAGGCATATGAGGATAGGTTTAATTAACAAGCGAGTGTGAAATGTATGAATCCACCCTGAAACCGTTCACTGTGACATTTTTCATGGCAGAGAACAAGACCAGCACGGTGACATTTGCCAGAGTCTCCTACAAAAAACAGGAGATTTTTGTCTTTTCTTTGTACACTTGCTTTACTGACTGACGTGTTTTCAGAGAGCCTATTTTTATTCTAACATAAGAAATGTCTTCACCTGTTCATGCTTCCAAAAACAGGGGCTCTCCATCACTGTTTGAATTTTGCACGTTTTTGATACACCTCCTTTGCTTCACAGTTTTCGCTATTATCAAACATGAAACTGCATTAGCACCAGAGGATGTGGACGTGCTTTGGCAGCCGTTCCAGCTGAGCAGTAATTGCTGTGGAGTTGCGGCGTGTTGCATTGTTGGATGAGATGGATAAGTGGCTGACCTAGTCTCTGTGCTATAATTCCTCTGTGTGTCGCAATATGAAAGAGGCTTAAGCAGAGGAAAAGAAGAATAGCAATTGTTCCACCTATCGCTCTTGTTATAGTCTGTCCTCCTGTACCTCCCTTCATTTCCATTTTCTCCACAGGTAGCCCACAGAATTTCTCTTTTTTCCATCAATACACCTGTTTCCAGTTCTAATCTGTCCTGAATCTGCCTCATCATGATTCAGCTGCCATCAGTTTCTCCAGATATCTATCTCCTTTCTTTGTTTACCGCCTCATCCTATTTGTCTTTTGCGTTCTTTTACCTATCAGGTTTTATTTTCTCAGGCCTGAATTGAGCTAGGTGCCTATAATGCTTTACCTTGGTGCCTCACTGCCTCTTTCATATAACCTGACAGAAAGTTATTGTTTTCCACATCAAACCATCATAATTTTCACATGCACTTTTCCCATTTGTTAACATGGAGATGGCAAAACTTACAAACTATGAACTGCAAAGGGCAGCTCCAGATGTTTGGCTTCACATTTTGGTTGCATCATACCATCCACCACCTTATATAGTAGGCGGGATCCCACAGTAAAGCATGCTGCAGCGCAGTCTCATAACAAGTAAATTATTTGGCATCGTGAAGTCAGCATCAGACCCCTCACACAATGCTAACAGCAAAATTTTTCAATGCCAACAACGAGCAAAGACAGTCTGACAGACCTGAATAAGATTAAACTTCCATAAAGGGTAAGAGTAAGGGTTTATGTAACTGTCAGGATACCAAAAGTCAAAAGTTAAAAACCTGACCTGCAAACCCTAATTACAAAATGTTTAATAAAGCAGAATAAACAGTCTGCTTACAGCGAAAAACCTCGTCCTCCATGAAAACATCACAGAAAGGATGGCTCATGTGTTACCGTTAGCTGTGTAACCTACGTACATGATAGAGCTACAAAGCAGTTATGTAAGCCATGCATCTACATTATTTATGAGGCTGAGTAAGTTTCAGCTATATTTGCTAAAACTCACTTGCTAAAGCTATCTTAGTTATAGATGACGGGCTATGTAGCTGTAGCCAGGTGTTAAAGTAAGTCATATATATTTTATCCACTAATTATGTTATATTCATACTATGTTAGTTACCTAAAATGTTAATGTTCTTTGTTTTTTTCTTATGTATCTGACATCGTTTTGTCATTGAAATGAGGATTAGAATGTAGGTTGATATTCACAGGCAGTTACAGATATGGTCACTAGGTGACCGCATCGAGTAGCAACAAACGTCAGTGCATAATGGTCTTTCACTTCCTGTTTACTCTGCACATGTTAACCTGGAGATTTACCGGTATGACTGAGCTGTTTTCTGTGCATTTTGTAGGCGGTTTATTGTTAAATCTGTAGTTAACCAGTTTTATTCTCTGTTTTGTATTGATAGCCTGAGCCCACTGTCGTATTTTCTTAGTTTTTTTATTTCTTCCTTTATTTTATTTCTACTCAAGAAAACACAAGCTATTGTGAGTGAAGCTAACATAAGGCTCACTGAGATTGTAAAGCACTTTAGGTGAACTAACAGAGTTCAAGAATTTTATGCACTCTGAAAAGACAGACTTTGAGTTGTTGTCAGCGATAGAATTGCAGCTACAAGAGCCCCATAGTTATTGTGTCTTGTGTTGCAATGTAATTGACCTATGGCTAAGCCAGACGCTATTGCAGGTATCACAGTAGGAGACATTTCACAGGAGGCCATTGATGATTTTTGGAGACAGAAAGATCACATATCATCTAGAAGTCACCAAATGGGTCTAAACTACGCACTGGAGGTATATTAATCATTTTATTGTCAAGAAGGTAGATAAAAAGCTACGATTACAAGCCAAAATTTACAGGTTCCAGTGCAAACGTGATAAACCACATCTCGTTGCCATCACAATCTCAGACCACAAGATAGAGGATCAGCATCAAAGTGCCACTGAAGTTAAGGGTTTAGGCTCAGAATATGAGAAAAATATAACAGCCTTTTTACCATCTTTACCACAAGTGTCTCTCCGTTAGTTTGGTGCTACAGTATTTACATTGAATCATTCAGCATAACGTTTGCCAACCATTGTTATCTTGGCTATTACAGATAAGTTAATGAAACTAAGCTCCAGAAGTTAACGTTAGTTTAACTAGAGCCCTTTGGACAACAGTTAACAATGATGTACGATCACCAAAGTACAAAAATTAAAACAAAAAATGCCAATGACCTCCCAACAAAACGTGACACAACAAACAACACAGCTAGGAGCTAACATTAGGCTAACTTTTGCTAACGTTAGAGATGTTAAAAATAACTTTCTATTTCTTTCCAGCAAATGGACAATATGTAGCCTCAAAGACGATGTTGGCTTACCTTAGAACAGATGTAGATATCCTTGTTAATTTTATTCACGCTGAGTTGATGTTGTGGTCTACCGCACAACTTTATCCAAAGAAGACACTTTTCTCGGTTTAGATGTGGCTTAGGAAAGGGTAAAAAATACACTCCGTTGCCCAGCCTCTCAGGATACCTTGTGTTGGAGTCGCACGTACCCCATGAACAACGTTTGACCATTTTTAAACGTAAAATCTCAAAAAAACCTCATAAAACCAGATGAAAACTGACTTTCTACCATTCATTTCAATGGACGTCCAGGCAGCAGTTGTCCGAGTGTACTGGAATGGCTATACGCACTGTGACTGGCTCATCGCGTTTGAGGGCGGGACTTAGCCATAGGTCAATTCCACAGGTTAGATAGCCAACATAGCTGTGTAGCTAACATAGCTTAAGCTAAGCTCACAAAGCAGCTATGTTTACTAAAGCTTTTTTTGCTGAAGCTCACATTGCTAAAGCTAACTTAGCTGAATTTACTTCTGCAGTAAGCCTTAGTAGCAAAGCTATGTAGCTTTTTACAAAGCTAAAGTGAGCCATCTTTTGTGTGACTACTCCTAAAACAGGTCCACACATAATTTAATCCCAGATTTAAAAAAAAACAAAAAAAAAAAAAAACTTTTTTCTCTTTTACTTAAGAAATTTAGCTAATCTGTAATGTTTGCGGCATGGTTATTTGATGAATGTAACTGCCAGACTTTTCTTTGGCAATAATGATGGATTAAAAAAAATTGATCTAAAACTTGAAATACGTTACTGGCAAATTATAGCACTTTCTTTCTGAGATATAAGGCCTACAGATCTACAGCCAGACCCTTTTACAAGTGAGACTTCCTTTCAGACCTGGAGTTTCATGGCTCAGACCAACCCCCTATGGAAATGCAGCAGTAAATGAATATGTTTAAAGACTTGTTTAACAAGAGTTAACAAATGAAGAAAGCCTCCAGTACTCTGGTAGTTTGTTCCACAGGTGATGAGGTAGAAACTAGAAGCTGCTTTATCCTGCTTGGTTCTGATTCTAGGAACAGTGTAAACCTGCTTCAAAGGACCTGAGGGGTCTGGATGTAAGAAACTAGATCTGATAGGTATTTTGGCCACAGATTGTCATTGTAACTCGTATTCCAACTTGTTTTTCCGACTTCTAACCGGAAGTGACAAATGGAATGTCTCCCAAAGTTGGATTTACAACTCGTGAACTCGGTCTTTCCCAGAGCACCCCGACCTCAACAACACAACATGGAAGCACAAGGCATTAAGTGTAGTAAAGCTGTGATTCTGAGCTGTCTTCAGAACCTTTTGCTCTTTCTCAGTGCGTTTTCAGCAATTGTAGACACAGCACAGCCCCTTTGGCAAGCTTAAAGGGGATACAAAACAGACAAAGGGGCGAGAAGGGATTTTTTAAAATTTCCAAGTAGATACTACATGAAGGGGTTGCAGGACAAATTATACACAGGCAAAAAACCCTTAGTGACATTTTTTCTCTTTTTAGGTCATGCTTTACCTACTCAGGGCTTCTCCAAAAGTGGTCAACATATATATCTGTGTTAAATTTATTGGTGTTTTTGGTTAATGAACATAGTCACCCCAGCCCAGATAAGCCCAACATAAGCACGCAGGCCCTGAGGTGAACTGGTTCTTTGATTTGGTTTGGCAAAGAGTTTAGCAAGGGGAACCATTTTTTTCTGATCAAGAACCAGTTCTTTGGCTGTGGAAAAACAAAGGACTGGTGCCAGCTCAGGCACTAGCTCTGAACCAGCACTAGACCTAGCTTGGTGGAAAAAGGATATGATTGAGCTAATAACACTGATTAGCAGTTGGGTTGCTTAAGGCCTGATGTAGGTTTGAGCTGGCCCTGATATATTTTACAGTATACTTCAGTGGAGTACACAGCCTAGGGTAGTGTTGTCCAAAATATCAAACTACTGTTCACACATGCTGGAAAAGATGGCAGGTAAACTGCCTTTTTTTTCAAACAGCTAATTGTAAACGGACGTTTGAGGTAATTATCACAAAAATTTGACTGCTTTTTTCACCCACTGTTAAAGTCTGGTAATAAACTGGCATGCTAACTGGCCACTTGTTGAACCTCGGGTTCAAGAGGAACAATGCAGACACCGTCCTGAAAATGGGACAGTGGACCAGCTCTTTTCTTTTGCAAGGCTACCTGAAGGAGCATGGGAGTTTGCTCATCCAGTCTACATGTGTTTTGAATATTGGGTTCTGGGTCTGCTGCTGCAAGCCAACAGGTCCCCAAATAACCAGAGTGAGAGTTGTGTCTGCATTCTCAGCACAAAAGTTGGACACGTTCCCTGTGGGTGTTGGCCTCTGTCAAGGCTGCACTTTGTCTCCCATTATGTTTGTGATTTTCATGGGCAGGATCTCAAGGCAATGGCCATGGCCATCTGCCGGAAAATGGTGAGTTAGTCCCTCCTGGTGGAGAGTGAGTCTTTGCCCCAAGTGAAGGAGTTCAAGTATCTCTGATGTGTAAGGTAAAGCTTTCTTTTTACCAATCCAATCCTCACCTATGGTCATAAATTACTGGTAATTAATGAAAGAATGAGATTGCAGGTTCAAGCAGTCAAAATGAGATTCCACAGGCAGAAGTCTAGACTCAGCCTTACGAGGAGCTCAGACATCCATATGGATCTCGAAGTAGAGATGCTGCTCCTTCATATTGAAAGGAGCCATTTGAGATAGTTCGGGCATCTGATCAGGATGCCTCTTGGTCACCTCACTCTTGAGGTCTTTGGGGAATGTCCAATTTGGAGGAGACCCCAGGGCAGACCCAGAACTCACTGGCAGGTATATATATCCCATCTGGCCAGGGAATACCTTGGCTTCCCTCAGGAGCAACTGTTGCTTGGGAGAAGGACATCTGGGTTGACTTACTTCGCCTGCTGCCACCTTAACCTGACCCTGAATAAGCATCAGATACAGTACCAAATCATTACAAACAGTACTGACAGAACCTATCTGACAACAGCACTGTGATTACTGCAAAAAAACTGTTTAACTACATCTGCACAACACACCAGTACTTACAGTAGCCAGGTCACTACTGTTCCCTGTAGCCGTTTTTGAAAGGTGAGTTGTGTATATCCAACATTGCTATTGCTTTCCTGACACAGTATTCAGCCAATCAGGTCACAGGATCAGATGCTGCAAGAGTTTTGTAAAGCATGTTAGCAAACTAGCATCTCTTTTAAAACTTTCCTATTATTTGCATGTTTGGTAGACTGAACCGAAAATCTGGCACACGAGGCTGAGTGTAATACTTCATTCTTTTACATGAATCCAGTATCTGCATAATCCTGACATGTTCTCAGACTGTGCATTCAGGTCAATGAGAAACCCTCCATGAAATCCAGTCAGTGCATGCATCTCTGATAATTATCTTAAACACATCCAAACTCATACTACATTTTAGAGAC
Source organism: Cheilinus undulatus (assembly GCF_018320785.1). NCBI lineage: Eukaryota > Metazoa > Chordata > Actinopteri > Labriformes > Labridae > Cheilinus > Cheilinus undulatus. The sequence continues at coordinate 20,137,945 of NC_054867.1, read as the reverse complement.
TTGGTTTGTCTTGCTCAGATCCTTTTGATTTCCTGTTATCCAATCAGGCTCAACAAAGCCCTAATCGCATGGACAGAGCCCTTCAGGCAGAGAGTGTGTGGGTGTGAGTGTATGAATATGAGTGTGTATTCCAGAGAGAAGAGGGAGGAAAGGAAGAGTAAAAGCAAGGGGGCGATGGGAGAGATGTTGTAAAATTAGCCACGCTGTCAGAGCAGTTTGCACTTGGCGTTACACAAATTGTCATCAGTGAAGCAGAGTCAGGGAAGCCCCCCTCACTCCCTCTCATGTTTAGTGAGCTGTCTCTCTCTCTCTCGTCCTCTCTCTTGCCCGCTCGTTGCCTCAGCAAACTCATTATTGGATGACAAACTGCCCCAGCTCATACAGTAGGCCTAGATAAAAAAAAAAAAAAACATTGTATATTCAAGCATCATTGCACAGAGTTAGGATCACCTGTATAGATGTGTATTTGTCAGTGTGTGTTTTGCAAGCATGCATGAATGGAGCCTGACTTGTTCTCTGGCTGTCACAGATTGCATAATTCAAGTCTCGACAAAGTGAATCATGTTTTCAGAGTTGTAAACATAACTTATTCAGTAGTACTGCCACTTTTGTACCATTATTCTACAGTTCAGGGGACCTGTCTGCTCACAGTTCTGCTTAGAGCACAAGCTTTTTCTTTCAACTGTTGAGTTTTTTTAAACTGGCATTAAAAATGGGCTGAAGATGATACTGGTGTCTCTACAAAGCCTACAAAAGCAATGTGCTAAATTGCTAGTATTTTTACCTGCTGGCTGCCTGCAGGCTGGATGCCAAAACATCTTTTTTAAAATGAAGCTTGGCGTTAGTTCATGCAGGACACAGTAGTCATACACCCAGCCATGATCAGCTGATGGCCAGCTGATCCCAGTTATTGCCTCCCAGCTCCCACAGCCAATCACAACTCTATCTCTCAACACAGCAGCCCATTTAAATATGACTTACTTCTCACTAATCCCTCCTTGAATTTACTGTATACTGATGCAAATGCCGCTGCTGGCAAATCTTAGCCTCCTCCACCCCAGCCTCCTCCTTTATAGCATAAAGCTTGTTGCACCCTAATATTGAAATTCATGCTAGTAGTTTTTCATTGCTTTTGAACTAATTTTATTGCATTCTGTACAAATTGACATTAATGTATCCATCCATATGGGGGTTTCAAATCATGCGCTACCTGGAAAGTCAAAGCATTTTCTTTAACTAACCCAGGGAGCATCTTTTGAGCAGAGCCCTCTCTGCCAAGTAAAACTGTACATCCAGCCAAAAATTACAGTGGACAAGCCCTAAGCTCTCTGGGTGAAAAACAAAACTCTCTAAAACTTTGGATACAGCGTACAATCAAGCCAGAAATGCTTTCTTGCCCATTTATACCTAAAACTCACTAAATTACACGGAGAATCTGTACCTGTCTGTAGTGCTACATAGCCAAGCTTTTTCAAGCTTGCCCTGTTTCAAGGAGCAACTCAACTGAAATCACTGGAGGCTAATAACACTACTTTTACCAAGTATGTCAAACAACCCAACTTCTGAAATAGTGTGTAAAGACTGTGTGGGGGAGTGTTATCACCCCGGACACCTGGTAGTGTGGAGATCCCATTTACCAGAGAACTGATGAACCGATTATTGTCATCTGTATGAGTAGGTGAGGGAGCACCACCTTGCTTTCTAAAAGCCAGGCATTATATGGCCACAAAGTGTGTAAGCTGGACGGACTGCTGTTGTCTGGGGTCATGGCTTGGGGCTTACATTCGACCATTTGTGCTGTCCAAAACTTAGAGTGTTGTTCCCAATGAAGATTGTTAAATCTCGTCACCAGCCTGTGGCACATATGTCCACTATTTCAGTTTCATATTGATGTTTTTATATCCTATTTTTTTCATCGTTTGGTTATCTGTGATTATATGTATGCTTATGATTGGGCCTACTTTAGGTGTGTATGCTACTCTCTGCTTGGGTCTTCATTGTGGGGAAACCACTTTGCCAAAGCAGCCCCTTGTTTCCCCCTAGTGTTGAAGTGGCTTTGATGTTCTTAAAGTGTATAGTGGTCCTTATTGACTGACATGCATGCAGGAAGGAAAGATGCAAGAAGGATATAAAAGTGATTAGTTCCCCCCCCCCAAAAAAAGACAGAATAAAAAAAACACAGGAGTCCCCCTGTAAACATTCAAATGAGATAATCCATTAATTAATTAATATTTCTTTAATGAGAAAATATTATGCAACAAAAACATTATTGAATTGTGATTCTTCAAACGACTTTAACACTCTTAAAATCGAGAAAAGTAATTTGGCCACATGCTTTAACATGAGCTATAACTGGCGCATGCCCAGTGACTGTGCACTTGAAAATATCAGTCCATTGATCACATAACAAGTCAGCTCTCTCCAATAACAAAAAATGAAGGCGTCACTCCTCTTTGAAGAGGCCAATCCCCGCCTGTTTCCATGGCAAATAGCAGGCGAGGCTATTCCTCAACAGCCAGGAAAACAAACGAAGAGGACTCGGCTTTTTCCGGATGGAATCAGGATCAGAGTCGCCCCCTCCCCTTTCTGACTGTTCGGCGCGACAGCAACATCAATCGGATCCTGGTCTGCGGTGTTGTGTGTTGAGATTGTTTACATCCAATCAAAAAAGTGAGAAAGAAAGTGAGCTGCTGCAGAGATGGACTCCGCTGATCAGGTGAGTAAAGCAGTGAGGAGAACGATCTTTTTGACCCAGAAACATGAGTGTTTACCTGATAAATTAACCAATGTGGCGTTAATTGGTTAAAGACATTAGAATGCTTTCTTTTTTCTGTCTTTACGCAGCTGGCATCTAAAGGGACATTTCAAGTGCTCAAATTACCTCTGGGATTTATCCGCGTTTTGGAGTGGGTAAGTTAAAACTTTGATGTTTTTTGCATGCAATCAGCTAATTATTTACTGCCAAAACATGAATGAATTATGTAATGTAGGACAAGATGAGTGTGTTTTTATGTGCTTCTAGACTCGTTCGGTTTGGACTTGATCCATTCACGCATCTCTTTGGTACAACTTATCACATCTGTTGGGCATTTTAGTGCGCGTGTTACTTCCTCACAGTGATGGACCTTACCAGCAATCATTTGGGCTTTGATCCGTTACACCGTGACTAATTGGCTCAAGTTTATGTAAGGATTTATAGCTCCGTGAGAACTACATGTCAGGGGAAGCTGCTGTGATGATTTTTCAATTATGCGTAATTTGGATGCGTTGTGCCATCCATGTGCGCCATTCCACATACACTTGGCCCCTTTTTCTTTACTCAAAGTGACATGATATAACATAGACCAGCAGTAAGAACGGGGTGTCCTAGGTCTGACTGAATCAAAGCTACTACCTCTCTGTCTGGGTGCCTTCTAGTCTGTGGTGTTTATTGTACAGTGCAGAGCAGCCCAAAGGCAGAGGGAGATAAGTGATTTTCTTTGATGTGAGTTTAGAGAAATTACTGTAGCCATAAGGGTATTCAGCTTGCACAGATAGGGTGTGTGTATGTGTGTGTGGGGCTGTCTTTCCCACTTTTTCTAAATGCCATCAAATGTGCAGAGAATCCTCCTGCAGCAGAACACTCGCTGCTCCATAAAATCATATAAAAACAGACCCCCCTCTCCTTTTTTTGACAAGAAAAGAGAGCGAACCTCGCTTAAACTCACTCTGGTCAGAAACATGACATTTTAGTTGAGATAAGGCAGATGTCTATCAGTGAGGTGAGTTCCAGTGAGTGTCCCTTTGGGCTGTTTGTGTATGTGTGACCAGATTCACTGTGATATTTGTTGGCCAAAGAACAAGCAGATGATCCAAAGCACCATCTGTATGATTAAGATAACACTCTGTAAAAGCTCCTTTCATGTGTCTTATTTTTGCTCTGTCTGTGTGTCTGTGGAGGGTAGAGGGCAGCATGTGTGACTGAGCGAGCATCACTGCACACTGGCCTCTATCACCCGGTGTTGTATCGGTCCAGGATTCGCCTGACAGTGCTCAGATGTAGGTTGTCATGATATAATATGATTTTACCCAGTGAACACCAGGAGGAAACATTGAAAGGAGAAAATAAATCATATTTTGTAGCATTTCTCCAAAATGCTTTTGCAACACTGGGAAAAAAAAGCTAGAATTTGTAGAAATTCTGCTTTAAAATGTGTGTGTGTGTATATATATATATATATATATATATAGTCATGTGTATTATATAATTCATATAGTCACGTGCATACAGGGCCTACTAAACATATAGACCCCCTTGGATGTTTTCCCTTTTATTGAGTTTATAAATCAGTCATGATCAATATAATTTAAAAAAAATTCTTGATGTAAAAATGAAAACAGATTTCTACAACGTTATGTGCCTTGGAAATTTTTGCATCCGTTCCCTGACTTGTCCTTTTCAATAACCTTTTCTCTGAATTACTTGGGGTGTTCTTTTGTCTCTGTGGTGTAATAGTAGCCAGGAATACTGATTAGTAAGAGGGTAAAACATTCAAGGGGGTGAATGCTGTTTATAGGAACTGTAAGTTTTAGGCATATAGAGCGCCAAGGTTTCACCACAGGGCCCAACGTGCTGCAACCAGGGGCTGGGGGTAGGGGTGTTCAGAGTCCAGCTCGACATATATACTATGTGTTGCTTGAAAGCCAAGGTCAAGCTCAACAGCATCTTGCCCAGGCCTTTTCACCCTTGTTAATACCCCCACAGACCATGGCAGTTTTTAGGCCCTTGGGATATCTACAGCACAGCCAGGTGCTTGTGCCACCTCTACTTACTATTCAGTGCCAACATGAGGTCCAGAACCCCCCTAAGGGAGGTGACAAAGATCTCAGGGGGGTGGGCAAGAGGCCTTGTCTGTTCTGAGCTTAGACTGGCATATATATAAATTGGATTGACTTAAACAAAAATCATGGCAAAACTTTACTGAGATAGTTTATGCAAACATCTTTTGGTATGCTAAACAGTCCTATTATACATGAAACAATAAAAAATGATGTTGATTTTTAACAGCAGTGTATCATTTTTTTAATTCTTGTGGGTGGTCTTGGAGGGGGTTGACTTTTCTTAGAAACAAATAGGGGGGGCTGCAGGTTAAAAAAAAAGTTTGGGAACCACTGTCTTAGACTGTGCTTACTCGGCCCAGGTGTGGACACCCAGAGCACCACTGGGGTTGTGTCAATCCTCCTTCCTGCCCGATGATGGCTTATTTGCCACATTTTACCTTACTTTAGCCTCAGTTTTGTGGTCCGAACATGTCTAAAAGTTCTGCACAGTATTGTACTGTACGTATATATTGTATGCATTTCAGTGGAGTTCTTACATCACTTCAAATATTTCCAACAGTTTTCAATGCTAGTGAAATAATGAATTTTTAAAGTTGTAACAGGGTGTGTCTTGTTATGGTGGCTGTCATGATGGAACCACAATGGCTAAAACATCTTGTTTATTGTTGCCATGGAAACAGTGGAAATTAAGGGAAAGTGGGAACTACTACTTGAAGCTGCTCTTTTGCTTCATCTCATTTATGTTTTGTGCTGTTTACTTGTGATGAACCACAACTTTACCCTGCCAACAGTTGTGAGTTGACTCACTATGAGAGTCATTTCGCACTCATAGTGCGGAACGACTCCCCTGTAACATGGCGGCCCCACTAGACATTTTCAGGTTGGGTAAAGACCTGGCCAGCTGCTGAACAGCCTAACCTCTGTGACTTGCCTCTTGTTTTGAATCGATGACTGTTTTTAAAACTCTGAGATTGCTTGCAGCACAAACCAGAAAGGGCACTTTTAACAGCTTTTCTCCCTCTTTGCTAAAAACGTATGGATAAAACCAAAAAGTCGGTTTGCTGATGAGTAAATACACCTTATGGCATGAGGTGCATTTCCCCTCATCTGCCTCTGACAACTGCAGTGTGTTTTGTCTTTGCCTCTGCTCAGACTGACTGCATCCAACTCTTTAACAGTGGTGGTCTAATGTCAGCATTCACTGTGTGACAGAAATATAAATGGCACACAACCAAAACTTTATGTTCTCATACTCATACAATCACTTTGCACCCTGCTTGTCATGTTGCTTAGCTGATGTTGGGAAGTTCAAATGTATGTCTGACCACAGGGTAGCGATTCAGGTTGCATATTTGTGTTTTGCTGGACTGTTCTGTTTTTAAGGGAAACAGACTGCCCAGTTAAATCTGGTTTGAGCATCAATATTGTTACAGCATCTACAAACAGACGTTAAAAAATGTTCACTGTTGAACTTCTAATGAAGTCTATATAGCATTGGCCATGCACGTCTTTTAGATATTTTCTAAACAGATAAATCCTCTGTGTACAATCAAAAGGACATTGATACCTGGTCCAATACTTTGGTAGCAAAAATTTAAGTCCTTGGATCCAGATATGGATTATTTCTCATTTTTAATTATCAAAAACTGCAGGCAAAATCCTTCACATTGTCTGAACTGCACCAAAATATTTGCTGTTTACTTTGTTTTCAATTTTTTTTGTTTTTATTGACATGTCCCTCCTTTTCTACAAATGCTCAAGAAATAGATGTAGTATTTTTAAACATGGGTACTTTTTTAATACTGTCAATCATTAAATCATAGAGTTTTAAATATTTTAAAAGACATACCATCAAAAGCTATTGATAGCTTTCAAATTCTGATGACCCAAATTGTATGGTTCTATTTAAGAAGACTAAAAAAAGACAGCCTACCACTTCATGGTCATAGTGTTATTATAAAAGTGACCTTTTCATTGCAGTGCATTTTTTCCTTGCCTGCAGTTAAAAAGAGGGAAACATTTCCAACCTCTTCATGGCCAGTGGACCTATAAAAGTGCAAACAATTCAAATAATGACCCAGGTATTCTGATTTATTCTGCAGCACCAGCAGCGATAGTAAGACTGATCCTTTCTAAAACTATGAATGAGATACATACAGAGTACTCTTCTTTTTTCAGGCTAGAGTCTACAAAACATGACTTCACTAATTGCTTGCAATCCAGCTGTAGCAAACCCGAGGGTAATGGATGTGTCCATTTGTCTTCAGGTGTAGCTTATTGAATGTTTTCTCACAAAGAAAGAAAAAAAGAGTCCAAAAAGGCACAAGATTAATTTAAAGTGTCTCTCACTGACCCTCTTAATTGAGATAAGATGCATCTGAGTAAAGTTTAACAATTCTATGACAATGCATCATACTCAATAATTTGCAGAAAAAAAGCATATATATAAAACCATATTCAAAAAAAAAAAACAAAAAAAAAACAAATATTGAAAAAAAACAACAACTATAATATAGAGAGATGTTTATATAGATGAATACAGGTACAAATATGCATACTATCTTGCCTTTACACCTGTATCTGTAGAAATTATTTAGCTTTTTTTCTTGCAAAAAAAGTAAGAATAAGAAAGTAGTATGTAAGTTGTTTGATGCTGTGAGGTTGGGTGAGTGAAAATTATGCTTCAAGGTCTTAAGCCCTGGATGTTCTCCTTGAAGCCCCAAACCTCTTTGGGGTCAGGGTCATGGTTAGGCTCGCTCCTCCGATGACTGTTACTGATTGTGTGTGTGAATCATGTGAAGTGAATGCTCTTCTCACTCATATACAGTCTTTGGTAGATGCAGAGTCAGCAGTAAAAGTTAAGGGGGAAAAGTTCAGCAAAGAGAAGAGCAGATTCCTAAAATACAGTTAAAATCTCTAACATATGATTTAGTAGACAGCCAACATTCAGCATGTGGATTTAGCCTGAGCTCCAGCCTGTTCACTTCTGCTTGTATCTGTGTCGCTTTTAGTCAGGGACTCACCATCTCCAATAAAAAGCTAAAAACACAGACACGGCAGTCACATGAATTAGATGGATGACAGATCTAAAGTTGAGGAAATAAATCTGCGTCCTATATGTTACAGACACCAGTCCTTTATCAAAATTTTCTTCTGATCTCCGAACATGTTTGATAGACACTGATCTGATCCTGTCGGCTCTGAGTCTGCTCAGTGATGCTGCTGGATCACTGTCACACGTGTTTAACACACTTTGGTGAGACATGAATTATGTAGAATAAAAAGGTGATCTTCGAGACAGGGGATTTAACTTCTACTCAAGTTTTAGCCTGGCATTACTATGTTTCTGTTGACACATGAGCTGACTGTAGGCTGGACTAGTTCATGATTGTTTTGTCTCTTTTCAGATAGAAAATACTACCTTATTTACTCTTCACAATAAAGGCTATTATGACAGTCTGATTGGGTTTGTTTTCTAATTCTGGGTTCATAAACTCAAAAAAAATAATATGTGGCTTACTGGTGACTAGAAGAGGGCCTGATTTTGTTTTAGGGGGATTTAGTCTGTAGTGATGGTGAGATGAAGCTTCTTTAAGCATTGAAGCTTTCCAGCAAATCAGTTCAGAAACTGTAATGCATGTGATAACATGTATTGAAAATAAGCTCAGTTAACCACGCCATTACATACAGCTTCACTGTATGTACACATAAAACCCGGGAAGGGAAAAGTGGGGACTTGTAATGATGTCACTCTGGTAAATGGTGATACAAAGATGGAGAGAAAGCACTGCCCTGATGGTAGGCATCTGGATACATGTCGCTGACATCAGGTCAGAGTGTCGAACTAGACGACAATGCAAGAAAACTTCAGCCATGCCAGTCTTGTTGAATATTTATGCAATATTTTACTTTATTTATTTTTAATTTATTGAAATTACTTGTAGAGATGGGGGGTGTCAAAAAGCCATATTGTATTGTCCATGATTGATTTATAAAATCAGTAAAAGGGTAAAACATCCACCAGGGTGAATACTTCTTATAGGCTCTGTATTTGCACTAAGTGCAGTGAGGTACCAAAGTCTAATCCCTTGTGGAGTCCAGACACTGGTGGTGGAGGTGTTGGTGTCATTTAAGGCTGATGGGATAAAAGTGCTGAAAAAACCAAGGAGATTTCTCAGTGATGGGGAGGTGGAGTTTTTCACTAAAGATGACATAAATGAACTGGAGGAAGTGAAAGCTACATTTAAGTAGAGCAGCACCATGAGCTGCGCCAAACCTTAGCACTGGATCAGCCTGGTAATGCGAATCCATGGGGGCCCCCAGCAGCTCCCCTTAATTGGGCCCTTGTATATATTTTTTATATTCGACAGTATAAGTCAGCTCCTCATCAGCTGATCATCTGTCCTGACAGTATTCCTCAGTTTACCAGTGAAGAGTGCAAACAGCACTGTAGACTTCAGTGATTTAACAGACCGATGCAGTCTCATATTTAGGAGTCTAACATGTGCAAACTGCGCATGGATCCTCTGGTCAGCTACATGTGTGGACCATCACTGCTCTCTTTATTGTAAACTCTAAACTTATCAGAGCCACGTCTAATGGAACCATGACTGTAAATACAGTGCCGGGAAAAAGTATTTACTCCCTTTCTGATTAGTGAGGTTTGAGCATTTTTATCACACTCAAATGTTTTGGATCATCAAACCAATTTTAATATTTCACAAAGAAAACCCAAGTGAATAGAAAATGCAGTGTCTGCATGATTATTAAATCCAAACCTATGTGGCCCCTCTGTGAAAAATTAACTGCACCACTTAACCTAATAACTGGTTTTGCCACCCTTGGCAGCAATAACTGAAATCAACCATTTTAGAAAACAGGTGATGAGTCTTTTACATCGCTGTGGAAGAATTTTGGCGCCTCCGCCATATTGGGGGGTTTTTGAGCATGAACTGCCCATTTAAGGTCACGCCACAGCATACCAATTGGATGTAAGTCTGTTTATTTAAGTGAGTTCTTGATCCAACAAACCTGGCAGTAATCAGGCCTGGGTGTGGCCAGTGAAAATTAACTCAGCCTTACAAAAGCTGTGATTAATCACAGTTAACTCATGATTTAACAATGGGGGCAATTACTTTTTCACATAGGACCAGATAGATTTGGATTAAAAATTAAATAATCATTCAAACACTGCATTTTTGTATTCACTTGTCTTTGTGGCACACTAAGTTGATCACACACAGTTAAACAGCAGATGATTTATGCATTTCAAACAATGGTTTTCTTTCCCATTTGTCCTCCAGTTAACTGCATAATGCACGCTCTCTCACTTTTCCTCTCTTTCTCTGCACCTCTCTCTCTCTCTCTCTCTCTCTCTCTCTCTCTCAGTCTGGGCCTATTAAAAGTTATTAAAGTACAATCAGCCAAACTGTTATTTCTAGGAAAGCTTGGAAAAACAATTTAAATCTTTCTTTTTCACTTGTCTGATGGCTAGCTAGTACCTGTGGCCACCAAGTTTGAGCCATCAGGATTCCCACTTTCATTCAATGTAAAATTCAATGTCAGAAATGTCTCTCTCTGCTTCAGAATTCCTTCCTCCTTTAGTCATTTCCTTTTTTTTGTATTCGCATCCATATAATGTTGGTCATTTGGACATGCTGCTGTTTTAACTAACTTTGTAAACAAACTACTGGTAAGTTTGTATCATTAAACAAGGCTGTCATTGGCTTGTGAGAGTTGAGTCGGGAGGTGGGGATTGGATGAGGCTCTAAGTGCTGATTGATTGACATGTCTGTCAGCGACTCATTGTGCTTACAGGAAGCAGACAGTACCAAGCAGCCAGAGCTGTAATTGGTTACTCTGTATAATTTGCATGCATATTATGCCCACTGCTGCAGTGGGCAAATGCAGGCCCGCCAGCGATGCATGCATCCCTTATCCTAAAAAATGTCAGGTAAGGGCAGGGCCCTTTGGACTGCGGGGCCCTCCACCACGGGGGCCGTGGGGGTATTCTTTACAGCCCAGGATTGGATATCTGTTGAAAAATCAACCTTAAATACATTCAGATGAAGTTTGGCTGATGTTGAAATGATTTCAGTCACCTCAAAATCAATGTATTTTCTTCAACTAAGCATGATATTTTCCAAAAGCCTGCTTGAAACGACTTCCCCTCATGACCCTAGTCTGTCACTCTGATTTCATACCCTCAGGCTTTAAGGCTGGAGTTTAGGCAGAGACTGGCATTTACGTAGCTAATGATAAAGAACCTTTGGCTTCATGGCTGAGTGCTTATGTAGACAAACAGAAGGTTGTTTAAAGGTTGCGTTAGCTCTGGTCAAGATAGATGCCACAGACTGGGTGGTTTCCTGCATCTTCACTCCGTACTGGTTCTGGACAAAGAGAAGGCAGTTTCATAATCAGCCATGAGCCATTCAAGAGGATGGTTGTACAGCTGTGTGTAAGCGTGTGCGTTCATGTTCTTGGTCTGTTTGGCACACTGTCAGTGGCTGGCATATTCTGCTCCAAACAGCTGTAAGGTCCCCTCCTCTCCACCATGGACCAACTCATGCAGAAGCTGTCCTTTGAGATGTGCCCAAAGTCTTCACTGCATGTGTGTAAATGTGTGTGTGTTTATGTGTGAGAGAGAGGAGGAGAAAGAGAAGCAAAATTGTACAGTTGATTGAGCACATGATGCAAATGATACACATGCATTTTTTTATGCGCTGGTGCATCATCACTGCTGTATTTTCTACTCACACAGGGCACTTTCACTAGCACTGTATCAACTCCATAGCTTTCTGTACCAGAGCCACACACACACACTGATGAGTCACAAACGATGAGTCCATCATGAGTGGATCTTTCTCTGGTCCAAAACCCAGGACTGACCCAACATGATGTCACCCTCACTACTTTACAGTCTAGGTTAGTACGGAAGCCTAGTGCTGCCATACCAAGAAAAAAACACAACATTACATCAAAGCTTTACCATTCTAAAATTCTGTATCTTCACTTTATAATCTGATAATCTGTACTGAAAGAATATGAAATGTTTCATGTTATAACATTATAATTTATTATATTGTAAAAAAAAAATGATAAGCTTATTGTAAAATATGATCAATTTATCGTAAAACATGATGAGTTTGATGTAATGATGTAAAAATTAATTGTAAAAAAAAAGATAATTTTATTGAAAAAACAGTGATGTACTGATGGGAAAACATGATAAAATTGTGTTACAACGTGACAAATTATTTATAAAATGTGATAAGTTAATTGTAAAAACATGACAACCAATATTATTAAAAGGTGATCTATTATTCGTAGAAATGTGATAATTTAATTGTAAAATTGTTATACATTGATAGTTAAAACATGATTTTAAAAAAAAAAATGTGAAAAGTACTTTTGAAAACATGATGTTTATTTTAAAAATATGATATGTTCATTGTAAAGCAAACTTTTAAATTATATTGTATGGAGTGTATTTTAAAGAATTGATATATTAATTGTCTAAAAATGATATATTTATAGTAAAAATGTGATGATTTATTGTAAACAACTGATAAATTATTTGTGAAAATGTGATAAATTCATTGTGAAAAAGAATAGTTTATTGTAAAACCTTGATAAGTTTATTGTTATAAATTGCTTCTAAATTAGTTTTAGGAAAATCTTGATAAGTTTTTAAAAGACAGTTTTACAAATTAATTATTAGACCGTGACTAGTTTATTGTTAAAGGTGATGAGTTAATTGTAAAAATGTCACACTTTTAATGTAAAAATGTGAAGTTTATTTCAAAGACTTGATATGTTTTTTTTTTTTTGTAAAAATATGATAAATCAATTGTACAAATGTAAATGTACTTTATTTATATAAATGTGCAAAGTTTATTGTAAAAAATGTATTGTAATGTGGACATGAAGTAACAGTGCAGTGCAGCAGAGAGCAAATAAACTTAAGTAAAAGGCAAAAAGATCAATATTTTTAAAGGACATGTTCAACGGCTTTAAGTAGTATCATTTTCTAATAAAACCATAAAATCCAATTCTTTCTTTGAAAAGAAACTGCAGATTAGAAGTGGAGCTCTATTCTGGAAACACTGAGACAAGAGTGAGAGGCCAAAATTAATCTGTAGTTATGCAAATACAGCAACGCTCCACATGAATAAAAAGCACCACTAATTAAACACATTTGTATGCAGCAGACTTAACAAAATAAGACTCATCATTTTTTTTAGAAAAAGCAATCTCACCTCTCCAGCACACATTTTCTCTTTGTTTCCTTTTTAGTCTCTTTGTGTCATTTCTTCACTGACCTATCACCATTTCACACTCTTCTGTTGGTTTATGACAAAATTGAAGAGAGTTTTAGATCCACATTTGTACACAAATACACAGACTGGTGGCAGCTGCTGACAGATATCACTGGAGACTTAACCGGTCAGTGATCTGTTTTCGACTTCTTTTGACAAGGTGACATGAGGCTGGGGAAAAATCATCTCTTTAAGAGATGATGCTAAGCTTATACTAACCAATGACATCACAGCGCTGTCACGTCTATTTTGGTGTGACTTAAAGCATCAATAACGTTTTGGCAGAAATTAAGCCTTTCATTCTAATTATAATATGTTGCTTTGCAGCTGATGATACCTTTAAGTTTATTTTAAGTCACAGACCTCATATGGATGATTTCTGGTTGACTTTGAAGTGCTTATTGAATAACTCCTACATATCAAGGATGTTCCAAGCTGCATTAAAAGCATGACTGGAGTTGACTCACTGTTTGTTTCAACAAGACAAAGTCAAAGAGAGCAAGCTCAAGCTAAGCCCCACTCGGCAGAGGAGGTGTGAGTTTTTCTGACAATCAGGAGGGAGGAGGGCCCCATCAACCACTCCTAGCTACAAAGGGGTGGTCCAGTTTGTGTTGGAGATACAAGATCTGCCATATGTGCCATATGTGAACATGATACAGAAATTCTTCTTCTCTTGGAAAAAGCTCATTTAAAATAGACTGAGGCAACGTGGAAAACTGTTCTGTGTCAGAGGTATTGAGCTGGCCTGTCTGCAGTCCAGACCATTCACTGATAAAAAGCGTTCTTATAAAATAAATATATATATATACAGCAAAGATGACCCAGGACTGTTGAGCTGCTATAATCTTACATAAGACAATAATTGTTCTAGAGTGAATAAAATACTGGTATATGAGATTTGATATGAGACAAATAATTGCATTCAGTTTTTATGTACATTTTATATGCCCTCCAACATTTTTGGAATTAGGGTTGTATTTTTGTTATTCTAATATTATAGTTTGGCCAATTGGGTAAGGACAGTAGTGTCAACATGTCTAGCCATGCTAAGACCTGAAACATTTTTTGCAGTCCACTTCAAAGCTGATTAGAGCCAGGCCCGGGAAGAAAATGTTGTCAAGACTTTAGCAACAATGCTACAGATCCAAATGATATTCACTGGAATCAGAGTAGGACCAGTAAGCCTAGTTGTGTCTGTGGGTGGCCCAGGGTTAGGCTAAGAAATGGTCTTGAATGCCCAGAGATCTGAAAATAGAGAGGCACAAATTATAAAACACTTGACAATAGCAGCAGAAATAAGCAATCCACCTGATGGACTGTCACAATCATTGTTGGGTAGCGTTACTTTTGAAACCAACTCGTTAGATTACTCCGTTACATACTGGTAAAAGTAACTTGTGACGTTACTGCGTTACCTACTTCTAAAACTAACGCGTTAGAGTACTTTTGTGTTACTGAATATTAAAACCCGTTAGCCACTCGTTCCACTTGGCGGTGTTAAAATAACAGATAAGGACCGCACATCTGCATTTGAATGTGCAGACTCTAATGCCAATGTAGAGCCTAATTTACAGCCCATAATCTCAGACAGGAAAACGTTTACAGCTCTTTAACATGCTCACAATCTGACAACAAGCTGAGCAGAGGCAGACAGAATCACTCGAATGCTGTGTGTAATAACAGCACGTAATTGGAACAGCTGCACAGCTGATTGAATGAAAGCAAACAGAGCTTTTAAACTTACGTTTCACCATGATGCTGTTCTCGCCCCTTTAATCCAGAAATCCATCATAATGGGGATAATTCCACAGTGGCCTGCTGTACTCTCTGTCATCTCGCTGGTTTAACAAGCTACCAATGCGCGTGTAATGACACAGCATGTTTACCTTCTGCTGCCACAGCGCTACGTGCCAACGTGCCTACAGGAAGAAAGGAGGACAAACAGAGCAGATGCATCAAGGAGCTTCATTTGTTTCTTTCTCTCTTTTTGAAGCCACAAAGGAGAAAGGAAATTTGGGATTTTTCTTTTAGTAATGGATTACTTTTATGAAAATGTAACTAATAACAGGATTACTTGAATTGTAAAACTAATGCGTTACGTTACTCGTTACAACAAAAAGTAATCTGAGTACTCTAACAGATTACTTTGTTATGATTACCCCCACCACTGGTCACAATCGGGATGAACAACTGAAATATGACCAGCAATTACAATGCTATTCTACTCTCTCTACAGGAGGATAACCTGCCTCAAGTGAGACCAACCTGGCATATGATATCACTGTAGTTTTTGAAGTTTGGGGGTATGCAGCTCAAACCCAGAACATTAAAAGTGAATACTAGATAGTCAGCCCTGGTGGCAACCTGCTGTACTGGCAGTATCTGCTGTTTGTAAAACTAAGAACATTTTTTGCTTATTAGCTCTCCTTCTTTGTGTTATCTGATGATGATGTGTCAGTGTTGTTCACACTGTTGTTCACAGTGTTGTTGTTTACAGCTTACTATGCTGCAACCAGGAGACCGTGCACAACCAGGTCTGAGTAACATTAAGGTAACAATATGATTTTAAGATAAGCTGGCAGCTAACCCATCAGGTCAGGGCAGGACCTCTGTCTTTCTCTGAACCCTGAGACAACGGTCTGCCATCTGTGACTCAGGCGGGTAAAGGTTAGCCTGTCATCTCCTGTAGGTGGACATGTCTACTTGGATGAGACAGAACATACACATAGTACAGTGGAGTGCACAGAAGTGGAGATGGGATACATAGAGATGAGAGCATAACAAAATGCAAAGGTTAAAAAGAAGCACTGTAGGAATGTTATTAACTACACATCAAGTTTAGTAAGATGAAATGAGATTCAACCACAAGTGGTGTGCTTGAAAGATTGCATAATCTAAAAAGAAATAAGCATGAGAAAATATTACACAGCCAAGTCAACACTGTAATGATTAAATTATTTATGTAGCAGGGATTCTTAACTAGTCCTTCCTCTGGACCCACCACCTCCTCCGTAATGAAAAATCACGGCTCAAAAAATGTCCACCACTCAAATTTCTTTAATTGAAAATGTTCCAGCCAGGACCTTAGATTGAAAAAAATTTGCACAGTACTGTGCAGAACCTTCAGGCATGTTTAAGGGTTAAATAAGGCTTGTAATAGCAAGTAAGCCCACCTAAGTGGACCACTGGGCAGAATGGAGGATTGACACAACCCAGGTCATGCTCTGGATGTCCTTGCATTTTACCAGGAACATGGACAAATAATCTGTCCACACCTTAAGGTAAGGGGTGGATGTGGGGAGTAAGCATTGCTTAGGGTACTGTCCGGGTGGGTACTTGGATTGCTGTAGGGCTACCATGAGCCAGGGTCTTGCTGTGGATGTCCCAAGGGCCCAAAAACTGCTGACGGTCTCTGTGCCTATCACCAGGCGTGAAAAAGACCAGACAAAAGAAATGCTGTTGAGCTTGACCTTTGCTGCAAAACGTGTCAACAAGTGTTGTGCTTTCCTTTGATAGTGAAATCATAGTCTAAGTTGTATCTACAAATTATCAGAATGTTTTGGTGTACACAGGAGAAAAAGTCTGTGTGGACAGCAACAGCAGGCAGAATGCAACATTTCAACAAATCTGCTTAACATTGTGTGGTGAGGCCATGTTGTAGTGGTGTCTGCAGAAATGGGTACTCTTGATTTTTAAGTGACACATCCAGCAAAGGATAAATGACCTGTGTTTTAGAAAGCTCTTACAGTGCAGTGAAAAAGTATTTGAAAAGTATATGATGATTTCATTTATTAAGGTAAAAAACATTGACTCAAACCAACTATAGTAAGAGTCATTATCCACAAGTGGAGAAAACCTGGAACCATGGTGAACCTTCACCAAAATGGCCAGCGTACCAAAATGACTCCAGTGGGCCTTTTCCACTATGACTTTTGGCCATGCAGAGCCAAACCAAGCTGTGCTGAGTTATTTTTCCATCACCAGTTTGGTCGTGCCGGGAATGATGCTGAGCAGGGCCAAAGCAAGCCGGCTCCACCATTGCGATCGTCGACATTAAAGCGGTTTGCGGGGTGCGAGTTGCCGGGGCGATTTACCCCTTTTTCTATCCTGCCCTCTGATGATAAATTTGGGTGGGTGATGCCTTCACAATTCCTCGGGAAAAAAGAGCAATACTGAATAATGAGTATCAGAGGGAATTGAGAAGCAGGTATTCCCTATGGAGACTGAAAAAAAGGTTAGACTCCATAAACCTGTTCTGTTTGGATCTGTTCCCTGCAGTGTAAAGTCTTGGCTGGAATTTTTTAACCACTTACCACTGACTTCACCAGAACAACAGAGAATAAAGGTGAAACATGAATGTATAAGGGTTCTGTCACTGAATAGAAAGTTTGTTCTCATGTCTTACTCAGTCATTTGTTCCCTATTCCAAACCCCTAACCTTGAACTGTAATATTCTCTCTATATTTGAGACTATGTTTGGCTCTCTTCTCCGTCTTTGCACTCAGCTCACTTCCTCTTCACATGTACTCCAAGTACAATTTCCACAATAAATACCCAGACACTTGCATTGAGTGCCTCCATCTCAAAAGTGCAGACCATCTTCCCCGCAGGACACACGGGCCTGGTTCCATCTGAGTCACCTGACACAGTGGCCCTGGAAACCCCATAGAGAAAAGAAGGGCGCCATGAAGGGACATTGTTACAGAAATAAATGGAGATTCTCTGCCTGCTTGTGTTCGGCGGAGCTCACAGAGAGAGCGAGAGCAGAGTGATAGTGGGAGAGATGAATCTGGGCTATGCAGGGCACAATGAGCTCCCCATGCAGGAGGGGATTATCCGTCGCTAAATGAGCTTCTGATTTTGTTCTGTGGTGCTGCTACTGAAGCAAAGATCAGACAGCTTTCACGTGGTCGCTAGCGGTTGTCACTTCTTTGTATGAAGTGGTACTGCACTAATGTCACAGTTAAAAAAAAAATCAGATCATCGCCTCATACTTTTGCTATTACTCATACATTAGTTAATGCTAAACCTAAAGAAATCCACTTATTAGAGCTCCTGTGGGGAATTTTCATTTCTTATAGATATATGTGACTCCTGGGAACAAAGAGTCAAGACATCTCTCTGGTGATCTTGTCCTAACTACTGTTACAAAAAAGCCCCTCTTTGTCCTTTTACTCTTAGGTTATCACATACTGTGAATAGTTTCATGAAAATTGTAAAACAAAAAAAAACAAAAAAAAAGCTCTGAAGACCTCTTTAACAGCTTTTTCTTATCCAATTTGTCAAAAATGGGCTTTTATAGGAAACAAATTATTTTTTTTAACTAGTAGGGTGCTGGTTAGATTAAGGTGACAACTCAATTCAGATCAAAATGTCATCAGTGAGACTGGATGGACACATATAAGCTACACTTTCTGCGTGGCAGCACATGCCACTTGACAAGGGCAACCTCTAACGCATGCCAGTACAAACTCTACACTACCAAACCAATCCAGATGAAGGCATCCTTGACCACATGCATATTATCTGTAGCATATCATCAGTACTTACTGAGTGGTTGTCACGCCTATCATGACGCTAGATGCATTGGTTAAACATTGGTAGCACCCTAACATCAGCTGCCACAAATAATGTGGGCACGAACCAATATTAGAGGCAGATGTTCATCTGTTGCATTGTATCAATTTAATGTTGGTATTTAGCACACAAAACAGCTGTTTTAGAAAATAGATTTACTATTGGGCAGAGGATATGACCCTTTAGACAAACTCGTATCAGCTTTCATGGTCAAACATGAGAAATGATACACAGTGGGAGTATTACACCAAAAAAGTAAAGAAAAACATCTGCTAAATTTGCTAAATAGTTATTTTAAACACAGGTATCCGCATCAGCCCTGATTTTTACAATCAGTGAATCTCAACCTTAAGGACCACTAGGAATCTGGTTACTCAGCATGATAGTTAATGAAAGGTGTAAACAGGGTTCAAATGTACTGAACACAACCACAGATGACATAGTTGCACATTGACCATATTGCACATGTGCCCTATAATATTCCATATAACTAAGGAAAAAAACAAAACTACCAAGAAGCTATTGCACAACCCCAGCAACCTTATCACTCCTCCGTCTGAAAAGTTCAGTTTAAACGCGCACCCGTCTGCTCACCTCACTCAGCCTCCTTTTCTGATCTGCATTTTGTTTTGTACTTGACTAGCAGGCGTTAAATTGGTCATATTTGCATGCTGGCAGACTTCAGCAGTGATGGAGAGTGGGATTGTGTGTGTTTTTCTGTCTGTGTGTATACACACAGTGGCTAATGCTTCTGCCTGAGTGGAGAGGGTGAGATATTTTTACCCTGCACTCACATACGTGCACATTACATCCTGACATCTAGGTTCTTAAATACTTACATAAACACACATGGACATCCACAGAGATTACACACTCTGAGGCACACATGCAGCCATGCACACACAAACATGGGCATATGAATGAATGGAGAAGCTGCATGAATACATGAGCATGAACAAACATGACAAATGCAAACATAGATATACACTAAGGTCATTGCCTGGGCTCCTTGGAAGGCCACAGACAGGCTATTTGTACAATTATTATACTTTAAACAGCGAAATGCACCAAAGCTGGGGAAGAATATAACTATTTGTGATATGGAGGGTACTGTGAGGTAAATACTTAGCTCAACATTGAGGGAAAATATTAAGTGTAATGGTTCCTTAAAAAAATGGATCTACCAAGACTGTGTTCTATTTTCATGAACACCATCTCCAGCTCCCCACAGCACTGAAGTGTGCCTTCTTTGTTCAGTTTTACCTTTGGTCTTGAGCCATAATGTCAATACAAACATTTTCATTATTTAAAGAGTTGGAGATTCTGAAAAATTAAGGAGGTATTGCAGCTTAAGCACAGGATCTGCATAGTCCTACCTGAAATACAATCCTTGCTGAACAGTTATAACAACAGCAAGAGGACATCTGTTTTTATAGTGTCTCTAAAAATTACTCTCCCCCTTGGTATCTTACTTTTAATTTATTTTATAAATCAATCATAGTCAATGTGATTAAGCTTCTTTTTTTTTTACCCCAAAAACCCCTTAAATGTTGAAGTGAAAACAGTTTTCTACTAATAAAGTGACTGACCTAATTTAACAGAGGTCTTGCCAGGTGGTGAGTGTAGTCTCACAATTAGTGAAATGGGGATCACCGTCTCAAGTGATTGCAGTATAGAGACACCTGTGTCTGGAAGGTCCAGTCACTGGTTAATCAATATTCCTGGCAATCATTACACCATGAAGACAAAGGAACCAAAGTATGTAAAGTATATGAGTCAGGACATGGATACAAAAACATTTCCAAAGCAATAAACATCCCTTGGAGTTCAGTTAAATTCATCATCAAGAAATGGAAGGAATATGGCACATGTGTAAATCTGCCTTAGATCAGGCTGTCCTCACAAAATGAGTGGCCATGCAAGAGGGAGACAAGTGAGAGAGACCACCAAGACACCTATGACTCTGAAGGAGTTACAAACTTTAGCAGCTGAGATAGAGAGACTCTGCACACTAAAGCTGTTCTTTACCAAAGCTTCAAAGCTTTATGGGAGATTGGCAAAGAGAAAGTAACTGTTGAAGAAAACTCATTAAATCTCCACTAGAGTTCGCCAAAAGGCACGTGGGAGACTCCACAGTCAAGTGGAAGAAAAGTTCTTTGGTCTGATGAGATCAAAATGGTGCTTTAAGGCCACCAGACAAGACATTATGTTTGGCACCAGCCAAACACTGCACATCACCATAAACACACCCTCCCCACTGTGAAGCAAAGTCGTGGCAGCATCATTCTGTGGGGATGCTTTTCAGCAGTCGGCCCAGAAATGCTTTTAAAGGTAGTGGGTAAAATGAATGCGGCAACATATAGTAAAGTCCTGGAGGACAACCTACATAGACTTCTTATGGGGGTAAATAATAATGTAGTCACTTATTTGACTTTAAAAATTTTTATATATTTTTCATCACTTAGAAGAAATCAGTTTTCACTTTGATATTAAGGATTTTTTTTTCATCAGAAAATCTAAATTATGTTGAGCATGATTGTTTTATAAAATCATCAAAGGGTAAAACATCCATAGGGGTGAATACTTTTTTAGGCACTGTATCTACACTAGGAAGTCCTTACCTTAAACACAGCCATCAGCATAAGCGTTTACGGAGTACAGACAGTTTATGCATTTTAATGTGTTTTGGTCAATAATGCTGTCTGGGAATCAGAGGGCAAGAAACTCTTCATCCTCAAAGAATAGGTGAATGCTAATTAGCTTACGATAGCTAGTTCTCATTGCTTAACAATCATCTGGATCACCGTCAGCTGTTATTCAGTATTCTGAAAAAAGGTATTAGTGCATGACCGCGATCAAAACTCAAGTCAAATCCGTTCCACTTTATCAGTAAGGGGAATACCCATATCAGTAGAAATCCACTCCGCATTTTCCTGGTTTCCTACACACACAACCGCATCATGCAGGCATATTGAGACTGAGAGTTGGATCAATGAAAGTGACAACATATGTCAAAATGTCCAGCTTTTGCTGAAATACTTTCTTTGACTGTTCTACACACAGATATGAATAAGTAGATATGACACACCCCTTTGAGCTGCGTGCGAGGCTAAGCTAGTAGGGGCAAAGTGTCAGGGCATTCCGTGGTTGTAGATGGCATGAAAACTAAACAAGGATGCCTGCACATTGTGCTGCATACGGTTGCACACTACGCCGTACTGTTGAAACAAGGAAACTGGGAATAACCTTTCATAGGTAAAAATAGTTTTTGGCTCTTTTTTCATTATTAAATCTTGTTGAGAGCTTCAGTAACTACTTGGCTACTAGCAAAACACTAATGCGAGCTAGCAGCTTGACAGCCAAATACCAGATGATTGATAGCAGCTGTAGTATAGTTGTACAAGCAGTAATAGTAGTACTAAAAGTACAAGCAGCAGTAGTAGTATAAATAGCCGTTAGAATCGTAGCAGTAGTATCAGCATTTGTAATAGTATTACCAGTTGTAGTAGCAGTGCCAGTATCAGCGGTAGTAGTTGGTGTACTACCACTACTACTAGTAGTAGTTATAGAAGTTATATACGTTATAGTTATAGTATTTATATTTATAGTTATATACGTTATTTAGGTCCAAGGTGAAGTGAAGTGTTACTGTTTACTCAGTGACATGCACAACAATTTCAATGTACCTGTTTCTAACTTGTACAAATGGCAATAAACTCTATTCTATTCTATCTCCACAGTGTGTTTGTTTCTATAAACATATACAGTATATATAGCGAGAGAGTGAGAGAGAGAGAAGGAGGGGGAGAGAGACAAATAGATTAATATAAATGATTTTTTGATTACCTTTACAATTAAATCTTTTGCTCTAAAAACATATTTTCTATATATGTATATATTTATCTTTCTATTTTTATACATACAACTATATATCTATGTATATACATTTATAAATATATAATGGCTGAACATAAAAGATTCCCAGACCTCTTGACCTAAAGAGTAAAATTGTAGACTACATTGGTAGATAGCCCTTTTCAGTTTTTTTTTTTTTTTTTTTAAATCAAATGTTCTGTATTAATAGCACATGTTTTGGTGTTGACAATAAAGTAAACCACATGAAAATCATTTGAGAACTGAGCAAGTTATGATTTATTTTCAACGTACATGCATTGCCTTTAATGAGAACGTTGCCCCCCGCCAAGATGGCCGCCACATAGGCACGTCGCTTAGCAGGCTGCTACAGCGCACTGGCATATCTAGTCTTCTATATATATATCTATGGTTCTATAGACGAGGGATGGACATACAGACACAGACTTTTTAAAAATGTACAACCACCTTGAGTGGTACAGATATCAGAAATTTTCGGGTCTGAATCAAAGATGGAGATTTTGAATGTAAACATGCCAGAAATTAAAGAGTAGAAGAAGAATTGGAATTTAGAACTTCAGAGTAGAATGGAATGTGAAAAAGTCTATATATAGGACTGATTCCTTGTTATCAGTACATTGAGTCACTGGTCCCAGAATTGTTCGTCGAGTTCGACAGCACTGAGAGACAACGTAAGGATTGTTGAGACAGACTTCCAATTCAGTGTTCATTCATCGTTCTGTACATTTTAGAAAAATGCCAGCAAGAAGGAACAACAGCACACAGATGGAGGTTGAAAGACTCCGTCAGGATGTTGTGCAGCTCCGCCAGCAGCTACAGCAAGAGAGGACTGAAAAAGTCCAGATGAGCCAGGAGCTGGAGCTGACCAAGCAGCAGCTTGCAAAGCAGAAAGCCCTGAAAGAAATGCACATTAACCAGGGAAAGGAGACAAAACGAGAGCTTGAGAGGCTGCAAAAATACAGCAGTGAGGAAACTCTCTCGGCTTTCAGGATATCTCATAAAGTCAATGATTCCAAGCGGCAGAAGAAGAAGAAAGATCTGCACGCAGACTATGAGGAGCTGAAAGTGGCACACTTGGTGAACAGTGAAAAGTTCACCAAGGATCTCCAGGATGAGAAGGAGAAAAGCCAGGCCCTCATAGAGGAACTAGACGGCATGAAGGCTTCATACCAGGAGCTGCAATCCAGGTATGAGGCTGACATGGCTGCTACAAAAGAGATGCTGGACAATCTCAGGATCAACATGGAAGAGCAAAGCCAGGCTCATTCAGAGAGAGAGTCCAGACACCAGCAGATGATAGGGTCCCTGAATGCTGAAATCAAGGCTCTCAAAGAGAAGGCCATGGAGGAAATTTCTACCCTGCAGCAGGCTGCCACAATGAAGGAGCAGATTCTACAGCCTGAGCTGGAGAACTTAAAAAGCCAGCTCATTCATCCGAATACACTTCAGGAGCTGCAAGAGCCTGATAAAACTCTGAGAGAGCAGCTGACAGCAGAGCTGCAGGATGAGAAAGACAGAGTGAAGCTTCTCCTTGAAGAAGTGGAGAAGATGAGAGCCTCCAACGAACTCAGACAGAAGAACCAAAATGATATTCTGGCTGTGAAGCAGGAGACAGAGAGCCTCATAAATGATCTCAGATTTGAGATCAAGTCTCTCTACGGGGAGGTGGCAGAGAACCTGAAATTGATCCAGAATCTGAAGGCAGAAAAGATCAGCCTTCAGGAAACAATGGAGCATGAGATAGACTCCCTGAGGGACATCATGGCAGAGAAGGAGAGAGTCCATGCTACAGAGGTGGAGAAGCTGAAGCCAAAGATCACTCCAGCTCCAGAGCCGGCACCCATGGAGATGTCAAGATTCAAAAGATGGAGACACTCCGTGGGACTGCGGAAACCTCAGTGGATGAAGAGAAGGAGAGAGGCTCCATCCACTCCTGCCCCTCCGTCCCTGCTCTAAAAACCCCTTTAAACCACTTCATGGCAGACATTTTGATTCACCAAAATGAGTTAAAATGAATGCTGTGATTGGGTTTACTTAGGAAATAAATAAATGAAAAAAAAAAAAAAGTTTATTGATGTTCTCCTAGTGCCTCTGTGGATAGAAAGAAAGTTTGGTTTTAGCTTGTTGTAAGGTTTCCAAAATGGAGCTCAAAATATGTGAAATAAAATGTATTTTAATTACTAAGATGCTGGTGATTCAATGAATAAAAGAATAAATTAAAACTATTTGTGATGAAAACAGGGATTTGATTTTTTTTTTTTTTTTTTTTTTTTTTTTCTGGCCAGTTGTGCTACACTGGGCTAGCGTCAGGACCCACAACCACTTCCGTAATGAGAAATCTAGACCCAAGTTTAGAAAAAAATGTAGCCACTCAAATCTGTGCAAGGAAAACACACTAGGACAGTGGTTCCCAACCTTTTCCAACTCAGGGCCCGCTTTTAAGTCTCAAAAATTTTCACGGCCCACCTCCGACCCCATAAATATGGAGGCCATATAATGCGTTCTCTGAGCACTTTTTTTTTAATTGAAGATTGAACATAACGGAGAAACATGTTGGAAGCTCCACAGTCCCTAACACAGCAACTGTAACATGTTGCAACACCTTCAGTATTAGTTTTTAAGGAGCGGTCCACACATTAACCTCTAGATTACAACAAAAGTTCCTATCTCTCATTTGCTTGTCACATGTCTAATACTTGAAGGAAAAACAA
Source organism: Cheilinus undulatus (assembly GCF_018320785.1). Lineage (NCBI taxonomy): Eukaryota > Metazoa > Chordata > Actinopteri > Labriformes > Labridae > Cheilinus > Cheilinus undulatus. The sequence goes on along the minus strand of NC_054867.1, from coordinate 20,112,624 downwards.
AACAAAATAATGAAAAGAATATATAACATTTTAGTATCCTTTTTAACGTAACTGAGTTTTAACATTTAAAACACTATTCTGTGTACACACACACACAAATCATACTATTTTGGAAATGATTTGGCGGCCCACTTGCAATACCTTCACGGCCCACCAGGGGGCTACGGCCCACAGGTTGGGAATCACTGCACTAGGACCTTGGATGAAACAATCCAGTATGGATAAAAGCAGTGTCACTTAACCCTGCTAAAGTAAAGAGCCAAACTGTTGAAAAGTTCCTTTTGCTAGAGCCACAACTCACACCTGGGGGTGTAAATCCAATAATTATTAAATGAAGAAAAAGATATTAATCAGAACATGCAAAGAGATTTTGGTTTCAGCTTTCATTTTCATCATTTTCTTCATCAACAGTCATTTAAGATTACTATTTGGGTTAAAAAGCTGGTTTAAGCCATCACTTTTTATCCCCACGGTCAACTCAGATACATGTTAACTCCTTCAGATGATGGTTTTGTTTGTTTAAAAAAAAATACATTATCCTCTGTTTATTTTATTCTGCTTTTCTGTTAAAATACCAGCTAATCTCTATGCAGTCATAACTAGTTTACATAAAATTAATTAACCATATGTTAATATCAAAGATAAAATTATAAAATTATAAAATTCAGAGATTAGACAATTCAGATGCGTTAAAAAAGAAAAACTAGCATTTTATTACTAAATATAATTCATTGCTGAATACCCGTATTAGATAACTGAAAATTTGACATTCATGTTGATTTGGCAAGCTGTATTTTGTAAAAGTGTTGGATTCAAAATTTGATCCTTCATACAACTGCTAGTTCAGACCTCAACCTGCACAGACATCCAGAAGTCAGAAGTTGAGTTTGGAGCATGTTTCGTCCCTCTTCTAAAGAGGCAGTGATATTTATCTTCATGTTCTTTCTTGCACACATCAGATGGAAATAAACAAACAAAAAATTAAAGTTTGCAGATTAAAAATGGTATGTAAAACCGACTGAGTATGTGTGGGAAAACAACTGATTCATGTGACTTGCAATGGATCATTCCTGAGGTCAAAATTTCCTTTTTTATGTGTGTAAGGGGGATTGTTTTCAAAGTAAGACTTAAGACAAAAGAGCCACATGTGGCTAAAGAGCCACACATTGAGTATCACTGCCACAGAGTGTACCCACTATAAAATGAGGAGTATATTCACTATCAAAAAGTATACGAATTAGGAGTATACTCACTTCTGCACACACCACCACACCACTGCTAATACTTGTGTGTCAAAGCAAGACAACCTGTCACTGCTCACATGAAGCATGGGTCATAGAGTGATCTACAGCATTGTGAGTTTAAAACATTTTTATTCCTCTTTTTGATGGTAAATCAGTGATGACAAATATCCTTACGTTTTGTGTTAATAGCCAAATGTGCTGTTCACTGAAGCAGCAACACCAGGCACAGTTTAACCAACAATATATAAAAAGAAAACTTGTGTTAATGCCATTTTATAGGATATGTTGATTCAATCAACCAGAACCCTGGGATTATTTTGGATGCTAAAATAAAACTTTAGCAGGTCCTTATGGGGGCTCTTACATGCTATATTTAGCGAGTATTCAGACCCCTCTAGTGATTTTTTTTTTTAAAAAGCACCAAGCGACAAATCTAGCGACTTTTTCTGGTGTTATTGGAAACTTTGGGAGACTGACGTGAAAGCACATATTGTTGCTGCTTCTCTCAGTGAGCAGCGGGGGCTGCCGTGAGCCCCTCCCAGTCTCAAAGCTCTTACAGGCGGCCAAGTCTTCACACAGCAGTCCCTCTCAGCTGCGGTGGAGCAGGAGAAGTTCACCTCTCCATGTCGTTTAGACAGTTTTTCTATTATCTCTTTTTGGTTCTTTCAGAACCAAAGAAAAAAAGAAAAAACATATTATGAATCAAATGGTTAAAAATGTTCATGTCTCACTGTGATTTGGTGCAGGCTCTTAAATGGACCATAAGTTTCAAAACTAAACCAAAGTTAAGAAAACTAAACTTATTAAAAACAGAATAAAAAAACAACTAAAAATACAATTTGAAGTAACTGCCAGAGTATCTCTCTTGAGTCATTTTTGCAGGTCCTAAGCCCAGATAAAGGATGAGGGTTGGAAAAGTGACGTTATAAAAATAAGAATCGACAGAAGGAAGTTCATTTGTAGTTCTAAACATAGAGTCGCTTGAAAAAGTATGTAAACCCTTTGGGACTTCTTGGATTTCTGCATAAATTGGTCATCAAATGTGTTCTGATCTTCATCTAAGTCACAACAATAGACAAACACAGTCTGCTTAAACTAATACTGTGCAAAAAATGATATGTTTTCATGTTTTTATTGAACAAAACATGTAATCATTCACAGTGCAGGGTGGAAAAATACTTTTTCTAGCGGCTGTATTTAAGGTCTTTTTTACTCACTTTTTTCTCTCTCCTGACGTTATTCCTCTCTTTGACAGCATCCATTAAAAAAAGACTCCAAGTCTGAACACAAATTTGACAATTTCTGAACTGTCAAACTGCTCAGTCATGTTTCAGGGAGATTGCCCATTTCTAATGTAGCCCACATAATTATTAGGCTGCTATTCTACCTGTGTGTTTGATATGCTGATAACATGACTGAGCTACATCACAGAAATCTTCATATGAACAATCTACATTAAGCTTATTTCAGTTATCAATATGAAAGAATGCTCAATGCATCTCCATGTCTCCTGATATAGGTGGTTGAGATGAGAGTGAGTCAGAGGCAGGGGCAGCATGCAGGGGCAGTGGAGACAGCTCTGATGCTGAGGTGAGTGCTGAAAGGTGACAGGCAGTTATTTCTGCAGAGTAGGTTAGTGCTTGCTACATAGCCCGAAAGAAGTTTAATTTCTAAAAATCATATGCAAATAGAATAAAAATTAAATTAAATTAGAGAATAAAGTGCCAAAAAAGTTGTCAGTGTCAGTCCTCTATGTATTACACCAGAACATAGTAGTTTTGTTTTCTGAGCCAGTGTAAAGATCTCAGAGCAGGAGTGATGTGATCCACTCTCTTGGCCTTAGTGAGGACTCGAGCAGCAGCATTCTGAGTCAGCTGCAGCTCTCCGCCTGACTTTTTAGGCAGACCAGTAAAGACACTGTTACAGTAGTCAACTCGACTGAAGATAAATGCAGGTTTTTAAGGTCCTGCTGCCATAAGACCTTTAATCCTTGAAATATATTTCTTTTTGTAAAACAATGCAATTGTATTTCTGGTGTCCTATAAACCCATCAGGGTTGGGCACTTTTTCTACATGAAATGTAAATAAAGAACAATCAATATTCCTGAGGGGATGATACGATTACTTTATAATCATTTTTATGTGGTTTTTAAAATAAAGGTCTGAATCCCTAACAGCACCTATAGATTTCTGGCCTGTTCAGTGGATTTTAACTGTAGTGACTGGAGCTGCATGCTGAGTTAAATTTTCCTCCTTTGGTCAGAAAAAAACTACCTCAGTTTTTCTCTGTTTAACTAAATAACATTATTACCCATATGCTCATTAATTTGTTGAGTGGATTTACCCAGTGCTTCTATGGGGTCATGGTCACCTCAGGCCATTGAAATGTATAGCTGTGTGTCATCTGCATAGTTATAGTAATATTTTCATTTTCTATGATCTGAGCAGGTAGAAATGTAGATGTGGAAGAGAAGAGGCTCCAGAAAGGAGCCTTGGAGGACTCTCGCTAAATGCAGCTTAATCACAGGCCAAGACGTACTGTATGCCAGTATGCAAGAAATAAGTCATCAGTGTGTGTCATCCAACTATACCACCAGTGGGGTGGTAAATTTGAAAGCAGGTAACGACAGAACAGTTGTGATTGATCGTTTTGACATTGTCTCCATTCTAATGCTGACTTGGTTTGGATGGCACCAGTGCATTCCCTTTGGTTGGTAAGTCGACATAGGTTGTTGCAGAAGTCACATTGTGAGATGGTCATCCTAAATTTCTGACACTTGTTAGAATTGTAACCCAGGTTATCTTTGGTCATAAGACCTTGACAACAGCTGTCTGTCAACCTGTAGGACCACTGTATGAGAGCCATGACCAAGATATCACCACGATTGGTCATCCTTCGTCTGGGACAGAACCAAATCGCAGTGAATGCCAGGATTAAGCAGATGTCTTTAGGGATGCTCCAAGGCCTTTTCTTCCCCTTTTCACAGAACACTAATTTAAATTTCATTTAACTGACTAGTCTGTAGAGGAGAAAATACTTGCAAAACCATCAAATTCCTCACAGGGTCACTGAGTCAGTGGGTATGATGTGAGCCTGACACACTCTGTACAGCATGGCTAACATTAGCAGCTAGCTCCATTAGCCCTTGTTCCTCTTTGCAGATTAATGATGTGTGGCTTTTCTCACTTCGGTTGACTAGTTATAAGTGAGTTCAACCCTCGACAGCCTACATACAACTTTATTTTTAATTACTATTTCAAAAACTGTCATGCGTGCTGTTCCTACTACACGCTAACCGCTAAGCTTCTCATATTTACGTCCAGTGAAATGCCGGGGAGAAGGTCAGACAGGAAGGCAGCTGCTATTAACTGAAGCTACAGTGCCCTCTAGTGGCAGGAAGTCTATTACAGTTTAAAAGGGCATTATAGATCGTGATTTCAAGCTGGTGTTTATAAAAACATGACAGGTAATTACTTTAACCGACTGGCTAATCTGATTAAGGGTAACTGTTTAACCGCTTGCATCCCTAGGTGATGTTGAACACTTTGACCAGTGGAAGACGTCAAAGCAGCTGTTAACTGTTAAAAATGTAACTGCTGAAACAGCCTTTTCAGTTATTTTACTTAAAAAGGGGAGATTTGATTTTGGCCTGTAACTGTTCATGTTAGTCTTTTGTAGTAGTAGTATTGTTGTATCCCAGAGTAAGAGAATCAGAAAAATTAGACGTACCTTTAAAATTGCACAAAGCAACACCACTGGCATTTGGTTCACTGCATCTGCTTTAGTCACATAAATATGATGTGTTTTATTTCATTACTTAAAAAATGCTCATGATTTAAATTTCAAGAAGCCCCTTAAAAAGGTCATTGACTCTTAGAGGTGCGTTTCTCTCCCTTACAGCCGCCCTCTTCTTTTGGTTTTGTGTGCTTTTTCAGAGTGGTTTGATTTAAATTATAGCAGGGAGAAGCAATTTGTAAAAGATATGCCTCCCCGTCTCAATCTTTAGCTCACTGTTTCATCTCCCTCTTTCTCTCTGTCTTCATAAAGAGTGTCCTAGATTTTTTTTCTCCCTCTCAGTCAAACAGGGAGAGGGGCTGAGCATCTGAGGCAGTGTTTTTGTCCTCCTCCTGAGGCAGCCACTTGACACAACGATTCCTATCGACTGGAATGGAGCAGGTGGACGCTGTGGATGTTTGTGTGCGTGTGTGGTGTCTGTGAAGAGGTTTGGAAAATGTCAAGTGTAGCCCATCAGTGAATGCACCTTTTAGAGCGTCTGCCACTTAAAGGGATACTTACCTCCCTGCTTGCCGCTTCTTTACAGCTCTTTTCATGTTCACTTTTGGTTGATTTATTTGGTTTATTTAGGAAGCTAACATTCCTTGAATATTCTCTGTTTTTCTCTCTGTCTGGTTCAACTTTTTACTCCGACTTGTATGTTTTCCTGTGTAGGCAGTGTGTATTGGGCAGTAGGTTTGATCTGGTTAAGCCTGAAGCTCCTGGATTTGTTTCATAATACTCGACCAGCCTCCGCTCTGCCACTGTGTTCATTCATGTCTTCATTTGAGCATCTAAACCTGCCTTAGCTACATTTAAGACACTCTTACCCACTAAGATCTAAAGATAATATCACCAGCTGTAAACAAAAGTCTCAGCCAAAGTGGAAATAAACCTTATATTGATGTGAAGAATAAAATGCCATGTGGGTCAGAGGAGAAGAGGGCAAACCGGGAGATGCTGGAGAGCTTTGTTTGATTTCATTCCTCTACCCTGGCTTCTCTTTCTTCCTCTCTCTATATCTTTCTCCATTGCTTTTCCTCTCTCTCTTTTCGTCTGTCCCTCTCTATCTCTTGTTCCCCGAGGAGCCCAGCTGGGAGAGGCAGATAAACACACGGGGGCGCAGGGCTTAGCACCCACCCTCCTTCCACAATGCCACGCTCTCCTGTTCAAAGGCCCCTGCCAGAAATGAGAGGGGCTAAAACCCGAGCTGAAAATCACAGGGAGAGGAAGCAGCTGCAGGAGAGGGAGAGAGAGTATACAGACATACAGAGAAAGAGAGAGAGAGAGGGAGATGTTTATCTGTGTTGTTTGTGATCATTAGGAGAGAGTATTTATTCTCTCTCTCTCTTCTTGTCACTTTTGAACCATTTGTTTGTTCAGATTAACATGTGCCACAGTCTGCATCCTCAGTTCTTATTTGTTTTTTTCACGGACATGATTCAAATGAGCCTCTTCAGCATGTTCTCAGATGTGTGATCATATTTCTCCTTTTGTGTGTCCCTGTCTTTACTATAAGTGATATATAAGTGGTTGCAGTAGAAGTACAGCAGTGCTAAAGCACACAATGCCAGGTGATGCTTTGAGAAGCTAATCTGGGTCACAAAGGGCTGAGCTTGATTTGGCTGGGACACGTCAGCCCAGATCAAAGCCAAATGATGAACCATAAACTTGGACTCAAATTTACACTCATTTCCTGCAGCTTTTGGCCTCAGCTGGAGGCTGAATGCTTCCTACCTGGCTGTTTTGATGTACATTTGGAACTCCTCCGCTTAAGTGTTTTTTACTGATTCACATTGTTTTATGTTGGCTGGTTGGTGGCAAAAATGACATAACAAATAATGAAATGCAGTTAAAGTAGTGGAAAGGGGGTTATAGTGGCAGAAATCAGTGTTACAAATAATGAGATGCCACTAAGATTGGCAAAGATGGGCATTAAAGTGATGAAAAGGGGGTTAATTCAGCAAAAAAAAAAATGGTTAAGGGAGGCCAAAATTGCTAGAAAGGTGGTGGAAAAAGGTTTAAACATTGTAAAATGTCTTAAAAATTTCATAAATGGGCAGAAAAGGTGTTGAAGTATGATTAAAAAGTTGTATAATTTATGAAAAAGTGGCAAAAATGGGTTAAATGAGGCAAAAAATTGGCAGAAAGTGTCAAACACAGCTTGAAATAGTGGTGAAAATTTATAAAAACAGGCAGAAAAGGTGGTGGAAAGAGTTTGAAAACAGGACAATGGTTCAAAAGTTTCATAAATGTGCAGAAAAGGTGTTGAAACAGGATTTAAAAGTTGCAAAATGAGATAAAGAAGGCAAAAAAAATAGGCAGAGTGGAAAAATGGGCAGAATAATATTGAATTGAAAAGCAAAGACACAAGCAGAGTAAGTGGGAATTTGGGCTTATGGTGTCACAGTACACAACAAGTACACAACAACAAGTCACTGTTAGCGTAAATGTCCAATCAACATTAACTTTTAACATACATTTTAACTTAACATTTAAAGTCCCATGAGCCTTTGCTCTAACATATCTGTCCATACGCCAAATGACTCTCTCCTGGGTGGCGACAATACAATAACAGAAAAGTGGCCACATTCTTTTTGTTTTATTAAGTAATTATCCAAACTTGTAACCTTACAAAGCAGATGGATACGCCCGTTTCCTCGTTTCTCACTGGTGAATCTATCTTGCAAAGCTCCCATCTGAACTGTCGGGGCCTGTTTAGAAAGTGACAGGACCAATCAGCAACGAGGGGCAGTACTTTCAGAGTTGTGACGTAAGCAAGCAGCAACAAGAGGAACAGCAGGAGGCCGGTGCAATGATGGCAGAAGAGCTTTGCGTGGATGCTGCTAAAGCGCCAGTTTTATCAGAACTTGATAACATTTCTTAGTTAAAAGAATAACAAAGAACAGCAGTGACTTGTTTTCTTTTCAAAAACGACAAAAGTTGTGTACTGACATGTCTGTAGTCGCCATGGTTCGCGTTATTCCTCAGTAGCTGCGCACGCGCACCTCAGTCGTGGCTACACCACGTGTTTTGTTGCTCTGATTGGCCCTAAGATGTGACAGACAGAACGTTCATCCAATCACACTCTGAGTTTTTTTTCAAAGCCTCTGCCCTTTCCCAAACGCTGTGTTAAAGGTTTTCCAGATGGGTGTGTGAAACAAATCTATCTGGCGTGTCAGTTTACCAAACTTGAGGCTACGTTGAGGATTTTATTTTTTGGCTGGTTAGTAAAATAAAAATATTTATATCTCTTTATGATTTACAGTAGACCACCAGCAACAACATTATTTCTTTCTAAATCATCATTTATAAAGCCTTGGGCTAGGGCTGGGAGATATGCCCTAAAACTAAATAAAACCAGAATTCAATGATTTGCAATTCTCATAAACCCGTGCTCCGTTACAGTGTAGGACTTCCTCCTTATGCAGGACCTTACGCAGGCCTGCAGTCCACCTCTCAACACACTGTAAGCTGCTATTGTGGCCATGATCAGGCCCAATATCATCAGCAGATAGGGCCATATCTCATACAGGAGCTTACTGATCAAGCCCCCGACCACCTTGAATCCTTCTCCAACCACTTCATTGGTCTCCTCGGCCAGGGTGCTGACTCCATCACTGAGGAGGATACAGGTTCGTTCGAGCCAGGTGCAATCATGCTCATTTAGCCCCGACCCACACCTCATCCAGTGTTCCCCTGGCAACTGACAGGTTCCATTGTTGTATAGGCAGTTGGGCCCAAGCCAGTCAAAGCCCATACTTTGCTTGCCTTCACACAAGCTCTTCCTGAAGGCGTGTCCTTCAGCCAGCATCAGTAGGGAATCACCCGTGAAGGGCACATTTTCCCTTACTATCTCCTTTCGCATCATCATGCCTTAGCCCATCATGGCCTTGGCACAGCTGACTCCTGTTGGAGGCATTCTGAACCAGACTCTCTTGGTCATGTTTTTGAATTTTCTCTTCTGCCACACCGTCTGGTGGGCATGGGTGTGAAACTCACCATTGTAATACTCGTCACACACATCCTTCCAACCATTTAGGCTCTGGCAGTTTGCTCTCACCAGACTGATCCTGCAAGTGGTGTTAGCCTTGTCACAGACCATGCTCCAGGGCCTCGGGCTGATGAATGGTTGGGGCCGGCTTGTAGTGGTCCACCAGATGTCCCGCTCTTTTGAGTACACCGTAGCCAGGTACTGGTACTTGACCCAGTAATTGCCAGATTGACTCAAGCAGGGAATCACCCAGTTTTACACTTCTGTTCTCTCCAGGCCCCACCAGGTTCTAGTTAGGTCCCTAGTGTGGCCCTCAGCCCATGCTTGCAGGATACCTTTGATAGTAGCATTGGCTCTCAAGTCAGTGCAGTCATAATACCACTTACCCCATGCTTTCCTGCATTGCCACAGGGAGCACCGGGTATGAAAGATGCGTTCAGCCACACATCTGTCGATCTTCTGGAAATCCCCAGCTGGAACGGCCATAAGCTCCTCTGGTGTAGGCAATTTTTGTACCCACATTCTGGACTCCTTAGGACCATCCAGCCCCAGTCCAGTCCACAGGTAACCTTGCTTAAAGTTACCTACGAAGTGGGTCAGCTTTACTAACCAGATCCAGGGGAACGTTGTGTTCAACCAGTCCTCATGGAGGCCTTCCCGGCTTATAGCACCAATCTGGATGCTTATCCATGATGCAGTTGTCCAGTAACTGATGACCTTATCCCTAGGCGCCAACACCATGAACTCTTTCCTGGTGCACTTGGCCATGAGGTTCCAGTAGCATGGGTGCAATTTGGCGTACTTATTCCAGTAGCAGTCTCTGAGAACTTTCTTCATTTGAGCCCTTTTCTCATCCTTTTCGGGTAGGGGACCCAGGGTCAGGACCTGGTAGGTATTACCAGACTCAGGTGTGGTATTCAGCCTCACTAACCCCGCAGCCGCTGTTGTGACTACACCAGGCACCTCTGTAATCAGTATCTCTACTGATGGGGAGGCAGGGGTTGAGGATCTGGTCGCAGTTCTTATGGGACTTTTCTTCTGCTTCTTTTAGTTCCCTGATTTCTGGCTCAGCTGACTCATTAAGAGTCAACTTAGAGAACTGTTCTCCATCTGGCTCCAAATCAACCTCCGCATGCTCTAATATAGGCACACGGAGGGAGTGCCTCCGGAACTTCTCTGCATCTGTCACATGGTATGGGTAGGGCATAGCAGGCATCAGGGCACCACCCTTTTTTGAATAATCCACAGTCCTGGATTCTTCATCCCAGAAGTGGTTTAGAGCAGATGGTCCCAAGGCGGGGTGTGTACAGAACAGCGTGTCACCTCCAAACTTTAAGATGAACATTTCCCCTTCTCTATACAAGGGAAACCACACATTGTCCTCATAGTAAATACCCCCCCCCTGCCCGGGTCCAACCTCCAGAAGGGCCACCAGTAACAGGTCATCAGAAACCTGAACTGGAAGGTTGTGAGCGGACCAAGTTCTTAAACTACCGGCTCACAAAAGCAGGCTCTCACCTGCTTTACCTCCACCCTTGTCTTCAGTGTATCTCGTCGCCAGTAGTATTCGAAGCATCTCAGGGGAATGTAATGGTCATAGGGTCCATAGGGAAGATGTCTCAGCAGTTTCAAAATAGTGGAATCTTGTAGGGGTCAGGTGGTGGGATACTTTTATTCACCCAATTGGGTCTGGGGTACCAATTTAGCCACCACAGATGCTCGAAGTCCAAATCTTCACCCCACCACCTTTTCGAAGACGCTCTAAGATAGTTCATGGTGATTATTACCTTTAACACAAGAAAATTACCTCATCCTTTTCGTCACCCAGCACCACATCCTGTTGTTTTCCATCTTCACTGGCCTAGCCCTCAGCGGTGGAGTCGGAGGGCTAGGTTCTTCATACTCCGCTCTTACCTCAGCTCCCACTGAGTACACCCCTTGGTACGGTGCCATCACCAGCTTAACCAACAACTCCACCTTTACCACCTCATTCAGGTAGGATGAAGAAGCGGCCCGACCAGTGATTGTCCCAGGCACCTGGAGCTTACCGTTTCTGACCCAATCCTCGGGAGTCAGTCGGAAAGAAGCCCCCTTTACCTTGGGTTTCGCTCCGGTGCAGGCCATGGCATCTAACCCAGTCACAGAATAATGGAGGTTAGTGCTCCTGGCCCTGCTTTCCTTAGGGACCTCTGGAAGCTGCTCCATTGGGCACGTCGGATCCCTCAGGACCCCAAAGATCAACTCAGCCTAGGTAGTCAGCTCCCAAGGGCCGACCCATCCTTTCTCCTGAGCCTCAACTTTGGCATCTTCTGACAGATGTTCAATGCCAGTCAGATAGCCAGGAGCGGTTGGGTCCCAGTGAACTCTCAGGAGGGGCTACACCTGGACTACCCCCATTGGGGGTACCAGACTCAGGACTCAGGACTTCCAGTTCATCTGACGGGAAGCCCTTCTTTGCGAACTCCAGCTTCCTCAGAGCTCTGCCTGCCCAGAGCCCCGTAGTTCCTCTCCTCAGCACAACCACCCCATTGACAGTGGCCGTTCTGACGTAGGGTGGAGGTTTAAGTGTGCTTTCAGCCATCTCGATTCCTGGTTTGCTCTAGCTGGAAACCAGTTTCAGCTGCTCGACTCCTTGGATCCCCTTCTTCTGCAGCAAAACTGTATTACTGTCCAGGATCTTCTTGACTACATCAATACAGTCATATTTTACCTTGACAGCAGAATCTGGCTTAGGGCCCTGGGTTTTTACCCACACCCTCTGTCCAACCAGAAATGGGACTTTAAGAGCCGGGGCTTCATCTTTTATCATCCTGGCTCTGCCCTACATCCTGTGACACAAAGGGGCTTTAATTTAACTCTTCTGAGGAAGGCGCTCGATTTGCTCTATGGCGGTCATTCAGAGCTTTCCCCACCTCCAGGGCCTTGGTGCTCCATGCTTTGTCATTCGCATTCTTCGCGATCCATGCTTTTACCAAAGCAATGGATCTTTCGGTGACTCCGTTTGCTTGTGGTGTGTTGGGGGGGGCGAGTAAACCCGCATTACCCCATGTTTCTGACACCACTGGTCCACCTGGGTGTACCTGAAGTGGGTGCCGTTGTCAGTTCTCAGTTCTTTTGGTACCCCCAGGACACTGCAAACATGGTCCAGCATGCCAACAACACTGTTAGCATTAGCATGCCATACTGCCTTGAACACCACATATCCAGACATCGAGTCAACTAGCACAATCAGGTATTTCCCCTCTCCCTTTTGCCAGTGACCCCCATGGGACCTGCAATGTCCATGCAAACAGATCCCCATGGTACTGAGCTCTTTATGGTGAGTCCGTCCCCCCCTCTGCCCTTTTCTACCTGCATTGTACTGACCACATACAATACAGTTACTCAGGACAGAGCGGACTTTCCTCTCTGGGATCCATAGTTGCTGCTTCTCCAGCTCCTTCCGTGTGGGCAATGTTCCAGCGTGCCCCAACTTTGTGTGTACTGCTAGAACAACCTCCACGATGGTCTGCTCAGGGACCACCCGTCCCTTGGGTGACATGTCCCATTTTGCGACTCCAACAAAGATAATTCTCCTTTGCTGCACAAAGCGATCAACTTCTTCGTTTCCTGGCCAGTACAGGCCTTCTCTGACATGTGCTTTCTGATCCACAATGTCAAGGTCCATGCCGAGCCTCAACTCTGCAACCTTTTTCCAAAGATCACAGTGTGCCACCTCCTTTTCTTTGGCACTTTCAAAGCCATTTTCTTCCCAAATGGTCAGGTCTTCTCGTAGAGCTTGTGCACAGTATTAACTATCTGTTATCACACGTGCTTTCTTCACCTTCCTTTTTCGAGCTCAAGGAGGCCTTCCAGGATGGCGGTCACTTCTCCTGCCTGTGCACTGCCCAGGACCTTTCCTCTATTCCTGAAACACTTTCTCTGGTCGTGCTTCAGGATGAAGCCCCAATAAGCAGTAGCATTCTGGCCTTTTCTTGACCCTTCAGTGTAGAGCACCCACTCATAGGTGCCTTGATCAGGTGTATTCACCTTCGTTTTTCTTTTTGACACTTGCTCTGGGCCGATTTCCAGCTCTGGGTCTAGCAGGATATCTTCCCACCTTCCCCATCTGGTGTTTGTGGCTTTGGTCCCTTCCACAGTTCCCTTTCTCAGAAACCGGTGGACCTGGCTTTGGGTGATGACTTTGACACCTTGACCTTGAGCGAGCTCTTTCAGTGCTCCCCCATACCTGGCCAGGACCACTAACTCTTTCTTCTCCAGTGGAAATTTCTTCTCCACTGAGGACAGAGTGTAGCTCCACAAAGTCACCATCCCTCCACCTTTGTTGCTGACTTTAACGACTGCATCATCATCATCACAACTCACCTCAGCCGCCAGCCTGCTGTTTTGGCTTCTCGGCTCCAGGCGCACAGCATCTTTAATTGCCTTTCTCAGTCTTTTGAGGTTGTGCTGATCTTCAACAACAGCTGGATTTGGTCCAGTTTTTCCCGGTAACCCTCTGAGACTCTCAGATCAGCTGAGACCTGGAAGCCCAGATAGTTCACCTCAAACTGGCCAAACTGACACTTCTTTAGATTGAGCTTCAGCCCGGCGGCAGTGACCCGTTCAATCACTTTGGCCAGCCGTTCCAAGTGCTCGCTCTCAGTGTCATCAGCCAAGAACACATCGTATATGTAGACCGTCACACCCAGGCCATCCAAGATATCCAGCAGTGCACTTTGAAAGGCCACTGGTGAATTCTTGAAGCCTTGGGGCAACCTGGTCCACACATATGCCCTGCCTTTGTGGGTGAATGCTGTTTTCCCCTGCGATTGCCTGGCCAGCCTCATTGAAAAGAAGCCATTAGCCAGGTCAATGCAGGACTTGAACCTCTTCACTTGTAGAGTTTTCAGGGTTCCTTGGGGGTTGATGAGGCTCGCTCTGTTGGTGATAGTTCGTTGATTCAGAGCCTTAAAGTTGATCACAGGCCTCCAACCCCCTCCTGTAGATTCTGGTTTCTTTACAGCCTGGATGGGGCTGTTGGTGATTGGGTTAGACTCCTCCCGAATAACCCCCAATTCCAACAGCTCCCTCACTATGACCTCCATCTCAGTGACAGCACCTGGATAAAGTGGGTACTGTCGTACAGGGGGATGCACTCCCCCTTCGATGGCATGGACATACCTAGGCCCCAAGTCACCACAGTCATTTTTGAATCTCGCCACATTAGCAGATTCAATTAGGATCTTCAGTCTCTTTTTTCCTTCCGGGGAAAAGTCACAGTCCTGCAGCCTTTGTTCCAACGTTCTTGGCACATCAACAGGTTTGTACCAGGTTTTCCCTGGCACTTCACCTGGAATGCGTACCAACCTGGCTTGAAGTCTCCTCAGTCGTTGTTTCAGATGTCCTCTGCATGGCTTCGTGGAGTACAGACCCTTCAGGTCTCTTACAGTAATCAGGTTGTATGGCCCTTTCAGCCACACAATCCCTTTCCATACCCCAAAGGACATGTTTTCCATTGCGCCACATGCCAGCTGCACCTTCAAGCATCCTTTCGTGTCGAGACCTTTGCGGGTCATGGACACCTCTGCCCTAGGGTCCACTAGGTAGGGTACTCCATCCACTTTAGTGTAGATTTCTTCCCCCACCCAGTAGGCATTCTTCAGGGCGACCCGCGCCTCTCTAGCCATTACTTATTTCCGCTTGTTGCCTGGGCCTCTTTGGCCTGGCAACGAGCGGCTTTCTCCTCAGGTGTCAGCTTTGCATATTCCTCTTTACTCAGCCATTGGCTAGAGGACGTTGTTTTCCCTGATTGTTGCTCCACTGACCTCTGAGGTTGCACCTCGGGTCTGCTTTGAGCCTTGGGGTCTCGACGTTTCTGCTCCCAGCGACCTCCAGGTCCCTGATTCTGTCTCTTTTGTTGGAGTGGCAGCTGGGCAGCTGCAGGCGGTGCCTTAGCTGGCCTTTCAGCCAGCCTAGGAGCAGACTGCCTCTCCTTCTGCCGCTTCTTCTCGTAATCCTGCTGGAGCTGGTCCCATTGCCTTACGGCTCTATCCAGCTTCTCCATAGTGACCCCTATGTTAGGCACAGCCACGAAATGGTCATCTCGTGGGAAACCTCGGGTCACTTTCCTCAAGACCGGGAGATACCTGTTAACAGGCAACCCTTGTCTTAGGGTATACCATACCTGTGCGAGAGTGTGCCCCTCTATCAGCTCCATTTGAGCACGTTCAACATGGCTGTCCTCATCATCACCTTCATCAACCGTAAGTCGGTCATAGTAGGCTTTAGCAGTGTCTCCTTCAGCAAAGCTCTGTCCCGTGACGCTGCTGATCCACATTCCAAGTGCTTTGTCAGTGCTTGCTGTTCCAGTGACCAGGTCCCACAGCTTTTTCAGGTAGGACCTCAGTTCTTCTTTGTCCTTTTTTTGAGGAACGAAGTTTTTGATCAACTTAAGTTCTTCCAGCACTTGTATGCTATTCTGTCAGCTTCTGGACCAGTACCCTGCACAGTCTCACTCAGCCCGACCATACTGACCCAGGAGTGGCCACGTGCTGGTCCCTCTGGTCCAGTTTGGACAGCTGTGGAGGCCAACAGCCTTGACACGCTTCCCATAGCTGCCTCAAACCTTTTCACCATAACTCTACAGCTTGCGCCTTCTGCTGCCTCAGCTATTTTCCCTTCCTCCTTGTCAGCACTCTCTGATACATCTGAGGCTTCAGAGGAGCCAGGATACTGCCGGGCAACTTTGTAGGCTGCTTTCTTTAATCTCCTTTGTATCACGTCATAAACAACACTCACCAGCTCTGTTCTGAAGTTACTGGTTAGATTTCTGGCTCTCACCAGCGTGGTATACGTTGGGGTCATGAGCAGATTTTTTAGTTCCCTCCACGTAGTAACCACTTCAACCTTCACTTCTTCTTCTGGGTAGAATTTTTTCCATTCCGCTGGGATCTGGTGTTGTTTTTGACCCACTTCGGGCATATGAGCCATGCGCCCGTCAGCCGTGACCATTGGCCCATAGGAGATATCTCTGGCTAGTCGCCCAGAGGCCTTGTAGATATCTCTCAGCTCCACTTCTTTTTTATTCTTATTCTTGTTGGTGGCAACCCGTAGAGGTCTCAGGTCATGCCTGTCCTCTAAATGGGAGATAACGGAGGTATCTGCCACTTCGGTCTCTTCTTCGCTAATGTTGTCTCTATCAGGGACAGCTGCGGTGGAACTGTCAGGCAGGGCAGCATACCAAGATTCCTCATCAGCATAGTGCAGCCGCCGCTCCGTCCGACCCTCAAAGCTCACGCCTCCATGCTCTACTGTGAAACCCTCTAGTCTCCCAGGAGTCGGGTGGCCGAGACCCCAAGGGGTCGAAGCTGTGGGGCTATGCTCCGGTGGTAGGGGACTGGCCTCCTCACTCTCAGTCTGACCCTGTCTCATTCTCGCCGCCTCTGGCGGTGGCCTCTGTCGCCCAGCCCTGCCTGTGCCAGGCTGAGAGACCACCACCGTCTGGTCCTTTCCTTGTGGAGGCTCCCTGTCGGGAGCTTCCGGATGATGTGTCTTCATTTTGGCTTTAAGTCTTGGTGCTGCAACGGTCTCTCCTGGCCCCGTAGGGGTCACAGGGATGATCTTTTCAGCCTTCCACTTCTGCACCTTTCTGTCATGCTGCTTTAGGATTCCTTTGATCCGACCTTTGTCAAGATCTGCAGGTACCATGATCACCAACTGCCTCAGTGACCCTGAGCCAGTGGACGTAGCCACCACCAGGTCAGCCACTGCACAAGCTGCGCTCTCTGCTTCTTCCCAATGTAGATTTGGTGATCGGAGCCCATCGATATTCAGCTGTATAACGGAATGCCCTGCATGGCTGGCATTTTCAATAGCCTGCCTTAGGACCGTCACCATACCCTTCAGGTATTCACCTACATCGTGGCTCTTAACATATTCAGGGTAGACCACATGGTATATGGCCCGGAACCTTGAGGCGCTCACCACAATTCCAGCTGGTAGGACTCCATCTCTGCCCTTCAGCATTTTACCTCGAATCTCCTCCAGCTCCGTGTAGTAGCCACCACCCACCTGTATCTTTAGTTCCTTCCGGAACCGGAGGAGATGCGCTACGATCAAGTGGTTGGTGATCATCACCAAAGCGCCTCTCTGCTCACTCCCCTCCCAGGGGTTTGCAATATAGTAGTAGCTACTGACAAGGCCCTTTTTACGGATCTCATAGGAGCCGAAGGGTCCTTTAGGGCTCCTCCACTCTATACAGTCGTCCTCCTTTCTGAACTGGTTTCTCCAGAAGTCCAGATTTCGGGACATTCTTGCATATTCACCAGTCCCTTCATTGGACTGGCTCCTGTCTCCATCATCATCCCTTCATCCCTCTCTCTGGAGAACTGTCTGCATTCTCTGCAGCACCAGCACCTTGTGCCCCGTAGGATTCCTGATGATAACCAGTCGGCTATTCCCTGAGATCCTACCTCCGACCCAGAGCCCACCTTCCTCTGCAGCCATGGCTGCCTCCAGTTCTCGTTGGAGATCTCCCTCAGACTCATGCAGGCAGAATTCCAGTACACTTTCTCTCAGGCTTCTGCTCCAGCTACTGAAACTCTGCCCCATAACAGGACAATGTTATTCGGTGCTGTTTTAGCAAGGCCATCATCTGCTTCAGCCTCATCCTCAGACTGCTCTAGAGACCTCTGCCCTTGGCTCTGCGGACTGAGGTGGCTCTCTCCCATCCCTCCTGCCACTTCTAGCGGCGCCTGGTACTGGGATTCGGGGAGCATCTGCTGTGCTCGACCCTTAATCCTTTCACTGCTGCACGTCCTCCAGAGGTGTAGACAGGAGAGGGTTTTACCCCTAAGCTTCCCGATGGTTGCTCCCTGTCTAACCCTTCTTGGGTGCTGTGATTTGCATTCACCTATCCTCCAGGGTGTGGTGCTCAGCCTCTATCACCCTGCAGCCACTCTGTGGCTACACCAGGCTCACCCACAACCAGTTTTTCTACTGGGGAGTAGGCAGCCGGAGGGTTAGAGTCTGACTCTTCTTTGCTCAGCTTCAACTACCCCGCAGCCACAACTGTGGCTACACCAGCCTCACCTACAACCAGTTTTTCTACTGAGAGTAGGCAGCCGGAGGGGTAGAGCCTGACCCTTCTTCTATGCTGTGGAGAGGCTTTTTATACTCACCACACCCTGGTTTGGGATACAACACTGCAACGGCTGGTTAGGATCCAGACAGATTAGCTATTAACTGTTTAGCCTGGAGGGCGAGAGTACTTCAGGCCCAGCTACCTAACTGTCTTCTTCCAAATGCCTGCCCTGCTTCCTACACCAAGAAATACCATTGAATAGCCTGCATAATACTTCATCAGTGTACACATTTGTTAACGACAGCTACTCTCTCATGATCTGTGCATTTGTTAGTTGCTGGGGAATGTTTTAGAGATCTGGAAAAATGATCCCAAGGACCTGTTTTTATTTTTAATTGGACTAGAGCAACCTATAAGAACCTTTACTTTTAGCAGCTTGCACACCACCTGAGACCACAATTGCATTGAGGTGTGAGAAAAATGGAATAAAAAGTCTTAAAATTGTACTTTAACTGCAGGTTAAGTGATTTTATTGCAAATTAGCATGGGCGTAGCATACAAATCATAATCATTTGGTTGGTTATAATAAAAATCATCAAATTAAATTAAAAATCTAAAAAGAACACATAAACTGATTAACAGATAATAAAAGATCAAAATCAGGTAGAATAAACTCATTACGACCTGTTTTGATGAGCCAGTTTGCTTTGGTAGAAAAATCTTCTTAATTTAGAAGAGAGGAGTGGAGGCAGAGCGTGGCCAATGCCCTTCTCCTTTCAGATCCTCAGCAGCTCCGTAGACCCCTGGTCCTGGAACTGGTCACGGAAAAAGCCCCAAAAAGGGCCACCGCAGCTTGCAGAGGTAGAGGGGATCGAAGAGGTCCTTGTGAATAAAAAATTTAGAAAATCTCTTTTATCAGTTCACCGCTGGAGGGAAAAAATACAGGAGCACACAGTCCAGCTGGAAAGCAGGAACAAAGTCTCTTCGAATCATCCCAACTCACTCTCGGTAAAAAATGTTCAATCAGAGATCAGCTCAGGAAAGAAGCCGCATCTCAGCAGGAGAAGAACAACTTCTTTTAAAAGCTTGAATCCCCCTGATGTGATCCACCCTTGAGTCGGGTGGATCGATCTTGCTTGTGTTGTGATGCCCCAAAACTGACTACTTCTGCCTTTTCCTCCTTATCTTATATAGGGATTCATGCTTCATATTCATGTCTTACACATTTGCATATACTGTTTTCTCTCCTCCCTGCCATGATCCAGCAATGATGTACATACACATTAATGCTAAAGCCTGCACATGAACATTCTAGTATTTTTCCACTCCCAACTGCTATCGGGTTACTTTTGTTTCTCTAGAAGCTAGAAGTTCCTCTTTCCCTCAATGGCTATTCTTCACTTTCTTCACTGGCCTTTACTGGCAGAGACACTGCCCTCACTCTGAACTTACCTTTTCGTTACATGTAGGCACTTTTTACTTTAACTTTTCCCTTACTCTATGTGATTAGATCAAACTTAACACTTATACTATGTGATTTATAAATGCTGTGCTGCTTAAGCTGTTTTGATTATACTTAAGGTAAATAAATGCTCTTCCTGTTACTTCTTTGGCCGTTATTATCTCTCTTTTTCTCCCCCTTCTTACTCTTCTGATTGCCTGCAGCCCTGTTCTGCCTTTCCCTCTCCCATCTAGGAAGCCTATAACTCCTCTGAGGCTTCTCGGCCTGCTGAGGCCCATCCTGACAGCCGAACCTTCTCTCAGTAAAGGGTCTAGCCTGATACATGGGATTTAGGGGCCTGAACTGAAACCTCAAATTTGGATCCATTTGACAATATTGATCGCTAAAAACTTGAGATAATACAAGGATGGTACTATTACTGCAGTTGGATGACTTGATGTTGCTGATACATATCGTAGAGTGCCCTCTAGAGGTAGAGGGACAGTAAAGCATGTCTCCTCCCCAGATGCTGGCAAACTGTACCTCTAGATGGCTTTACTATGGGAAAAGAGAGGCTCATGCTAACAAAGCGTCAGGTCTAATTAAAGTGATCATGGTTTGAGAACTCTTGAGGCTAGAAATGCCTTATATGGAAAACTGGGCTAAGAGAGAGTTAGCATATTAAGGGCAGGATGTGAGTGTGTGTTTGCATTTGTGTGTTTACGTGTTCATGACAATTATAAGAAGCTGAATTATCTGACTGCTCCTTGCTTTAATTCTGTTCCC
Organism: Cheilinus undulatus; assembly: GCF_018320785.1. Classification (NCBI taxonomy): domain Eukaryota; kingdom Metazoa; phylum Chordata; class Actinopteri; order Labriformes; family Labridae; genus Cheilinus; species Cheilinus undulatus. The sequence goes on along the minus strand of NC_054867.1, from coordinate 20,092,320 downwards.
TCAGAACTTATTAAACAAAGCTTTTGGAGCAGCTTCTGTCTGTGTAGTGGTTGTTTACTCTCTCTGGTACTGTCATATGAACTTGGCACCAGTAGTCACGTTTTATCTCTTCTCTTATTCCCACAATTGTAAGAAAAAGCAGTTGATATTTCTTTGATGCATAGACTTATTCCCACTCCCACCAGAGTCTGGTGTGGCGCTGCAGAGGATGGGTATCAACACCTAGGCTCAGGCCCACCCCTGCCTATACACAAACTACACATAGTGCGTAGGGCCTCACTTTGAGCGTTTGTTTTCTTCTCTCTCTCTCTCTGCACATCAGTCCGATGTTTGTATGATAAATATGATCAAGGTAATACATATACAACATTGACCAAACGTAAACTTTACCTGGCCGTCACGTTTGGAAATTAACCCTCAAGATATCTATTTATGGAGGTCAGTGCCATCCGTGATCAATAAGTGCGCCCAGTCATGCTCGCTCTTTCTCCCTCGCTCTCTCTCTCTCCTGATGCTTGCAGCACAGAAACTCTCAACATGTCTGTCCTGTATATCCACCCATTATTCTGTAACCTCCCTTTTCAAAAGTCAACTTCTGCTATTGTTTAGTTTGTTATTTTATGATAAAACTCCGCAAAGTTTCCCCACTGGTTCTGACCAGGAATTAATTGACATAGTTGGACTTCCTCGTGCTGATCAACTGTTTTAAAATCAGATCATGGGTGAGAACAAATAAAGTCAACATAAATTTTAAGGTGATTTAATAAAAGAAAGCCTACTGATGATGACAAAGAACCAGAAACATAATCAGGAAGAGAAAGAGGCAAAACAGATGAGATGCTGTGTGAGGGAAGGTAAGGAGTGCAGGGGTGTGTGTGAAGGGAGATGAGGGTGCAAGATCAGTATTTTGGGGGCCTTATATCAGAGTCTGCTTAGGGTCTCACTTTGGCCAAGGGCGGCCCTGCCTAAGCTACTGGGTCTGATTGAGGGGTCCTGTTGAGAGCAATTTAACTAGGAACTTTGTAAACAATGTTAGGTGTGTGTGAATGTGTGAATAATCTGTTATCATGAAGGTGCACTTTCATCACAGAGCAAAGCCAGGTTATAGTCTGCAGGAGCATAACACTGGTCCCAGATTTGATCATATTCACCTCTGTTGTTTAAGCCATACACCATGGAGAATTTCTGTTACACTCCTTCTTCCTTTGAGGTTAAAAACATGTAAGTCTTGGTATTAGTTAGTAATTTTTTTTGAAATGCAACAAAAAACACAATAGAGTCAACGTTACTACAAGTGTTTTCTAACCTACTGCCTTTCACTTTTAGGGCTTGTTTTCACCCAAATGGGCGTGTGGTCACTCTAGAGAGAGAGGCATTTGACTGCTCTCATCAATACATGCCGGAGCAAATCCCTCTCCAACCACATTATCTTAGTGTGTTGATCTAACTTTGAGAAATTTGATTTAGTTCAGTTTCAGCAAAGCTGATGTGTTTGCATGTGTTTACTAACTTTGCAAAGCAGATGGACTGGCTGTAGACCTCTATGGTGGGGAAACCCCAACCATGAGGCAAGTGACATACTAACCCTTGTGGGGAGTTTCCTTAGTTTGTGCTGTGTTATTTTTAATTTTATCCCCCTCCCCCTAACCCTACCCTATAGGGTTTGGGTGCCTAACCCTTTTAGGCTCTATAAATTTTTGACTTATTTCAGGATTAATTTGTGATATTTACAGGTGGGGTTTAGCTGCACTGTAAGCTGGTGGATGCAAAAGCTGATGCAGGTGTAGCGAGAAGCTCAGATGTAGCTTAAGTGGCATTTTTTTTTCAAATCTGGGCAACATGTCTTTATTTAAACAACAGCAAAGAGCCACACTCAGAGCTTATCTTGGCTGAGAAGATGATTTTACTCTTCTCCCAACCGGCCTTGGCATGAGTTTGATCCAACAACGAGCTTCACTGTTCATAGACTATCTCAGCACCTGCCTGTCTGTTGAGCTCAGCTGAAAGCTGTGCATGCCTTCTCACTTATTTTGTCTTGTTGCTCTGATTGGCTCGTGATAAATGTGACAGATAGAACATCTGACCAATCACCTTCTGGGTATTTTGTGAAAAGTCCTGCCCTTCCCAGACGCATTGTAAGGAAGGTTTCCCAGATGAATGTGAAATATATCCATGCAGTGGATACATGAAACAATCACTCTGGCATGTCAGCTTACATGTTAATATGAACATGTTTAAATTCCAGTTCTACTTGGACTGACACAGTTATTGGACTTTTTCTCACCACATGTCAATGTCCTGGCTGTCACATAACTTAGCATAAACTACTCCACAAACAAACCCAATTTCATCATGTCCATAATTCATTTTAAAGTCTTTAGGATTAAAAAGAAATATACATTTTTTTTTTCATTTATAATTTTAATCAGAGCTAATAGAAAATTAGCAGTATAAAATGACTACTAAAATACACAGGGTGCACCCCTAAAGGCAGTGTAGATCAAATGTTATTAAGTTGATTAAAAGGTCTACAGCTGCTAATGGAGGATAATCCATGAGGCTTCAGTTCATTTAAGGGGTTTAAGACTGAATTCTGCCTTTGTGCAATTTCATTCATCCTCAATGATCACAATTCATGTTTTGCATTGTATTATAATTTGAGGCAACAGTTTTTGTTTCATTTTAATTCGATTTCGTTTTTCTTGCTGCTGTGAAAATGTGAATTAGTCCCAAGTGTTCAGATTCTTGTTCTCTTCATTAATATTTGAATCAGGTCAGCTCTATTAAGGAAGATACTGAAGGAGGATTAAGAAAATCTCTGTATTTGTGTGTAAATAAGGTAGGTGGTTAAGTCGTCATCACGTGCCAGTGGAGGGGGCGCATGAAGTGATCACTTCTTCCAGACTCTGAGTCTGCACGTCCGTCCTGATTCAGCTCAGCCCACTGCAGCTATTATAGTCCATGTGCTGATGTGGCCAAAATGCTATCAGGGGGTGTTAAATTGGCTTCATGTCAGAGAAACTGAGGAAATCTCCTTAAGCTAATTTTTTTTTTTTCAAAGATGGTACTGTTGATACTCACAATCTGCTACTTCAGCTTTTTATTAGAAACTGACTCAGTGAAATTTAAGTGTTTTCTGTGGTTTCATTTTAAAGCCACATGGGAGCCAAGGTCAAAATTATGTTGACTGAAATGATCAGCCACATATTCTATCACAAGGTAACTTTGACACTTGGAGAAGACTTTAAATTAATTAACAAAGCCTTTTGAGGTTTGATTTAAAAAAAAAAACAATAAACAAAACTGGGTACATGCGACATGCAAGCATTACCTGGAAAAACTTGGGGCTAATTCCCCCTGTATTTCAAAATTTGGCAGTCATGTTGATGTTTTGGAAGGTGGGATAACTCAGAGGATGACAAAGAACAGAGGATTTGTTTTGTGTCTGCAGTGCTTTCTCTGTGGTCAATAACACTGTCGTTTCCATGAGTGGAGATCATTTCTGCCGACCACCATTAAATTATCTGATGCTTTAGCAGTTTCACCACATGATGTCAGTGTTGTTGCTTGCTTTAGGTTTGGGCTGTAGGCCTTGGCATTTACCTTTGCAAAATGCATTTTATTCCATGTTGTTGAAAAATAGCCTGCATATGTATCCTTATAATTTGAGGATTACTGCCTTTTAAGAAGATGAAGTCTGAGATAATTTCTGGCAAACTTTTTTACGTTAAGACTGTTACATTTAAGGGCCAAGATTGTCATGAATAAATTGGAACATTAGAAAGTTTATAAAAATTTGGGTTGTGATTGTGGACAAGGAGGAAGTTGTAGGACCCGATGCACAACTAGTTAAGAACCACTGGTCTAGAGCAGTGGTTTTCAACCTTGGGGTCAGGACCCCCTTTGGGGTCGCAAGACACTGAGAGGGGGTCTCAGATGCCCTAAAAAAAATTAAGAATATTTTTAAAATTATACTGTTGCCATGCTACACCAATTTTGTCACTTTTTTTTTTACCCCTTTTCATTTTTTCCACCAATTTTAACACATTTTTGCCATTTAACACCTATTTTGGTCAGTTTTAAACTCTTTACTCCATGTTTTTCTGCCTGTTTTTGCCACTTCTAAACCAGTTCTTGCCACTTAAGCTTAATGTTGTCTCTGTTGACCCATTACTGCCACTATTAAATCCTTTTTACACCCATTTTTTTCCCATTTTAACCACATTTTACCATTTGATATGCCCAGTTTTGGTAGTTTAACAAATTTTTGCCAATATCTGCCTATTTTTTCTTTCTCAGTTAACCCTTTTTTGTCAGGTTCTATCAATTTTCCATCCCATTTCTCTAATTTCCACCCATTTTTGCCAATTTAAAGCCATTTAAGCCACATTTGGACTCCCTTTTGCCACTATTTATGCCCTTTTTGCCACTTTAACCCATTTTTATCCAATCTTTGCCACTTCTAACCCATTTTGGCTACTTTTAAAATTCACTGCCACCATCTTTTCCACAATTTTTTTGCCATTATTAACCCATTTTAGTAATGTTTAAACCATTTTCATTCTTTTTTTGACAAAAATGATTTACATATTTAAGAAGGCTTTTTTCTACACACATGAATAAATGAAGATATTTGTTTCTTTGATACAAGTGGTTATTATTCAGGTTAAATATAAAATATGGATATCACAGCTTATCTGTACAATCCACCATGGCTTTGCTGAACTCCATAGGCCTCAAGTTTGACTGGGCGCTAGAAAGCTCTCCCATATATCCCCCCTCTATGGACAGCCATGTACGCACATGACTATTCTGAATCGTGCATGGCTGTGTTCAACCACCTTCAGGTACAGTGGGGTCCCCAGTCTCGGGCACCTTTAGTTTGGGGGTCTCAAGCTGAAAAGATTGAGAACCACTGGTCTAGAGAAGAAAGTTAACAGTGAAAATATGACATTCAAAGATTATTGGAAAGACATTGTTCAACGTCTGACAGGTAAAATGTCAGACAGACTGGAGATGTACTAAGTTTATATATTCAGTTGTACGTTTGATTTTACATATTAGGTCGTCAAATATTAATGTAAAGATTTAAAGTTTTCTGTCCTGCACTTTTTTGAAGGTAAGGGCTAAGGATGGGGTTCTGGTGATGAAGCTGTGATAAGGGTGCTTGTTCCAGCATCAGTACACTGTCTGCAGTGCTGCTTGCGCCCTTTTTTGTGGTGTGAATGTTTTTCTCATGGCCTTGTTGTTGGAGAAAAATAAATAGAAAGTCAGTTGCCAACTCTTGCTGTTGTGTCCTTAACCTTAAAAACACTTTCACTAGAAGCAACGTAGCAGGAGTGTTTGCTTTAACCCAAAATATTTGAGTGTTGTGACAGCATTACTAGGCTTTGCCTTAAGTCACAAATTTGCATCCTTTGTAAAGCCATTTCCAAAGTCTGCATAATAGTGTTTTTTTTTTGTCTTTTTGCAGCTTTTTGCCATTTTTGCTTTTGCAACATGCGGGGGCTACTCTGGGCAGCTACGGGTTAGTGTGGACTGCATGGAGAAGGCCAGCAGCAACCTCAGCATCCCCATCGACTTTGCTTATCCCTTCAGGTACGTGGGCTTTCATTTAGCATCTTAGTTTGGTTGAAGGATTAAATTCCATGTTTATTATACTCCATTCTTTGCAAAACTGTTCAAGCTCTGACAGGGATGAGGCATGAACAGCCCTTTTCAAGTCCACCCACAAATTTTCTATTGGCTTGAGATCTGAGCTTTGACTCAGCCACTCCAGAACATTCTCCTTGTTGTCTTTAATTCAATGTAGCTCTCATCGTATGCTGCGGGACATTGTCTTGCTGAATAATAAATCTTTTCCCAAGCCGTAGTTCTCTTACAGACTGAATAGGATTGTCCTGTAGGATTTTCCTATACTTTGCCACATCCACTTTACCCTCTACCTTTACAAGCCTTCCAGGGCCATTTTCCGAGAAGCATCCCCACAGCATGATGCTGCCATCACTGTATTTCCAATGAGGATGGTGTGTTTGTGGTGCTGTGCAGTGTTTGGTTTCTGCCAAACAGTGTCTTGTCTGATGGCCAAGAAGCACATTTTGGTTTCATCAGACAAAATAACTTTCTTCCTTTGACCATGGAGTCTCCCACATGCCTTTTAGTGGACTCTAGGCAAGATTTAATAAGTTTTCTTTAACAGTGACTTCTCTTTGCCACTCTCCCATAAAGCTTTGACTGATGAAGTTGCATACAGTGTCTCTCTGATTTATAAGATAAAAAACAGAAAAAAAAAAAAAAGTCCGAGTCAATAATTATAAGCAGAACAAATCCAAAATGTAGCAGGTAAAATCCCAAATTAGAAAAGAGCAAAAATCAGAGTTATTAACTTCCTGGTAGTGCTTACAGAATTGCAGCATATGTGATCTTTAGAATCTGCATTGTTTAAAAACAAATTGATAATGGACATAATGGTATCATCTGCAAAGACATAGATTAGTATTATGCCTATAATCAGAGGAGTCCACATATCATGATTATCATGAGTGAGATTTGATATTAATCTGGAAAGCAAAAGAAAATTATGTAACATCAAACACTAATTGTTAGAGTTTAGTCGAATGAATTTTACTTTTAATTTTCCAGACAAGCAACGGCCTAAACAACCATTGCATGTTTAGTGATGTGTAGAGTTTGACCTGTGTCTCTATGTATCTTTCAGGTTGTATCAGGTATCCTTTGAGGCTCCAGCGTGTGAGGCCATGAGGAGGGAACGCGTCTTCCTCATTGGAGACTTTTCATCCTCTGCAGAGTTCTTTGTCACCATCGCAGTCTTTGCCTTCCTGTATTCCCTCGTGGCCACCATTGTTTACATCTTCTTTCAGAATAAATACCGTGAAAACAACCGGGGACCGCTTATTGTAAGTACATTCTTACCAAGGGCATGAGGATGAATAATCAGTAGGACACCCAGAATCTATCACCTTCACAGAGCAAGTCACAAGGTGTTTTAAAAAACAACATAATAATAAAGCAACAGCAAAAATCATAAAAAGAGCAAGAATAAAACACATAAATATTACACGTGTACTATACATCACCGAGACAGCTGCTGTGAGCTCAGGTTTACTCTTCAACAGTGGACACGGGGTGTGTTTTGGTCATGTAAATATATTAAGTGGGCCATGCATTGTGTGGTTATGTAATAAAAAGCAAACAGTTTTTCTCCAGCAGTCCTTTAGATGAACTTCTAATCCTTCAATTCATACTTCAGAAAAGATCCATAATACGTCACTGTTCAGTACGGCAGTGAACTTTGGCGAGCTCTTCTTAAAGAGGCCATGTTGACCTGTGTCTCCTGTAGCTAATATACTTCAGCTAATATTGACCTCATACAACCCCCACTTAAAAAAACTATCCCTTTAAATTCTCTCTTAACACAGACTCAGACAAAAGACTCACAGTTTAAGTCAGTGTTTACAATAACCACATCTTTCTCAAAGGAGTGACGAGGTGTTGTTCCTCAGGTTAGTCTTAAATCCTTTTGTCTCTGTTTATGCTGACAGGACTTTGTGGTGACGGTGGTGTTCTCCTTCATGTGGCTGGTCAGCTCCTCCGCCTGGGCCAAGGCTCTGTCTGAAGTTAAACTGGCAACTGATCCTGATGAGGTGCAGCTCCTCATCTCTGCCTGTAAACTCCAGACCAACAAGTGCGGCTCCATTCAGGGACCACGCTGGTCTGGTCTCAACACCTCAGTGGTAGGTTCATAGGATTTGTATACCAACAAAAAAGTTCCCTTTAAAAAGGCTGTATTTTTCAAGAGAATTCACATCTGCCGAAATATTTAAAGTACGCGATGGTTAAAGTCATTTTAAACTGTAAAAAGAGAGTCTTATCCACCCAATGACAGCTGGGATAGGGGCTGGCCTATCCCAGCTGTCATTTGGTGAGAGGTACACCCTGGACTGGATGCCAGTCAATCACAGGGCTGACATAGAGAGACAGACAACCAGGCACGCTCACGCTCACATCTATGGCCAATTTAGAGTCTCCAATTCACCTAATGAGTATGTCTTTGGTGGTGGGAGGGGCCGGAGAGAACCTGGCATGCATACATGGGGGTTTACATGCAAACTCCACATAGAAAGGCCCTGACTGGGCCGTGGGCTGATCTTGTGCATGGGGTGATCGGTTCACTGAGCAAGACAGTGTGGTGTTCCTGGTATCTAAGCATGTGAATGAAAGTCAGTCAGAGTCTTTTGGTCCCTGGCCCTCTCAGTCTTACTATATTCCTGTGAGGCCTAGCTGGACTCATGTGTGACAACTTCTCTTTGGCGCATCTTTGGGTAATGTTGGCAAGACCATGCGTCCTTCTGCTGTTACACACAGCAGAAGGAAAAAGAAGGAAATGCTTCATCTAATAATCAGTTCTGATGAGACTCAGTTTACCAGTGAAGAGCAGTGCAGACATTTAGTGCACAGGGATGCCTGCACGTCAGCTCCTCATCATCGCTGCTCTGGTTATCATTAACCATAAATTACTCATGTCTTGAATGCATGCTTCAAGTTTGGTCATTAGGATCTCATCTAAACATAACTGTCATTGAAACAGCCCAGCACTGTAGTTTAAAACTTTAGTATAACAGCCAACTTATTACAGTTCTTAAGATGGGCTGAGCTGGGCTTGGTGAGAACATGCACATGTTCAGTCAGGGTCAGGCTGTATGTTTTAGGCCTGATTTAAGCTCTGACAGAGATGCAAGCATAGTGTAGATCAGGGTCCTCAGGAGAAAATGGCTTTAAGCTGTTCTGTTTTAACAACTTTCTTATGGGCTTTCTGTAAGCCACAGAGCAGCTACAGCTTTGGAGATTAAGCTTCAGTTTCAGTTTTGCTGAATATTTGAGTGAAATTAGTCCCAGATTAAGCATATAAACTCTAAGAAGCAGTTAGATTACATTTCAGCTGAAGTGTATGGACTAAAAGAGAGCAGAGTGAAATGTATGTGCTGAGTGGTAGGGGAAGACATTTCATTCTGACGTCCTTAAACCTAAAGAGATTTGAAGGATTTGAAGAGTAACCACTGAGATCAGTTGAACTGTAAAAGGTAGATAATCTTGTCATTGGTTTTCACCTGAAGTTTACAGTACTGTGAAAAAGTATTTCCCCCATTCCTGATTCCTTATTTTTTGCATATTTGTCACACTTAAATGTTTCAGATCATCAAACCACTTTAAATATTACACAAAGATAACCCAAGTAAATGCAGATTGCAGTTTTTAAAAGATTTAGGGGGGAAAATCCATCCAAACCTACCTGGCCCTATGTGAAAAAGTAATTGCCCCCTTAACCTAATAATTGGTTGTGCCTCCCTTTGCAGCAACAACAGCAACTGGCAATGAGTTTTCCCATCTCTGTGGAGGAATTTTGTTCCACTCTTCTGTGCAGAATTGGTTTAATCCAGCCACACTGGAGGGTTTTCACGCATGAGGCATCAGAGGGGGATTTGCTGGTGTGTTTCTGATCATTGTCCTGCTGTGAAACCCGTGTGCATTAGATTGAGGTCATCAACTGATGGCAGGACGTTCGCCCTCAGGATTTTCTGGTAAAGAGCAGAATTCATGATTTCATCGATTACATGTCATCCAGGTCCTGAAACAGCAAAGCAGCCCTAGACCATCACACTGCCACCATGCCTGACTGTTGATAGGATGTTCTTTTTATGATATGTTAATTTCATGCCAGATGCTTGAACGGCAGCTGCACTTTTAGGGGAACCTGCTGCACTTTCCCACTGGGCCTAATCCAGCTCACCACATATTGGGCACCCATGTACTGGTGGACTGATCTAGACGCCAGGGAAGGCTAGAGAGATGGGACAAGGGCCTGGGGCAGACCTGGACAATGGCCAGAATAGAACAAGACCAAGGAAGAAATGCGATGAAGCACTGAAACCAGCATATGCTCCCATACCTGACCTGACCTGAGATATAACGTTAAACACACATTCCAAAAAGTTCAATATTTGTCTCAGCAGTCCAAAGAATGTTACCCTTAAAGTCATGGGGATCATCAAGATTTCATTGGGGGGATATAAGATGAGTCTTTGTGTTCTTTTGGTCAGCTGTGGTCACTCCCCACTCATTTTTGTCCAGTGTCTTTCTTATTGTTGAATCATGAAGTCTGACCTTAACTGAGGCCAGTGAGGCCTGCACGTCTTTAGATGCTGTTCTGGGTTCTTTTGGGACCTCCTGGATGAGTTGTGGATGAGCCCTTGAGGTCATTTTGGTAGGCAAGCTTCTTCTGGGAAGGTTGATTATTGTTCCAAGTTTTCTCCACTTGTGGATAATGGCTCTGACTGTTGTTTGCTGTAGGCCAAAAGCATTGTAATGGCTTCGTAACTCTTTCCAGACTGACAGATGTCAGTGACTTTCTACTCTGTTTTTGAGGTTCTTTTGATCGTGGCATGATGTGTTGCTTTCTGAGATCTTTTAGCCTGCTTCACTTGGTCAGACAGGTTCTATTTGAGGGATTTCTTGATCTGGATAGGTCTGGTAGTAATCAGGACTGTTTGTGGTTGGTGAAATTGAACTCAGCTTTCCAAAAAATATGGTTAATCACAGTTACTTCATGATTCCACAACAGGGGATCATTTTTCACATATGACAGGTAGTAAAAAACTGCATTTTGTTTTCACTGAGGTTATTGTTGCCTAATTTTAAAATTACTTCAATGATCTGAAACATTTAAGTGTGAGAAATATGCAAAGAAAAAAGAAAAAGAAATCAGAAAGGGGGATAAGAGTAGAATACTTGTTAAAATGAAAGTTTGAGTGTGCAGAAATGGCAACATTCACTTCATCCTGTTCTCTCTCTCCTCAGGCTTTTGGTTTTCTCAACTTTGTTCTTTGGGCTGGCAACATCTGGTTCGTCTTTAAGGAGACCGGTTGGCACAAGGGGGGCTCAAGGTTTGCAGGCGGGGCGTCTGAGAAACAAGCCGGCACCTTTAACCAGCAACCGTACAACCAGGGAAGCTTTGAGCAGTCAGGGAGCTACAACTCCCAGGGAAACCTTGGCCAGGTGTCTGATTACAGCCAGGTGGGAGGGCCAACCTCTTATTCCAATCAAATGTAGCCATGCCTTTTTGTGTCAGTGCAAAAATACAGCACTCCTGCATTCCAATCAGGGAGGGGTGAGGACAAAGAGTGTTATGTATTAATTTTTATCCTCTGAGCAGTTTCTTTGTTTTTTCTGTGAAATAAGGAAAATAATGGTTTTTAAAAAGGTATCAGATGTGTTGTAGATACAGGCATTTCTGGGTATTGTAAAAAATAGTTCTTTTACTCCTTCTTTGTCTGATGTGTCGTTTGCTAAATGTTGTGTTTCTTGTTATTTGAAACCTCGTGCTTAGTAATAGACATTCACTGGGTGTCTTTTTCAAACTGGTTTTCTGGTTGTGGAGGGAAAAAGTGCTTAATGTTTGTATAAAGTTTCTACAATGGTGATGACCAAGTGCATGATGTTGTATGTGTGCTCTCTCTGTGAAGATTCTTAAAGAAATGCATTTTATCTCAGAAAGTTTACAACATTCACACTGCCCTGACTCAATATTGAAAAGTTCTTTATAACAGTGTGTGTGTTATTTTTCTGTTTAAGAACTATATTTTAAAGATGAGTATTTATAATACATAAACTGATTTTGTCTCATATGTTAATCAAACACATATCATCTCACTCCAAATATTGGTCATGTCAAAATTCTATGAAATTAGAGCAATAACTACATACTACGTAACACTTTCCACTGTTTGTTCAGGTAAAGAAAAGCACTCAAACATTGCAGCATGTTTCTGTGTCCATGGTTTATGTGTATCTGCACAGATGTGATCATTTTTATATGAGTCATGTTTAGAGGGGGTGGTTTCCCTCATTGTTTACACTGCTACAAATAACTGTGACTGTTTTCTATACTATACACACTGGGAAATTCTAAAGTTATGTTTTACCTCTGTTAAGCATGTTCAAGGTATCCATTTATAATGTCAAAGCCCAGCAAAAAAGCACATCAGCTCCACAGTGATGTTATATAAAAAGTGAATAGTGGACTTGTGTGTGAGCATTTTTATTTAAAAAAGGGGTTTGTTTATAAAAGAAATGGTGCAATCCATGTTTAATGTTTAAAGAATAAGATTTGTTTGTCTGTTTGTTTGTTTACACTACTATCACTAGTGCAACCCTGTTTCTTTTTCAACTCCTGTGCATGTAGCTTGCATGGGTTTAGAGCAGATCGAACAACCATGTTATGTATAAAAGTGTGAAATCGATGATAGGCCTTCATGTTAATAAAGATTCATAAATTTGCCCACAAGAGTGTGTAAGTCTGTTTGGATTTCATTTTCTAATGTGTGTGGTAAAAATGTGAACAGTGCCAATAGAAAGTATTCACCCCCAGTAGGTGTTTTACTCTTTTATTGATTTTATGAATCAATCATGGTCAATATTTTTTTGACAGCTTTATTAGCTTTATTTAAGAGCAAGTAAAATTACTGACTAAAAACTACACTAAAAAGTACAAATACACAAAAAGCTACTCAAGTTAGAAAAATAAGCTTTGTCTATAGAGCCTTATTCAAAAAAATCAAAGTTACATGGTAAGTAAAATGAGCTAATATTTTTCATGAAATGTTCAATTGTCTCAGTTTCAACATCTAATATGGTCTTATGCCATTTGCCGGTCATTGTATTCTGATTTCATTTACATTTTACACAGCACCCCAACTTTTTTGGAAATGGGGTTGTATTTCTTAAAAGCCAAAAAGTTGGTAGATGTCTCCTTCATTATTGTATTCCCTGCTGCTAGCTGTTTCCCTGTTTATTGCTAGCTTGAATAAAGTTCAGGACGATGGCGGCTGGTTGGAAAGTGCCAAACAGATGTGAGAGAGAAATTTCAAAATGAAAGGGTAGCTTAAAGATGATGGTGTCAATAGATGTTTGGACTTTTTGTCAGTTTCACTGAATATATCATGAAGCCAACTTATGTATGGATTCACATCAATGGATCAATACATACCTATATCAGGCTGAATTAAATGAACAGGGTTTCTGAGCATCCAGTTGAACAAACTTGTCCACACCCACATCATGCTGAGAGAGGGTCCAATCAAAGGTTCAAAAAGGTTCAAGAAGGCTTATGAATGGTTAATCTACTGTTGCTAAAGCAAAGCTATTATAATCAACAAAGAACCATTACAATGTAGTAGATGATCACAACTAATAACCACCAATCAATAACAAGCACATGTGTGAGGGCCTTTTATGGTTTTCTTGGGCTTTAAAACTGTTGATGTGTGTGAGGTAATATAAGAACTGAACATTAAAACTCATATTCTTAATGAATGAAGATGTATCAGTAGAAAATCTGACATCCTGTAGTTTTAAACCTTCAAATGTTTTCAGATGTGAGGCATGTTTGAACCTAACATGACACTGTTCCAGACTGTTCCATATAACTACTGCATGAAATACTTCACATTCATCTGGGAAGGCTCCCATAAAAAGGGGAAGGGCAGGACTTTTCAAAAAAATCTCAGAATGTGATTGAAGGACATTTCATCTGTCACATTTGTTATGGGCCAATCAGAGCAGCAATACAATGTGGTCCAGTTTCCTCCGGCTACCTCTGAGCTGATAGTAACTGCAGCAGCAGCAGCAGCCGCTCTACACCAGCAAACACCACTCATAATGATCATAAAACCCATGCTGAAGCATGATTTTTATGTGTTTCACATATTCATCTGGAAAACCTCCCATAGACTGTTTGGGAAAGGGCAGAGCCTTTGAAAAGAAACTCTGACAGTGTTTGAATGAATGTTCTGTCAGTCACATCTTTATGGGCCAATCAGAGCAACAAAACACGTGACAGTTAGACTCTTGCTGAATCTGGTTGGGAGAAGAGCAAAAACATTGTTTCCACAAAGAAAAGAAAAGAAAAGAACTGCTGTCCTTTGTTGAAGAAATGTCCATTTCTGATAAAACTGACACCACAGCACCATCTACGCTAATAGCCTTCTTTGAATCCATCTGCTCTGCAAGATTAGAAGTAGACTGGGAGAAAAGCAAAAACATATTTTCTGTCATGGAAAGCTTTCCCTGTGTCTCTTTTCTCTTGTTTTAATAAAGAAATGTCGTCCAGTTTTGACAAAAACACCTCTGTGGCCATGTCTGAGCTAATCACTCCACTAGCCATCATTGTACACAACCACTCAACAACCATCCACCTCACAAACTCACATAATCTTATGCTGAAGCAGGTTGGCAGATGAGCAAAAAATCATTTCCATCATGAAAATCTTTGTGTTGTTTTACTTTTTATTTCATGCAGAGACGATGTCCAGTTCTGACAAAACTTCCACAATGTTGGAGCTACACCTGAGCTAATCCCCACATTGGAGCACTGGCAGCCATTGCGATCTGTTAGTACAACTAAACCCCGCCCTCGTTCTCCTCAAATGATGCAGGTTGGTCCGAACAGCAAAAAGAGTGTGGATTGCAGCTTATTAAGATGGATTTGCCTGATGACAGACATGGTGTCTGGCAAATTTATCTGCTTAACAAGGTTCGCTTGAACTGGGACTTTAATGTGATGCCAACTGTATCTACGTCAGGAGCGAGAGAAAGTCACTCCCATCTGTGATAACTGGCGTCACAGTGTTTCTCTTCTGCTGGTTGAATCATTACAGAATAATATGCAGTATTATTGCGTTATTATGAGACCAATGGGTGTGGATGTGTTCGTTACTGTGGTATGTAGCTCCTAAGGATGAAGCTGACTTAATTGGTTCACAACTGCTGAGTCATCTGTTTCCCCACCCAATCCAATCCAGTCCAACTCTACCTACAGAGCCACATTCACCCCAAATGGAACAATGAAAAAGGTTGAGGCATATCCTTCAAAATAAAATTACAGTATAGACTTTTGCATATAATCAACAAAGTCTTTCAGCTGACCGTGCATCTAAGACAGTCACTGTCACTGACTGTTCATCTGTGACATTGTATCTCAGAGCAGAAAAACATGCTAAAGCTTTAGAAATAACATCAGATTAACTTCTGCTCAGGGTTAGCGTAAGGGTTAAAGTACAGACAGGATACCAAAAGTTCAAAGTTAAAAAGATGACCAGAAAAAAATAATCACAAAACATTTAATAAAGCAGAGTAAACGTCTTCTTACAGGATAAAAGCTAGTCCTCCATGAAAATATTCTAATGCAGCCAGTGTAGCTCACAAAGCTCAATGAGTGCCTTAAGCTACAGTATGTAGATAACTTAGCTACACAGCTGAAGCACAGCTATGTAAGCTATGTATCTATATTATCTACATAGCTAAGTTAGCTTTAGCTATGTTTGCTAACTTAGCCATGTAGACAACAGAGCTACATAGCTCAAACTAAGCTCACAAAGCAGCTATTTAAATTACATAGATACATTATCTATATGGCTTTGTTAGCTTTAGCTACCTTTGCTGAAGCTTACATTGCTAAAGCTAATGTAGCTATAGATATACAGAATATAGGAGCTATGTAGCTAATTTAGCTAAAGCTAAGCCTACAAAGTTATCATGTTATCCATGCAGCTATTAGCTTTAGCTACCTTTGCTAAAGCTCACATTACTGAAGTATACATAGCTATGTTAATTATGTAGCTAGCATAGCTATGTTAGCTAAAACTAGAGGTAACAAGGCTAAAGCGAGCCACCTTTTGTGTAACTACTTCCAAAAATGGTCTATACATGTTTTAGAACTGGAGTAGACATCTGACCTTTTCTCTGTTGTTTTTTATCTTTTATGAAATGTTTGTAAATGTCTGTAATGGTTGCAACTTAGTTATTTCCTGAATGTAACTGCCAGACTTTGATTATGAAAGTATAAAATAAACCAGAGATTGATAATCCCTCCCTCCTCCACTCTGAATCAACATTTCCTTGTTCCCTCCCTGTCACACCCATGTTCTAGGCTAGAGATGGGTGTGACCAACATGCACTGATATATACAGCGCAGACACCTGGTGTGGATCAGAGTATAAAGTAGTTTGTCAGGAAGTAAAACTCGTCGTCACAGGGAAGTTAAAATGGCGCAGAAAGAACATCAGCCGACGCCCGACGCCTTTTCTTGTTGGATCTGTCTGGATCTACTAAATTGTCCAGTGACTGTTCCCTGTGGACACAACTACTGCAAGGATTGTCTTCAATCCCACTGGGATTCAGAAGAATGGAAGAAAATCTACAGTTGCCCTCAGTGCCACACAACCTTCACACCAAGGCCGGTCCTGCTGAAAAACGACACGTTGGCAGCTTTGGTGGAGGAGGTGAACAAGAGCAGACGCAAGGTTGTTCTTGATGATTACTTCTATGCTGGAGCTGAAGATGTGGCCTGTGATTTCTGCACTGGGAGGAAACTGAAAGCCCAACTGTCCTGTCTGCAATGTATGGCCTCTTACTGTCCGATTCACATTCAGCCTCATTTTGAAGTAGCTCCTCTAAAGAAACACAAGCTGGTGGAGCCATCCAAGAGGCTCATGGAGAACATCTGCTCTCGTCATGATGAGGTGATGAAGTTGTTCTGTCGTACTGATCAGCAGTCTATCTGTTATGTCTGTTCATTAGATGAACATAAGGGCCATTTCACAGTCTCAGCTGCAGCAGAGAGGGCCGACGGGCAGAGAAAGCTGGAGGTTAGTCAACAAAACATCCAGCAGAGAATCCAGGACAGAGAGAGAGATGTGAATCTGCTTCAACAGGAAGCAGAGGCCATCAATCGTTCTGCTGATAAAGCAGTGGAGGACACTGAGAGCAGCTTCACCGAGCTGATCTGTCTCATGACAAAATGTCACTCAGAAGTGACGCATCAGGTCCAACTCCAGCAGAAAACTAAGGTGAGTCAAGTCAAAGAGATGCAGGAGAAGCTGAAGCAGGAGATCGCTGAGCTGAAGAGGAAAGACGTCGAGATACAAACGCTGTTACAAACTCAGGATAACATCCAGTTCCTACAGGCCTACCCCTCACTGTCAGCACTCAGCCAACCTTCACAATCACCCACCATCAATATCCGTCCACAAAGGTACTTTGAGACTGTGACAGTGGTTGTGTCAGCAGTCAGAGATAAACTACAGGAGGTTCTGCGTGGGGACTGGACAAACATCTTACAGCCAGTGGCTGAAGTGGATGTTTCACTGCCACAACCAGAGCCCACAACCAGAGAAGAGTTCTTCAGGTATTCATGCGACATCACACTGGATCCAAACACAGCACACGACTTTCTGTTATTATCTGATGGGGACAAGAAAGTGACAAACCGTATGCGAGTTGAGTCTTATCCTGATCATCCAGACAGATTCACTAAACAGTGTCAGGTCCTGAGTCGGGAGAGTCTGACTGGACGTTGTTACTGGGAGGTGAAGTGGGATAGAAATGTTCATGTGGCAGTCGCATTCAAGAATATCAGCAGAGAAGGGAGCAGGACTGAATCTGAATTTGGACACAGTAACAACTCTTGCGCATTATGTCTAAGCAGCTACAGGTGCTACTTTTTGTGCCATGGTGTCAACACTCCTGTCTCTGATCCTCAGTCCTCCAGAATAGGCGTGTACCTGGATCACAGAGCAGGTATTCTGTCCTTCTACAGCATCTCTGAGACCATGACTCTCCTCCACAGATTCCAAGCCACATTCGATCAGCCTCTATATGTTGGATTTGGACTTGGTTTGGGATCCACTGCTGAGATCTGTAAGCTGACAAAAACAGAAGTCATTTAAAGGAAAAGTGGGAAAACTTCTGTAGTCTAATCCTTACTCTTGATTTTCTGTTATATTATTATAGATTATGAGGGCTTAAAAGGGGCATGTGTCTATGTTGATTAGGAAGAATGTGCATGAGCCTTCTGCTTAAAAAAAAAAAAGAAATGGGGGGCAATATTAATTTTTTAGATTCTAAGGTTGTATATCAACTAGAAAACAAACTTGTGAGATATTACAAATTGAACTTGAACTTTGACATTAGGGCCACATTATATTAGTTACATGAGACGATGGGCAGTGTGGTCTAAGGGGGACTATTTTTTGTTTGGGGAATAATACAAAGCTTAAAAAGATTTATTGAATTATATTGATATAATTGGTGTACCTAGGGGTGTGTCAGACCACTTTAAATGATCTTATCTTAAATTATTTGGACTACTCGAAACAAAAACATCGATCACATAAGTTACATTCACTATGACGTTCAGCACCTGACCAACCTGACCAGAGATGACATTTCTGGCCTATCAGAACAGCTAGCTGCCACATCCCTAATGAGTCTGCAAATTGGAAGGGCCTTAGATGTGTTATAGGGTAAAAAGGGGGTGTGTTATGTTTAGAGATTAATGTTAAATTGTTAACAGTACAGCCGCAGATGAATCAATCACCAAAGCCTAATATGATCTAAAATCTCTCTCAAACAAAATGGCTGAAGACTCAGGCACAGATAACCCATTTAATGATTGGCTGAACTCCTAATTTGGACAGTGGAAAGGTTTGATCACCTCGACATTCATTTCCCTAATCACTGTAATTGCCTTTTTATGCAGGTGTTGTTGTATCCTGTGTGCTCAAACACTTGCTAAGGTGATCACCACTGTCCTGGCTATGGCTTACCAGATGGCCACAATGGCCGCTGAGACCATTTCACTAATATTTGCTTTCACAGGTTCACATTTGAATGATGAAGAAGAAGATGACTGCAAGAAAGATGATGAAGATTGTTTAGTCATAACTCTGTAGATGCATGTTACTCTATGCTAAGGTTAAAACATGCTTACATAAAGGTTATGCATAAATGTAAAAAGTGTGTTGCTAATAGCTCATTGCGGACATGTTTACCAGTACAGTAACTGATGGTTTTAAAGCTCCTAGGGACAACAGATTTCTAGTACAAATGAATGTCCTCCTGGTAGTTAAAAGGATAGCTTATTCTTTTATTCAATGATACATTAAATGTGAAAGTTATTTTTTCCACTGCTCTGTGCAATGAAGAACTGGTTGCTGCTCTTAATGCAACGAAGAAACTGCTTACACATATTGCATACATATAGATTGTTGTAAATATGATAAAATCATATTTAAAGTGGGAATTGTGAGATATTACAAGATGACACATGTACTTTTAGATATAGTTAATCTTTTTCTCTGCTAAGATTAGAGTGAGTGGCTCCTTTTGCCTACAGTGATGATAACAGCTAAGGTTAAAGCTAGTGTGACCACTCTTTATTACAGGGAAGTGATGTAATTCACAGGACTCCTCCTTGTCAGGAAGTGGAGGAGGATCCTCCCCTGCAGTTAAAAAGACACACTTATCAAGGGTCAAGAGCTCTCTGCTCTGAGAGCTCACTGGGACACACAGATGGGTGATATTTGTGACATTTTGTAAACTTTATATGTAATCCTTAATAAACTTTGGGTCAATGACCATTTAAGCCGAACTAATGCTCTCTTTGTCCTTCTGCCAATCAAAGAACAGTGCAAAATTCTAACAAACTCATAACTAAGAGTAGTTTGAAAGTAGGAAATTCAGGAGAAAATGCAAAGTAAGAATAAATTACTACTAAGTGGAAAGTTATCAGTGAGATCAACATATCAATGGATGGCCACATACCTTTGCTCAATCACTTATAGACAAAGACTTAGGCTAATTGACTGTGTCACCTTCATTGGAAGGTTCAAATGTGTTTTGCGGCTCTTCAAAGATTTTATGGAAGGGGGTTCCAGCAAAAATGGCTCTTTCAACCAAAAACTAAATCTGTTGCAGTGTTCCTCCACTGGCATGGCCTCAGGATCCACCGCCACTTTTATGACCAGGGTTGCCAACTTTGGGTTCCTGGCTGGAGTGAGATTTTTTTCATTATACACATGCGAAGCAAAGTAACAGTGATGCTCTGCACAGCACTGCCAGCCAAAATGCATGCAGTGATGAGGTCATGTTGTGGCAGCAGTGATTATTTCCTTAGTCTATGGCAGTGGCTCCAGAGCAGTCAGAATCTTGATCCATTTTGACAACAAATGAGAAAAGAGAAAGGAGATTTGTTTACATTAGGAAGTTTGCACAGATTTGCATCCCTTACGCAATTCAATTATTTGAGCTTTGTGTCATAGGGATGGCTTAGTGCTTAGCTGAGACAAATCAAGAGGAAAAGTAAAAATTATTGATAGTCAACATGTACTAAAACCTTACAATGATGAGAGCTGGATCTTAAAACCCCCCTTTTTTAATCTAAAGGATGTTTTTTTTTGTTTTTTTTTCCTAGGTTGATCAGCATCATTGTTGCCCAAATGATGTTTGCTGGCATATTAACCTCCTGAAACCCAAGCTTTTATTTGGCATGCATATATCTTAGTTATTTGGGATTTGTGGGGGCTTACAATCATAAAAAGACATAGTACTTCCTGTTTGGTGGTCTTGTTGCTTGTTACTTTTGATCCAATTTTTCCAGTTTTCATGTCATATCAAAGGCAAACATTAACAAGCAAAAATAAACAATTTTCAATCTGACCAGTGTTGTGTTGAGACTGGCTGAAGTGAATTTTGATTAGAATGGCAGCCATCTTGAATGGACAATAATAATTTCAATGTGCTAATATGACCATGAGAAGGCAGAGTGTCCACTAATGAGTTTAACAGATCTAAGTTTAGCAAAAATAAGAGTATTGGTGCAGAATATCCCAAATGTAATGTCCTTGTAAGAGGATGCAGGGTCATAGAAGGTTAAATCTAAATTTGTAATGCTTAAAATAGTGTAGATACAGAAACTGCCCAATAAGAAAAAAAAACAAGAAAAGCATGCCCCTGAACATGCCCAAAGATTGATTGATTGATTGATTGATTGATTGATTGATTGATTGGTTTATGGATTGAATGGAGTCAGTGAAAAACACATTAAAGCCTGTTTGACTTTTACATGGAGTTTTTTGCAAACTACAAGCATTCCCTCACATGTTTGGCACTGAAGAGAGCCTTGCGTCTAGACATTCTGCCATAAAGCCCAGATCAGTGGAGGACTGCAGTGATGGTTGTCTTGCTGAAACTTGCTCTTTCTCCCCAGACTGCTCAGGCTAACTGGGAGACTAGCTCTCAGAAGAGTCCTGGTTGTGACAAACTTCTTCCATTTGAGAATTATGGAGGCTACTGTGCTCTTGGGAACCTTCGGTGCAGCAGAATGCTTTTTTTGCCTTCCCCAGATCTGTGCCTTGCAAAAGTCCTGTCTCTGAGTTCTGTGGGCAGTTCCTTTGGCCTAATGGTTTAGTTTTTACTCAGTGTGTAGCCGTAAGGCCTTCTATAGAGGCGTTTGCCTTTCCAAACCATGTCCAGTCAATTTAATTTACCACAGGTAGACTCCAATCAAGGTGTAGAAACAACTCAACAAAGATCCAGAGAAATGGGAGGAACCTGAACATAGTTGCAAGTGTCAAAGATTCTGAATATTTACTGTTATGTTTCAGGGCTTTTTATTTTAAATAGATTGGTAGAAAAAAAAAATGTCTTCACTTTGTCACAATAGGGTACTGAGGATAGATCAATGTGATTTTTTTTTTCTGACTTCTTCTGACTGAGTGTAGATTAATGAGAAAAAAAAACATTTTTAACTGTAGCATCAGGCTGAAACATATTTTAGAAGTGAAGAATTTTCTGAATACCAAGATGCATTTTTATGTACATGTTCACACTGTGGTGTTCAGTATTTTAGCATTATATATTCTCTGTTATTCTCATTATACCATTCTATTTTTGTGTTATATTAAGTAAATGGTTGAATAATCAAAGTTAAATAGATCACAGTTGTTTCATGATTTGTGATAAAACATTGGCAATGGATAATAAACAGGCCTGCATGTTATTGAGAGGTTGTCTTTGTAATCTAGTCCTGTTTTATGGTTTATTTTGTTTGTTTGTTGGGTGCGGTCCCTTTTGTATAAGTCACTACTGAAGTAGCAAATACTCTTCCTGGATCGATGCATGCAAACACTAAACATCCTCACAAATTAAACTATTAGAATCCAAGACAAGATGGAAAAGAAAATAATAGTCATATTTCAAATACCAGCAACGATAAAAGCACAATAACGGTTAAAACTAGAAGCAGTAAGACCAAAATGAACCCGCTGACTCTCCAAAAGGTAATCTCTATTGTGTCCATTACTTCTACACAATAAAGCCACGAGAGAGAGAGCAAAAAGAGAAATAAATATTGTGCATATAATGTTTCTTCTTTCAAAAAAAAATAGTACAGAGACCACAGAAATGTGCACAAAAAGATAAGCAAGAAATTCTCAATTTAGATCATATTAGAATTACAGCTGAACATATTAGGAAAGTGTCTGTGACATTAGATTTGTTTAAACTCGGAGAGAACAGATTTCCTGGCAATGAAAGACTATTTCACATCTTAGCTTATAACATGACAGGGCGTTGACCATTTCTAAGCGGACCTGTGCTGACAGTGTGCACTGCAGGCCCGTAACAGGTGTCCGCGGGGGCGCGCACGTCTTCACAGAGAGTTAGAGTGCTACAACGCTGGGATTTCACGCTATTGAATGAAAAATACTGTCATGAAGATTGTGGTATGTCTCTTGTAAGTGTTGTCATTTTGCCAGTGATGTTTTGTTAAAGAGCACAAAACGTATCTATCAAAATAAACGACTTTATTCTTTGAAATTCTTAAGGTTGTCGAACTGTCGTAAATGATTACACTGTGATGCACCGTTAAAGACAGATCTTACAAAGGATTAGTATTCTTCATAAGTAATGCTTTATGTCTCTTCATGCCATGCTCATACACTGAGTTTTGACTGCTCTTGGGGTTGCTTTTTCATCGACTACCGTCAGGTACGATCTTCCGGAAGTTGTCTCCACACTTTCAAATCAATCGCACGTATCCATGAAAAATGTAAGAAATTGACCTTGAGGTAAGACAGGTAAAACATCCAAACAAAAGCTTGTAAACAATTATACTTTTTGGAGACACTATTTGGAAGCTAAGTTTAAGGCTCTGTCATCACCGTTTGTAAGAATTTCTTAATCTGCATAATTAGAGTAAAAAAATAGAACATCACTGCTCCATCTTAGCACATTGCTCTCACAATTGAAGCTGAATTATTAACTTGAAATGTAATTCATAGTAAACTGAATACAGGATTTTCAACGTTATTTATTGATACCCCTTTTTCTTGGCATATTAAAACCTGGCTATAGCAACTCATGGATATTGAATGCGTATTTTTATTACCCCTGAAATAAAAACAAAAGGCCTAACCTTGATACAATTTATTGGAGGCCCATATGTTATGTTGTGTTTTGTTCTTCACCACAATAGGCATAACAACCAGAGTTGAAATAAGACTCACCAAATATTTAAAGGGGATACAAACTATTACAGACTATATTTTTAGCCTGCCAAAACTGTATCCCTCCTCCACAATGCTCTAATTATGAACTACTATAATATTTATTTTGTGTCCATTTCTGATCAAAGCTGGTAGTACTGGAGAGTTTGAACAGATTTGCTCACTTCTATTTTAAGTTACAGGGGGATCACAATGAAAACAGATTTTTACAAGTAATGTCAGTTAAATGAACGCTGCATCCCTCCACCACCCCGTCACCACCTCACTCGTCAACCGCTTCAGAATACTCTCGACTTCAAGTCAGTTCAGCTCCTCAGAAGTTTTGGATCCCTCTCCTAATCACTCACCACCACCAGTGTCAATCCTTCTGGGAGAACATTTTGTGGACAGATTAGACTAAGGTAAAGCTTTTTGGAAAAGCACGTCATTCCACTGTTTACAGAAAACGGAATGAGGCCTACAAAGAAAAGAACACAGTACCTACAGTCAAACATGGTGGAGGTTCAAGGTTGTTTTGGGGTTGTTTAGCTGCCTCTGGCACTGGGTGCCTTGACTGTCTGCAAGGAATCATGATGTTTGGACTTTTTGTCATGAAATCAAAAAATTTTGGGCCGCAATGTAGGGCCTAGTGTCAGAAAGCTGGGTCTGTGTCAGAGGTCATGGGTGTTCCAGCAGGACAATGACCCCAAACATACCTCAAAAAGCAGCAAGAAATGGTTGGAGACAAAGCTGGAGAGTTCTGAAGTGGCCAGCAGTGAGTCCAGATCTAAATCCCATTGAACACCCATGAAGAGATCTCAAAACTGCTGTTACAAGAAGGAACCCTTCAAATCTGAGAGACCTGGAGCAGTTTGCAAAAGAACAGTGGTCCAAACTTCCAGTTGAGAGGTGTAAGAAGCTTGTTGATGGTTATAGGAAGCGATTGGTTTCAGTTATTATTTCCCAAGGGTGTGCAACCAAATATTAAGTTGAGGGTGCCAACAATTTGGTCCGGCCCATATTTTGAGTTTTGTGTAAAATTATGTCAATGTTGTCTTTTCCTTCAGATTTTTTGTGTTGTTCCAATGCACATAAAGGCAATAAACACATTTATACCAAAACATTTGTTGATTGCAACCATTTCCGGGAGAAATTATGTATTTTCTGGAAAAATTACAGGGGTGCCAACATTTTCGTCCATGACTGTATGTCTCAACCAGGCTTGCACAATCCAGAAATTTTACTCCATTCTTCTTTGCAAAACTGCTCAGGCTCTGCCACAAACTCTCTATTGGATTGAAGTCTAGGCTTTGACTCTGCCACCCATAATTGTGAGACTACAAGCACCAGTTGACTGGGCATCTGTTGAATTAGGTCAGTCATTTTATAGGTGATGTATATTTATGCAGTCACTTAATTTACATTTATTTGTAGAAATCTGTTTTCCCTTTGACAAAGTTTTTTTGTACTCCATATAGATCAACACATTTATGGCAATGCATAGTGAATACAATAAGATTATCTCAAAAGCAATTAATCCATAGTAGCATGAATCTGAATATGAGGGTGCAAAAGCTTTATGCAATAAAAGAGGAGGCTGAGGTGGAGGAAGCTAAGCCTTGTCATCAGCAGCAGCATGGTGCATTAGCATTAATGCTAGCAGGAATTAATGAGAAGGATGTCATATTTAATACACTCCTGTAATGAAAGAAAGAGCTGTGATTGACTGTGGGAGCTGGGGGCCAATAATTGGGATCAGCTGGCCATCAGCTGATTACTGCTGGATGTACGCTAAAAAGAACAAATACACAAAAAGCTACTCAAGTTATAAGAATAAGCTTTATCTGCAGAGCACTGTTCAAAATTAAAGTTACATGGTAAGCAAAATGCGCATATATTTTTCACGAAATGTTCAAATGTATCAGTTTCAACATCTAATATGTTCTTATGTGATTTGTAGATTGTATTCTGATTTCATTTACATTTTATACAGCACCCCAACTTTTTTGGAAATGGGGTTGTATTTCTTAAAAGCCAAAAAGTCGTTGGATGTCTCCTTCATTATTGTATTCTCTGCTGCTAGCTGTTTCCCTGTTTATTGCTAGCTTGAATAAAGTTCAGGACGATGGCGGCTGGTTGGAAAGTGTCAAACAGATGTGAGAGAGAAATTTCAAAATAAAAGGGTAGCTTAAAGATGATGGTGTCAATAGATGTTTGGACTTTTTGTCACTTTCATTGAATATATCATGAAGTCAACTTATGTATGGAGGCTGAATGTAATGAACAGGGTTGCTGAGCACCCAGTTGAACAAACTTGTCCACACCCACATCATGCTGAGAGAGGGTCCAATCAGAGGTTCAAAAAGGTTCAAGAAGGCTTATGAATGGTTAATCTACTGTTGCTAAAGCAAAGCTATTATAATCAACAAAGAACCATTACAATATAATAGATAATCACAACTAATAACCACCAATCAATAACTAGCACTTGTGTGAGGGCCTTTTATGGTTTTCTTGGGCTTTAAAAACTGTTGATGTATGTGAGGTAATATAAGAAGTGAACATTAAAACTTATATTCTTAATGAATGAAGATGTATCAGTAGAAAATCCTACATCCTGTAGCTTTTAACCTTTAAACATTTTCAGATGTGAGGAGTACTTGAACCTAACCTGACACCCTTGAATCCCCCAATAAACTGTTCCGTATATCTACTGCATGAAATATTTCACATTTAACTGGGAAGGCTCCCATAAAAAGGGGAAGGGCAGAACTTTTCAAAAAAATCTCAGAATGTGATTGAAGGACATTTCATCTGTCCCATTTGTTACCAGCCAATCAGAGCAGCAAGACAAAAATGTGGTCCAGTTTCCTCCGGCTACCTCCAGGCTGATAGTAACTGCAGCAGCAGCAGCAGCCACTCTATATCAGCAAACACCACTCATAATGATCATAAAACATATGCTGAAGCATGGTTTTTATGTGTTTCACACATCCATCTGGAAAACCTCCCATAGACTGTTTGGGAAAGGGCAGAGCCTTTGAAAAGAAACTCGGAGGGTATTTGGATGAATGTTCTGTCAGTCACATCTTTATGGGCCAATCAGAGCAACAAAACACGTGACGATTAGACTCTTGCCGAATCCGGTTGGGAGAAGAGCAAAAACATTGTTTCCACAAAGAAAAGAAAACAACTGCTGTTTTCTGTTGAAGAAACAATTTCTGATAAAACTGACACCATCGCAACATCCACACTAATATCCTCCTTGAATCCATCTGCTCTGCAAGATTAGAAGTAGACTGAGAAAAGCGAAAACATATTTTCTGTCATGGAAAGCTTTCACTGTGTCTCTTTTCACTTGTTTTAATAAAGAAATGTCGTCCAGTTTTGACAAAAACACCTCTGTGACCACGTCTGAGCTAATCACTCCACTAGCAGTCATTGTACACAACCACTCAACAATTAAACACCTCACAAACTTAGATAATCTTTTGCTGAAGCAGGTTGGCAGAAGAGCGAAAACATCTTTTCTATCATGATAATCTTTGTGTTGTTTTACTTTTTATTTCACGCAGAGACGATGTCCAGTTCTGACAAAACTTCCACAATGTTGGAGCTACACCCGAGCTAAACCCCACATTGGAGCACTGGCAGCCATTGCGATCTGTTAGTACAACTAAACCCCGCCCTCGTTTTCCTCAAATGATGCAGGTTGGTCCGAACAGCAAAAAGAGTGTGGATTGCAGCTTATTAAGATGGATTTGCCTGATGACAGACATGGTGTCTGGCAAATTTATCTGCTTAACAAGGTTCGCTTGAACTGGGACTTTGATGTGATGCCAACTGTATCTACGTCAGGAGCGAGAGAAAGTCACTCCCATCTGTGATAACTGGTGTCACAGTGTTTCTCTTCTGCTGGTTGAATCATTACAGAATAATATGCAGTATTATTGCGTTATTATGAGACCAATGGGTGTGGATGTGTTTGTTACTGTGGTATGTAGCGCCTGAGGATGAAGCTGACTTAATTGGTTCACAACTGCTGAGTCATCTGTTTCCCCACCCAATCCAATCCAGTCCAACTCTACCTACAGAGCCACATTCACCCCACATGGAACAGTGAAAAAGGTTGAGGTATATCTGTCAAAATTAAATTACAGTATAGACTTTTTGCAACATATCAAGATAGTCTTGCAGCAGACCATTAATCTAGGACAGTCACTGTCACTGACTGTTCATCTGTGACATTGTATCTCAGAGCAGAAAAACATGCTAAAGCTTTAGAAATAACATCAGATTAACTTCTGCTCAGGGTTAGCGTAAGGGTTAAAGTACAGACAGGATACCAAAAGTTCAAAGTTAAAAAGATGACCAGAAAAAAACTATCACAAAACATTTAATAAAGCTGAGTAAACGTCTTCTTACAGGATAAAAGCTAGTCCTCCATGAAAATATTCTAAAGCAGCCAGTGTAGCTCACAAAGCTCAATGAGCGCCTTAAGCTACAGTACGTAGACAACTTAGCTACATAGCTGAAGCTCAGCTATGTAGGCTATGTATCTATATTATCTACATAGCTAAGTTAGCTTTAGCTATGTTTGCTAACTTAGCCATGTAGACAACAGAGCTACATAGCTCAAACTAAACTCACAAAGCAGCTATTTAAATTACATAGATACATTATCTATATGGCTTTGTTAGCTTTAGCTACCTTTGCTGAAGTGTATGCTGCTAAAGCTACCGTAGCTGTGTTTATTTACATCGCTAAATTAGCTTTAGGAAGGTTTGCTAAAGCTCAAATTGCTTAAGATTACGTAGCTATAGATAATAAAGCTTCATAGCTAATGTAGCTAAAGCTAAGCACACAAAGCAGCTATGTAGATACATTATCTACATAGCTACATTAGCTTTTGCAACCTCCACTAAATCTAATGTAGCTAAAGCTAACTTAGCTATAGATATATATATAGGAGCTATGTAGCTAATTTAGTGAAAGCTAAGAACACAAAGCAGCTATGTAAACTATATGTTATCCATGCAGCTATATTACGTTTTTGCTACTATTGCTAAAGCGTACTTAGCCACAATAACAAGTAATGTTAATTACATAGCTAAAATAGCTTTATTAGCTTTAACTAGAGGCAACAAAGCTAAAGCGAGCCACCTTTTTGTAACTACTTCTAAAAAGGGTCTATACATATTTTAATACTGGATTAGACCTCTGACCTTTTCTCTGTTGTTTTTTTATCTTTTATGAAATGTTTGTAAATGTCTGTAATGTTTGCAACTTAGTTATTCCATGAATGTAACTGCCAGACTTTGTTTATGAATAAAGTTTAATTAAAAAAAAAAAAACAAGGTCTATAACTAGAAATACATTGTACCCTCAAGTTATTGCGCTTCCTTTCTGAGATACTCGGCATCTCAGATGATCTGTGTTTGAAAGTTGCCGCAGAGATGTACGGTCTGCAGCCAGACCCCTCTCCATTTTATGTATCTGCAAACCCACTGAAAGTGACTTCACAACCCACTTTTGGGTTCTGACCCACCAGTTGAGAACCAAGAACTAAAGTACTGGAATAAATTATGGCTAAATTGTCTGCAATAACATGGGTATTTGCCTATTAACTATTTTATGTTAGCACTGGTAGGCCTTTAAAAAAGCTGCACTGGCCAAGCAACATGCCAAACAATGATGACAGCAAATATATGATAATGATGATGAACAACAGCAAAAAAAGAAAATAATGTACACATTCTGAGAGGAAACCCCCCTTTATGTAGTTTTATTGTTGTTATTTAAAAGATGATGCATGTAACACAACATCATTTGTTCAGTGACATCTGAGTTTTGTTGGGTACTGAATTCTTTTAAAAAAGATGTCAATATGTCAATATGTCAGTGTCGTAGGAGCTAAACATCAAGCTGTTTCTGAATCACTCCGGCTTTAAACCTTCAAATGTTTTCAGATGTGGAGCAGGTTAGAAGTTAGGCCTTATTGTAAATGAGGTAACGCTGTTCAAACGTCACTGAGCCGCTCCTCTTCCTAAAATAAACCAGAGATTGATAATCCCTCCCTCCTCCACTCTGAATCAACATTTCCTTGTTCCCTCCCTGTCACACCCATGTTCTAGACTAGAGATGGGTGTGACCAACATGCGCTGATATTCACAGCACAGACACCTGGTGTGGATCAGAGTAAAAACTAGTTTCATTTGTCAGGAAGTAAAACTCGTCGTCACAGGGAAGTTAAAATGGCGCAGAAAGGAGATCAGCTGACACCTGAGGCCTTTTCTTGTTCGATCTGTCTGGATCTACTGAAGGATCCGGTGACTGTTCCCCTGTGGACACAACTACTGCAAGGAATGTCTTCAATCCCACTGGGATTCAGAAGAATGGAAGAAAATCTACAGCTGCCCTCAGTGCAGGACAACCTCCACAACCAGGCCAGTCTTGCAGAAAAACACCATGTTGGCATTTGTAGTGGAGAAGCTGAACAAGAGCAGACAAAAGGTTGTTCCTGATGATTACTGCTATGCTGGAGCTGAAGATGTGGCCTGTGATTTCTGCACTGAGAGGAAACTGAAAGCCCAACTGTCCTGTCTGCAATGTATGGCCTCTTACTGTCTGAGTCACATTCAGCCTCATTTTGAAGTAGCTCCTCTAAAGAAACACAAGCTGGTGGAGCCGTCCAAGAAGCTCATGGAGAACATCTGCTCTCGTCATGATGAGGTGATGAAGTTGTTCTGTCGTACTGATCAGCAGTCTATCTGTTATGTCTGTTCATTAGATGAACATAAGGGCCATTTCACAGTCTCAGCTGCAGCAGAGAGGGCCGACGGGCAGAGAAAGCTGGAGGTTAGTCGACAAAACATCCAGCAGAGAATCCAGGACAGAGAGAGAGATGTGAGTCTGCTTCAACAGGAAGCAGAGGCCATCAATCGTTCTGCTGATAAAGCAGTGGAGGACACTGAGAGCAGCTTCACCGAGCTGATCTGTCTCATGACAAAATGTCTCTCAGAAGTGACGCATCAGGTCCAACTCCAGCAGAAAACTAAGGTGAGTCAAGTCAAAGAGATGCAGGAGAAGCTGAAGCAGGAGATCGCTGAGCTGAAGAGGAAAGATGTCGAGATACAAACGCTGT
This sequence comes from Cheilinus undulatus, assembly GCF_018320785.1. NCBI lineage: Eukaryota > Metazoa > Chordata > Actinopteri > Labriformes > Labridae > Cheilinus > Cheilinus undulatus. Next base: position 20,061,777 of record NC_054867.1, on the reverse strand, counting down.
TACAAACTCAGGATAACATCCAGTTCCTACAGGCCTACCCCTCACTGTCAGCACTCAGCCAACCTTCACAATCACCCACCATTAATATCCGTCAACAAACGTACTTTGAGAATGTGACAGCTGCTGTGTCAGCACTCAGAGATAAACTACAGGATGTTCTGCGAGGGGACTGGTCAAACATCTCACAGCCAGTGGCTGAAGTGGATGTTTCACTGCCACAACCAGAGCCCACAACCAGAGAAGAGTTCTTCAGGTATTCATGCAACATCACACTGGATCCAAACACAGCACACAAATATCTGTTATTATCTGATGGGAACAGAAAAGTGACACACAAGTCTCGAGTGCCTTATCCTGATCATCCAGACAGATTCACTAAACAGTGTCAGGTCCTGAGTCGGGAGGGTCTGACTGGACGTTGTTACTGGGAGGTGAAGTGGGCTAGAAATGTTCGTGTGGCAGTCGCATTCAAGAATATCAGCAGAGAAGGGAGCGGGACTGAATCTGAATTTGGACACAATAACAAATCTTGCGCATTATGTCTAAGTCGCTACAGGTGCTACTTTTTGTACCATGGTGTCAGCACTTCTGTCTCTGATCCTAAGTCCTCCAGAATAGGTGTGTACCTGGATCACAGAGCAGGTATTCTGTCCTTCTACAGCATCTCTGAGACCATGACTCTCCTCTACAGATTCCAAGCCACATTCGATCAGCCTCTATATGTTGGATTTGGACTTGATTCTGGATCCACTGCTGAGATCTGTAAGCTGACATAAACAGAAGTCATTTAAAGGAAAACTTCTGCAGTTTAATCCTTACGCTTGATTTTGTTTGTTATATTATTAGATTATAAGGGCTTAAAAGGGGTGTGTGTCTATGCTGATTATGAAGAATATGCGTGAGCCTTCTGCTTACAAGGGTATGTTAATATAAAAACACATCATGAGGTCTCTTTAAGAAATAATTTACAAAAAATCAGAAGAAGATATTGGTTAATGGAGCCCTGTGTTGACACATTTTTACCAGCTTTATAGGTGGGACATTTAAGGGAAGGGTATTGATTTCTAAAGTTTGATTTAACTTTTTTATTTTTTCAAGAAATGAAGATTTCATGGGATCCTGACTGCTCTGTCAAAATAAAATAAATAAATAAACAGTCACAAAAATTTTAAAATGAATAAAACAAAAAAAAAATGTAGATGATGTACATTACACATGATGTAAATATTATTTCAAAATCTTTTAAGAAACATAATATACGATGGCATATTAAGGCCAACTTAAAGATAAAAATAAATAAATACATGAAAGGAGTCTGTTGATTCTTAGCAAAAAAGTAGAAATGGGGGGGCAATCTTAAATTTTTAGATTCTAAGGTTGTATATTAACTAGAAAACAAACTCGTAATTAAAAGTAGTTTAAAAGTAGTTTAAAAGTAGGAAATTTCTAAGGAAAGACTCAAATTCATAATTTTAGAAAGTCTTAAATTTTGGCATAAAAAAACCTTAAAATTTTCAAGTTTTTAAAATCCTAAATTAACAACTGCTCAAAGTCAAAACTAAAAACAAACTTCTCAGCTTTGTAATCTCAAAAATTCCAAGTTTTTGGTTCATGAACATTAACCACATTTAAAGTAAAAACGAAAAGTTTTTTTTCTCACAAATGAACGACTTTTTAAATCTGACAGTTTAAAAATGTATTTTTCTCTTGAAAATTAACTGATCCTCTTCATTTTTATTTCCTAGTTTGGCCCTAATACGCCAGCATAATAATGGATTGATCTGTTGTGTATCTGGGCTGTTTATGTGAGGATTTTGTTGATGAAAAGCATTAAAATTGATGTAAAAGTTTCCAAGTGGGTCCTGGGGAGATTTGGGGGTGAGCTTGGGGGCTAAGCTTTTCTTAGAAACAAGGAAGCGGGGGGCCCTAAGGAAAAAAGGTAGGGAAGCACTGAATTAGCCAAAGGTTCTCAACTGGTGGGTCGGGACCAACCGTGGGTTGCAATGGTGTTTTAAGATCACAATTAAGTGCCTGAATAAAAATGTGGAGACATCAAAGATTGTTTTTGTTTTATTCAAAGTCTGTTATCCTGCCATAGGAGCAAGAAAAATGGAGGAAGAAGTCCTGACTGAGGCTGTCATTATTCATGTATCCTACGGTTAAGATGAAGACCTTATTATTGATTCACACCTGAAATGGATTATATCTTTGTGCCCCTGGGAGAATGAGGCCCTGGGCTCTTATATACCTATGTCTGATGATAAAACCACCTATGAGTTATTGTTACGGGGCTGTTGACTTTTTTATGCAGTTCTGGAAGGATGTGAATGAAAAGAACTAAAGCCTGGCACATGAATAATACTATACCGCCACCTTGTGGCACAAATGTAAACTGCATAAACTAAATCTGTTGCAGTGTTCCTCCACTGGCATGGCCTCAGGACCCACCACCTTTATGACAAATTGAAACCCAAATGTTTAGAGAAGTTTGTCTCCACTATAACTTTACTTGATATTGCTTAGGGCAGAGTTCATGGTGATTAATGTTGGGTCTTCATCAATAAAAGTATCTATTGATAACTTTGGTGATTAATTGGTGCTGAACAAATAAAGATTGATGATGATGATTAAAGAAACAGTGATGCTCTGCACAGCATGGCCAGCCAAAATGCATGCAGTGATGAGGTCATATTGTGGCTGCAGTGATTATTTCCTTAGTCTATGGCAGTGGCTCCAGAGCAGTCAGAATCTTGATCCATTTTGACAACAAACAAGAAAAGAGGAAGAAGCAGATTTGTTTACATCAGGAAGTTTGCACAGATTTGCATCCCTTACGCAATTCATTTGCTTATGCTTTGTGTCACAGGGATGGCTTAGTGCTTAGTTAAGACAAATCAAGAGGAAAAGTGAAAAGTATTGATCGTCAGCATGTACTAAAACCTTACAATGATGAGAGCTGGATCTTACAACCCTTTTCTTTCTTTCTTTCTTTCTTTCTTTTTTTTCTTTTGTTCTAAAGGATGATTTCTTTTTTCTAGGTTGATCAGCATCATTTTTGCCCAATTGATGTTTGCTGGCATATTCACCTCCTGAGACCCAAGCTTTTATTTGCCATGCATAAATCTTAGTTATTTGGGATTTGTAGGAGCTGACAGTCATAAAAAAGACATAGTACTTCCTGTTTGGTGGTGTGGTCGCTTGTTACTATTCATCCAATTTTTCCAGTTTTCATGTCATATCAAATGCAAAAACTTACAAGCAAAAATAAACAAGTTTCAGTCTGACCAGTTTTGTGTTGAGACTGGCTGAAGTGAATTTTGATTTGAATGGAAGCCATCTTGAATGGACAATAGTAATTTCAATGAGCCTTTATGACCACGAGAAGGCAGAGTGTCCACTAACGAGTTTAACTTACCTAAGTTTAGCAAAAATAAGAGTACTGGTGCAGAATATCCCAAATGTAATGTCCTTGTAAGAGGATGCAGGGTCATAGAAGGTTAAATCTAAATTTGTAATGCTTAAAATAGTGCAGATACAGAAACTGCCAAAAAAATAAATAAATAAATAAATAAAAGCATGCCCCTGAACACTCCCAGTGTTGGGCCAAGCCCTGGATATTTAACACTGGATATTAAACTTATTGCTGCTGGACTGTGACGTGTTTATCCTCCTTCAAGAAGAAACTAGATTAGTCTTTATAGCTCTACTGCTGATCCACTAAAAGACAATTTGGCACTTTTGAAAAGTTCTCCACAGAAATACATATGTTTTGGTAAACTTTTTTTCTGTAAATAATATAATAGGTCCATAACTCATACAAATAGAATAACTGCTTTGTGAATACATTGAAACTTCATGGCCTATTAAAAAAAGGTTTTTAAAGTCTGCATTTGTTTAGAATAAGTGAATAGCATGTCTCTAAACTTAGTGGTTCTGGTGGGAGATTTCTGATGCTTTCTCAAACATACACAATGTTGTCTTTCCAACTGACCCTGAGAATTCTTTATTGAGCAACTTTCTAAATGCTGGTCTTAAGAGTAAACATACTGATCTTTGCTATTTTAACATTAAATAGAAAACAAATGTCTGCATTGCTAGTAGGGCTGTGACTTTCTGAAATAGTTATATGGCTTTATAGAAAATAACTAGAGGAATCAGAGGAAAACATTTTATGATAGCATCTCTGGACTAAAGAAAAGCTCCCATACCAGTGAAAGCCTGAAACTCCTGTATATAAACTGACTAAAGTGCATCCAGAGAGTATTCAGACCCCGCTTCATCTTTTTATTTATTGTGTTGCAGCATGATGCCACAGTCCAAATAAAAATAGTTTTTATTGTCATTAATCTACACTCAGTACCCCATCAAGATAAAGTAAAAACTGAATTTTAGATTTTTTTTTTTTGCAAATATATAAAAAATAAGAAACTGAATTATCACATCATGTTTTCAGACCCTGTGCAAAAGCGCTTGAATTTTAGCTCAGGCTCCTCCCAACCTTGACCCTTGATTGATTGATTGATTGATTGATTGATTGATTGATTGATTGAAGTCATTGAAAAACACACGACAGCCTGTTTGACTTTTACATGGAGTTTTTTGCAAACTCCAAGCATTCTCTCACATGTTTGGCACTGAAGAGAGGCTTCTGTCTAACCACTCTGCCATAACGCCCAGATCAGTGGAGGACTGCAGTGATGGCTGTCTTGCTGAAACTTGCTCTTACTAAGGCCTTTCTCCCCAGACTGCTCAGGCTAACTGGGAGACCAGCCCTCAGAAGAGTCCCGGTTGTGACAAACTTCTTCCATTTGAGAATTATGGAGGCTACTGTGCTCTTGGGAACCTTTGATGCAGCAGAATGCTTTTTTTGCCTTCCCCAGATCTGTATCTTGCAAAAATCCTGTCTCTGAGTTCTGCGTGCAGTTCCTCGGCCTAATAGTTTAGTTTTTACTCAGTGTGAGCTCTAAGGTCTTCTATAGAGGTGTGTGCCTTTCCAAACCATGTCCAATCAATTTAATTTACCACAGGTGGACTCCATTCAAGGTGCAAAAAACTCAGCAAAGATCCAGAGAAATGGGAGGAACCTGACCATAGTTTCAAGTGTCAAAGGGTCTGAATATTTATTCTGATGTTTCAGGGCTTTATTAATTCTTAATAAATTGGCACTAAAAAGAATGAATTTTTACTTTGTCATGATGGCGTACCAAGAATAGATCAATAAGGATTTTTTTCTGACTGTAGCATCAGGCTACAACATAAAATTTCACAAAAAAGTAAATACCTATGATATATTGTATTGCAATATTTCAGCCTTTTTCTTTCTTTCTTTTTTTTTAACCCTGCATTTCTAAAAATCTGGTTTCACTTTTTGACTGAGATCACATTTGTTTCATGATTTGTAATTAAAACATTGACAATGGGGACTAAACGAGCCTGTATATCAATGTGAGGTTGTCTTTGTAGTCTAATACTGTTTTATGATTTTTTTTTTTGTTTGTTTGTTGGGTGGGTCCCTTTTGTATAAGTCACTACTTAAGTAACAAATACTCTTCCTGGGATCCACGCTTGCAAACACTAAACATCCTTACAAATTAAATTACTAGAATCCAAGACAAAATAGAAAAAATAATAGTCATAATTCGATTAACAGCAACGATAACAGCGCAATAACAGTTAAAGCTAAAAGCAATAAGACCAAAATGAACCCACTAATTCTCCAAAAGGTAATCTCTATTGTGCCCATTACATCTACACAATAAAGCAACACGAGAGAGAGCAAAAAGAGAAATAAATATTGTGTATAGTTTCTTCTTTTCTGTTAGATAGCTTTCTTTTTGTGAGTTATTTGTTGTGTACAAATTGCATCCATCTTGGTTGTTAAAACTGTGTGTTATCTGTGTACTGTCTTGTGAATCATGCTATTTTAATCAGTTTTTTGCTCTTTCTGTAATTATCTGCCTAAGGACAACAGATGAAATTTAGCTATTGTGCTAATTCCAGCATAATTACATTATCGTGTTTTGCGAAAATGTTGATTGATGTGCACTGTCCTAATCAAATAAATAATTAAATTAAATTAAATTTTTTAAAAAGTACAGTGACCACAGAAAGGTGCACAAAAAGATAAGCCAAAAATTGTCAATTTAGATCATATTAGAATTACAGTTGAACATATTAGGAACAGTGGTGTGCACGGGGGGGCGGTCGCCCCCTCTTGTGGCACAATAGTTGAAAAACGCAGGCTAAAGTGCCCTCTTGGGAGGCAAAACGTGCGCTAAAGTGCCCTCTTGGGAGGCAAAACGCGCACTAAAGTGCCCTCTTGGGAGGCAATCACGTGTTAAAGTCCCCTCTTGGGAGCCAAAACACGTGCTAAAGTGCCCTCTTTGGAGCCAAAACACACACTAAAGTGCCCTCTTGGGAGCCAAAACGTGTGTTAAAGTGCCCTCTTGGGAGCCAAAGCATGTGCTAAAGTGCCCTCCTGGTTGGCAAAACACACTAAACTGCCCCCTTGGCTGTTAAAAAATGATAAACTGCCCACGTGGGTGGCAGAAAGGCGTGTTTAAGTACCCTCCTCATTGGCAAAACACAACTGCTCTCTTGGGTGAAGAAAACATACTAAACTCCAGAAGACCATTAGAACCAAAAAATACTATGAAACATTACTGTTGCAATGACTTTTATGTTGGGCCCTTTCAGTGTTGCCAACTTTGTCGCTATATTTAACGAGTTTTCAGACCCCTCTAGCGACTCTTTCAAAAAAAGCGACTAGCGACAAATCTAGTGACTTTTTCTGGTGTTACTGGAACCTTTTGAAGACTCTGACATGAAAGCACATATCGTTGTAGCGCCTCTCAGTGAGCAGCAGGTGCTGCCGTGGGCCCCTCCCCATCCCAAGCGCTGACAAGCAGCCCACTCCTTGCACAGCAGTCCCTCTCAGCTGCAGTCAGAGCAGGAGATGCTCACGCCTCCATGTCCAGATTACAGATTTACTGCGCAGTGAAGGTGCCTTAACATTTTTTTCTGTTGTCTCTTTTTGGTCCATTTAGATTGGTAATGAAGACTGTATACAAAAAAAAATAAATTGATTTGTTGTAGGCTCTTAAGTGGACCATAAGGTTTTAAACTAAACCAAACGTAAGAAAACTAAACTTCTAAGAAAAATAGAATAATTAATAAATGATAAACCAAAAATAAAATTTAAAGTAACTCTGCCAGCGTATCTCTTGAGTCATTTTAAAGGAGACATATTATGCAAAAATCACTTTTTCAGGCTTTTCTAACACAAATATGTGCCCCTGGCCTGTCCACAATCCCCTCAAATACCAGAAAAATCCATTCCATCTCCTCCTCTCTTTCTCCACCTTTCAGAAAATGTGTGCTGAAACAAGCTGTTCTCAGATTTAGCTCCTGGTGACTTCACCAGGTGCATAAGCACCCTCCCCCAGGTTTGGTTGGCCCTCCCCCACTTGGAGGAAAGTTCTGCCCTCCTCTCATCCTCTCAACACAATCAGCTGAGATGTTGGATAGCTCAGTGGGTTATCCTGTTGAGGTTGATGGTTCAAATCCCAGTCAACTTCTAACCTTTGGATAAAAGTGTCTGTAGTACCAGGAGAACTGCATCCATTTCCTGAGAGGGGTGTGGTCAGGGGCGGAGTCACACAGCTAATTACCATTTAAAGCCACAGACACAGAAACGGCTGGTTCTGAGAAGGGCTGAAATAGAGGGGGTTTTAAACGCACAAAAATCCTACACTGGAGTGTTTTTTCAGCAACAAACTTCACAGGCATGTTTTGGGGACCTCTGAGACCAATTTAAGCTTGTCTTAAAAGGGTATAATATGTCCCCTTTAACTAGCCCAAATAAAGGAGGGTTGGAATTGTGACGTTATAAAATCAAAAATCGACAGAAGCAAGTTCATTTGTTGTTCTACACATAATAAGGGTCTTTTAACTAACTTTTTGTCAGTCATGATGCTTTTCCTCTCCTCTCTCCTACAGCATCCTTTACAATTAAATCCATATGGACAATTATACAAATTGGGTGATGACATCATTTAGCAACTTCTGGCGACTTTTGGCACAGCCAATAGCTACTTTCCTTACTGAGGAGTTGGCAACACTGGGCCCTTTTTTGATCTATACTAAGCCATATCTCACAGAACCAGTTTGGATTATCTGGTGCTAATATGGTGTTAAAATGCACTAGAATACAGGAAATGGCATCTACCTAACTGAAATGTTCTGGGGGAAGACCCCCAGACCCCCTAGGGATTTATTTATTTATGTGTGTTCTTCACAGTCCAATGTTGAATCTACACAGGTCTTATGAATGCTGATCCTAACTACAAACTAGCTTGAGTAGTCTGTCTAGTTAGTCTGTTTTAAGGCTGTATAATGTGCCATTTGTATAACATATAAACATGTCTAAAGTGCCCTCCAAAACTTGCAAAACTTAGCGCCTTCAGTGGCGAGAACGCGCTGCACGTGCCCTTTTTTTCTTTTCGCCCCCGCCCTTGAAAAAGTCCGTGCACGCCACTGATTAGGAAGGCGTCGATGACGTGAGATATAGTTTGAAACATCGGAGTAAGCAGATTTCCTGATAATGAAAGACTATTTCCCATCTTCTTAGCTTATAAAATGACAGGATGTTGACCTGAACTGCTGTTATTTCTAAGCTGACTTGTGCTTACAGTAACGGTGTGCATTGCAGGCCTGTTTCCGGGACTCTTGATACCCATATCCCGTTAATCAAGGGCGGTGGACCGTAGACGTCATGAGCCGACGTTTACACCAACTCGAAACCTAAATATCTTACGAAAACCGGTAGCCTCTCCCTGAAACAGTAAAAGTCACAAGGGATGAAAGAAAAGGAAACGAAACCTGTCAACGATTACAGCGGATGGTTTTCCGGAGAAGTAAGAAAGAAAACGAAATCTAACATCATTTCGTGTTTTTAAACGCATCTCAGCTAAGTACGCAGAAAAAGCGAAGTCCAGACTGTAGCTGCATCCTGCACAGTGCAAGTACTTAGCAGGGGAATTCATTCAACGTTACAGTAGCCAATAAATCCCCACCATGAACTCTCTGAACCAGCAGTATGAACAGAAGGTGCGTCCCTGCATCGACCTCATCGACTCTCTCCGCTCTCTGGGTGTAGAGAAGGACTTGGCTCTGCCTGCTATCGCCGTGATTGGAGACCAAAGCTCGGGGAAGAGCTCCGTGTTGGAGGCGCTCTCTGGGGTGGCTCTACCTCGAGGGAGCGGTAGGACCATTGCTTTACCTAATGACTTAAAATAAATTATTTTGTCAAATAACAAATTTATATTGACTATTTTATTATATTTTTTTACTATTTTATTTTTAGGCATTGTGACACGATGTCCTCTGGAGCTGAAGATGAAGAAAAACAGAGATGGAGAAAAGTGGCATGGAGTGATCAGCTATCGGGACTTTGTTGAAGACATTTATGATCCTGCAGATGTGGAGAAAAAGATCAGAGAAGGTACACATCACAGTATTTCAACCCAATAGCTTATTTTCCCTTAAAAGTTGGGACACAGTGTGAATCTAAACAGATTATAACGGTTTTTTTAATTGCTGCATCTTATGTTCCACTGAATACACATTAAACACTAGATATTCAGTGTTTAAAATGATGAACATCCTTGTCTCTCTTTTTGGGAATATACACAGTCTGAATTTTATACCTGCAACACATTCCAAAAAAGCTGGGACAGGGGCAAGAAAAGACTGGGCAAGTTGTGGAATGCTCAGAAACACCTGGAGAGGATCCCCCTGCCCCTTTTTATTTTTCACTTTTACTAGGTTTTTTATTTTGTTTTGTTTTTTGCTCATTTGCATTTTTTGTTTAATTGTTTAGTTTGATATTATACTGATCATTGTAAATAGTGAAATAGGGAGAGTGGGATGAGAGTTTGTGGTTATGTTTTGTACAAAAAAAATAAAAACGTATCCAATTGTATGACAAATTGTATTTTGATTAAGTTTGTGAAGTGTTTGTAAAGTACTTCACTGCATCTACAAATATAAGTTAGGACTGTACCATGCAAAGTCAACAACATTCAGAAGCATTGTTGACTTCTCTGGGCCTGAGCTCATCTGAGACGGACTGACCTAAAGTGGAAAACTGTGCTTTGTTTTTGCTTTTGGGTCTTTTGGGCCAAAGAGGAACAAGACTGATTTCAACACACAAAGTTCAAAATCCAGCATCCTTGATGGTGTAGGGTGTATTAGTGCCCATGGGATGGGCATGTTGCACATCTGTTAAGGCATCAGTAATACTCAGAGGTACATGCAGGTTTTGGAGCTACATTCTGCATGAATACAACATCCCATTAACCGAGTGTGGGTACAAGACTGGTCTGCATGCAGTCCAGACCTGTTTCTCGGCTCTGTTGAGCACCTTAAGATGAACGTCAAGGAAGAATGAGAAAGATTCCACTTTCAATACCTCAACAATTAGTGTCCTTAGTCTCCAAATGCTTGATGTTGTTTGAAGAAAAGGTGATACAATACAGTGGTATCATTCTCCTGTCCCATTTTTTAAATATCTTGCTGGTATCAAATTGAGAATGTGTGTATATATTTTAAAGAGTAATACAATTTATCAGTTTGCAACACTAAAGACCTTGCTTTTGTGCAGTACTCAGATCAATGCCAGTCAAATGAGATTGACAAGTCACTACATCCTATTTTTATTTATATTTTACACAACATACAACCCTTTTAAGAAATTGTGGTTTGTATATTTGTATTTATAATGGAGGAAGTTAAAGTCAGCTAATGATCACCGTTTCCTATCTTCCCCAGCTCAGGATAAAATGGCCGGAGTAGGGGTGGGGATCAGTGAAGATCTCATCAGTCTGGAAATTGCCTCTCCTGATGTCCCAGACCTGACGCTCATTGATCTGCCTGGCATCGCCAGGGTGGCTGTAAAGGGACAGCCAGAGAACATTGGAGAACAGGTGAACTCTTCAGTTCTTTTGGGCCATAAACATGTCACGTTAATGCTTGTTCAAAAATGGATTTTTTTTTTGTTTTAGTTTTGCTTAATTTTACCATTAAAATCAGGGACTGCAGTCTCACTGAGGCTCACAATAGATGCACGATGATAATAAACTACAGTTTCAGTATTTCATCCCAGCTCTCTTTACATTTATTTTGTCTGTATCTGTATTGTTTTGTGTGTGTGTGTATTCTTAACTCATTCAAAAAAAAATTTCCTCTGTATGTAATGCATACTAGACCTCAGAATAACTAGTCAGTAAGTGTGGCAGTAGCTTTCACTCTTCATGTAAGATTATTACTATTTTTTAGTTGGATTTAGTAAGTGAACGGGTTTAACTCTGGATAAAAACACGAATTGTATTTTCAGATCAAGAGGCTGATCCAGAAGTTTATCAAAAAACAAGAAACCATCAGCTTGGTGGTTGTTCCATGCAACGTGGACATAGCAACCACAGAGGCCCTGAAGATGGCTCAGGAGGTGGATCCTGATGGAGAGAGGACTCTGGGTAAAACAGAAAGGATTTGAGAAAATGGCTACTTGTAAGTATTTCAGATATTTTTCATGTTTCATATGTTTTTTCTTGCTTAGGTATCTTGACCAAACCTGATCTGGTGGACAAAGGCACAGAAGGGATGGTGGTGGACATCGTCCATAATGATGTGATCCACCTGAAGAAAGGATATATGATCGTCAGGTGCAGGGGTCAGAAGGAAATCACAGACAAGGTGTCTCTGACTGAAGCCATAGAAAATGAGAAAATCTTCTTTGAAGAGCATCCTCATTTCCAGTTAGTTCATTCTCTTTTTGTGAATATTAAAAAATAAGAAATTTAATATGGCTGTGAGGTATGTGCATGGTAACTAGGGCTGTTAAAATAGTAAAATTAGTTTCAGGATTTCTGTAGTTAATCCTGATTAATCACATCAATTTTACCATTTTAAAATGACACTTTTTCAACAAAAATTGTTTTCGTGTCATTTTGGATTGTTCTGCTGTCTTACCCCAAGGGTACTTGGCTTCCTGTTTGCATACGGACCAGCCTTTATAGGGAGAGCAAAGTTTTTAACTTGAACTTAACTTTAAAAAAGGAACTTTTTATGGATTGAAAACGAAATACAAGGTCCAGATGATTTTGACTTGTCCACTGAGCTGTCTGTAAGTTTTTAAAGTGAAAATGTGGACTAATTTGTATTTCTGTTACTGCAGGGAGACATTCATATGGGTTACCAAAGTTGGCTAAAAGACCCAATAAAGCATGGGATAAATCCTGAATAAATAATTAGTGCACTAATTCAGGACTTGATTAATTGTGATTAATGCAATTATTCTTGACAGCCCTAACACTAACATTAATATTTTCTGTTTATAGGGTTCTTTACAAAGAAGGACATGCCACTGTTCCCAAACTGGCTGAAAAACTCACCCTTGAGCTGGTGCATCATATCCAGGTGATGAAGCCTTTCCACAGCCCTTCCAAATTTTCTTAATTTTTGTACATTAAAACAAAATTAGTTATTTACTTCATCTAACCTACAGCCTGCATTAATTCTACATTGCTGTAAGACCTTAAGTGCTATTTACAGTCTGTTGTTATTTCAAGACTCCATCATATTTGTCCTTTTACCACACATGAATGATGTCTGGTAAACTGAGGTGTTTAGAGTATAATTAATGGTAATGATAAAATAATAAGGGTTGAATGTTTGAGCCTTCTCTTTCGCAGTGAATTTTCACTTCAACTTCACACAGAAAATGGTCTAAGGAAGGCTGGCTAGATAAAGTTGTGTACAGTCAACATTAAATATTTGGTTGCATGTGCATCTCGCCCTACCAATCCTGGGAAATTGTCTGTGCAGAGAATCGGTACAGCAACATTAGTTTGCCTTCTTCAGTTGTTATAGGTTTTCCCCCTGTGTTATTTGTAGAAATCTCTGCCCCGACTGGAAGAGCAAATAGAGAATAAACTGAGAAAGACTCAGGCGGAGCTGGACAGAATTGGCAGTGGACCCCCATCTGATGTGAACGAGAGACTCAGCTTCCTTATTGATGTGAGTTTAGTTTTCTACATACAGAATATGGCAGCATCAAACCTGGAGGATAACAGTATAGATAAGAGCTTTAAGAAAAAACTGATTGACCCTCTTGTTTTTATATTTTAGAGAGTGACAGCTTTCACTCAGGATGCTATCAGCCTGACTGCAGGGGAGGAACTGAGAGGAGGATCCAGGATCAACATCTTTTCTACTCTCAGAAAAGAGTTTACAGCATGGAAAGAGCTGATAGACCGTTCAGGAGTGAACTGTAAGCACATCACAAATTTTAAAAAAAGAATTTCCTTGCCTCAGGTTTAGTTTAACTAAAACAAAATTGTATCCCTTATGTGAAGTAAACTATAAAGTTAAAAGAAAACATTTATTGTCTTAACATCAGTGCCTTTATTTATAGAAACACAACAGGTTTCTAAATTTTGAGTAAATTAAAAAGTATATACTAACGTGCTGCCATTATGAAATGCACTGTGGGTAGCGATGTCAAGTGGTTGCATTGCTCTTCTCACATCTTTTCCTATAAAGCCTTTTAAATTTTAGCCTAAATGCAGTGTTAGTAAAGATGACAACAAGGAAGAAGCTACTGTAAGGTTCATCAAGTGTTCATCACCCTTGTGAGACACTATTTTGTACATTTAAAAAAAAAACCTTGACAACAGACCATCAACTTTACCACTTTGCTTTCTGCCACTTAAATAATTTACAGCCAGTTTTAGTGCTGGTGGGGGTAACCCGATATCAGCAGACTTCTGCAATAGGACAGAGTGGTCAACGATATCGAAAGCCTTTGATAGATCTAAAGTGCAATGCAATGATCTTTAGAGCCAGTGTCATTTATATCATTTCGACCTTTGTTGCTGCAGTGACTGTACTGTTTCTTTCTGAAGACAGACTGCAACTCATTAAAAATGCCATTTTGTAAAAAAAAAAAAAAAAAAAAAAAAAAATCCCTTTAAGTGGTTATAGATCAGCCCCTTCAGCACTTTAAACAAAACTGAGAGTTTTTAAATCTCTCTATAGTTTTTTTGGAATTTGTGATTTTTGATTTAGAAATAATCTTACAAATAGGGACAGTGGTCAATACTATACAGGACTGGCACTGATTTTTTTTTTTCTTAATTTCAGCATTTATGTCATTTTTTTAATGGGAATTTTTTTTTCTCTTTTCTTATCATTTGTTCTTTAAAAATGCAGTCCATGTAATTTAGACAGTGCACTGCCTGGGAGTCCCGCACAGTCTTGGAATGCAAGTATTTTATATTGTTCTCTGTATACTTTAGTACGTCAATTATTTTAAACTGGGGCCTTATTAATGGACAAATTTACAACAATTTCTAAAATCCTAACTCTTGAGATCACAACTTCATATTTTCATATCTATTCTTTAAATAATTTTTAAAAATCCTGTTCTGTTGTATTTTTTTGTTTTGTATTTGATGGTTTAATATCTAATAATGTAAGTAAAAGTAAAAAACAGTTTTCATTTCATAGAGTTAAGGTTGTCCTAAAAAAATGATACCAAACATAAGTATGGTAAACATTTTCTGATATTGTCAAAAGAAAAGTATTGACAAATGGCAAAAACAGCCTTCTGGACTTCTACGGGTTAATAGTTGATTATTAAGCTTCCTCATTAATACGCATCCACCATCTACACAATAATATATTATTTAAGACTTATTCTAATATATCACATTAAATACCAATAATCGTTTTGTACAACAAGCAAGATTGAATGAAGAAATGTTTATCTTAATCCATTTTAATTAACTCAAAAATTATAATGTTTATTAATGGCATATTAATCCTGATAAAAATAACTGTTTGTGATCCAGATTAAAATCCTGATAGACATATTGTCCTTAATCAAAATATATTTGAATACAGTGCTTAACAAATTTATTAGACCACCTGTCATATTTGTCTCAAAGACCATCCAGCATCATGAAGTGCTTTAATGCGGACTCTTTCATTTTCAGTGAGCTCTCCACGTTTCACCATTTTGAACAGGAATGAGGAATTTCAAACTGAATGCACCCAAATTTGAGCCGGCTCACTGGGCTTCTCTGAGAAGTCAGAAATGAATCAAGCATAACATTCAACCACTAAAACGAATTTTTCTCTTCAGGAATGCAAGTAAATAACTATAATTTGACATATTAATCAAGAAATATTAATGTGCTTTACTATTTTTACAGTTTTTTTGTAAATCAGTAAATTTGAAAATTCATGGATAACAATAATAATTATATTTTAGCATTAAAATATAATTTTGGTTAAAGAGCTTCTACATATTGGTGTATTAACCATTGCAGAAACATAAAAAATGATTTTGGTAATTACCAATGCTGTTAATTTAGGGCAGCTGTGGCATAAACCTTTGGTTAGGGTTAGGGTGGTCTAATAAATTTGTTAAGCACTGTATATCAAGATATACATTTTTTTTTTTAATTTACATAACTATTTTGATGAAGAAGTAATGTACAGTGATGTAATGTGCAGTCTATGGTAAAACATGTAATAAACACTTGATTAATAATTGGAGTTCAGAATTAAAGAAATATATGTTACCAAAGAGGCTGAGGCGCAAACAGACTAGCTGCAGCCTGTTCATTTCTGACGGCCACTCTAATAACCGTTCATCAGTGACCCTGTTTATATCAGAACAACTAAAGTTTTTGAAATAAAATAAGAATAGACTTTTGTTTAGGGTTAGAGTAAGGGTAAAGGGAGTGGTTAGGATACCAAAAAGTTTAAAAAAAAAACCTGTTACAAAACGTTCAATAAAGCTGAGTAAACAGTCTGGTTATAGAAAAAAGCTCTTCCTCCATGAAAACATTCTAACGCAGCCAGCATAGCTTACATAGCCCTGTTAGCTGCATAAGCTAACTTAGATAACATAGCTGACAGAGCTATGTAGCTAGCGGAGCTAAAGCTAAGCTCACAAAGGAGCTGCGTAAGCTACACATCATCTGCGTAGCTAAGTGAGCTTTAGCTACATTTGCTAAAACTCACTTGTAAAGCTCACTTGGCTACATTATCTTATGTAGTGACATTAATTATGTGGCTAGTGTGGCTATGCAAGCTTCAGCCATAGCTAATGAAGCTAAAGTGAGCCAACATTCGTGTAACTACTTCTAAAACAGATCTATACAGAATTTAACCCTGAATTAGGCCTCTGACCTTTTACTGTTAAATTTATGAAATGTTGAGTTTGCAGAATGTGGTCGTTTCATGAATGTAACTGCCAGACTTTATGAATAAAGATGATTTTTTTTTTTTTTTTTTTTTTTTTTTTTTTTTACATAAAACCGGAAATACATTGCATGCGCAAATTACAGCATTTCTTTTCTGAGATACATGACGTCTCTGATGAACAGTCTGTGAGAGTGGACATCAGAAATATACAGTCAGTTTGCACATTAATATTTGCCTGTTAAAGCAAACAGCTGAAAGGTGCATCACTTTAAATGTAGTTGCCACAAGGAATTGTGGGATTGTTCTTTCTTTTTGCTTTTTCAACAGATCCTATGCTCAAAGAGAAAATAAAGGAGGCATCTGAGCTCTTTCCCTTGTCATTTAGAGAATTTAAAAAGTTCTTGTCATGGCTACTAATTAAACAAATTCACTCAGTTGCTCTTTTTCCACCAATTCCTCTGTCTTGTAGTCAACTGGAACATTGAGAAAGAGGTCACTCAGTATGAAGGAAAGTACAGAGGAAGAGAACTGCCGGGCTTCATCAACTATAAGACCTTTGAGGACATGGTCAAAGAGCAGATCAAATATCTGGAGGAGCCTGCAGTCCAGAAACTCAAAGAAGTGTCAGGCATGTGTTATGATACTTAAAATGATTAAGTGCTGGATTGAAATATGTGAAGCTCTAGCTTTGAATTTTGTGTATTTTGTCTCTACTTTTTAGAAATAGTGAAGACAGAGCTGCATAAGGTGGCACAGAACAGCCTGGTTGGATTTCCTAGCCTCATCAATATGGCCAAGGTGTCATTTTCATCATTCACTTCTACTTTTTGTATTCCTTAACATGACTGAATAGTCTTGACAAATCTTTATGTCCTTTAGATAAAGATTGAATCCATCAGGAAGGAGAAGGAGGCTTTAGCTGAGTCCATGCTGAGGACTCAGTTTAAGATGGAGTCGATCGTGTACACTCAGGACACCACATACAGCAAGAAGCTCGGGAAGAGGAAGAGGGAGGAAGAGCAGGCCAACGCGTCTCCTCTAAGTGTTTTAAAAAGCACAGTTGGAAGTGGAGCCACTCTGAAAGAGATGATCAAACACCTTAAATCCTACTATCAAGTAAGTGTAAATTACAATCACATACACTTTATTGTTATTTATTGGGCACATTTTCAAAGTAAATGCTTGGATTTCTGTTTAGTTTTAAAACTTATTTACTGAAAATTTTACCGTAAATTCATTCTGTAATTTTAGATTGTTCAGCTCTAACAGCTAAAATAATAAACTTTCAAAATGAAATACGTGAAAATAGCATAATTACATATAAACTGCATTATATGCATGCAAGCAAGTATGAAGAATAAAACCAGCAGAACAAAACTACAGATAGTAAAATTATAACAATAATAGCCTAAATAAGAACATTCATGTGACATAACAACATAAAGGTGGTTTAATATTGACAAACTATGTCCAAAATTACAGATTGCAGGCCAGCGTCTGGCTGACCAGATCCCCCTGGTGATTCGCTACCAGATGCTGCAGCAGACTGCCATTCAGCTGCAGAGGGAGATGCTGCAGATGCTTCAGGACAGGGAGAAAACTGAGTTCTTGCTTCAAGAAGATGCAAGAACAAAGTTTGAGCGAGTCCAGCTTCAGAATCGACACAAGCGCCTCACAAAAGCCCGTATCCTGTTGACCAATTTCAGCATGAACATATACAACTTCAGCAAAAGGCCAGAGATACAAGAGGAGGGTGTCATGAATTGTGGCCCTGTTGGTGAGCTGACCCCTCACCTGCAGACAGGATCTGGGAAGACAGGGGTTGGCTCCTTCAAATTTAAAAAGTCTGGAAGACATAGGGACCATAATTCTGTTCCATTGGCCAACTACTAGTAAGTCTACAAACAGTTAATTCAGCGTTCCTCCCCCTTCTTCTCACATCCCACTCTTTTCTAAGTTTAAAAATAATCACCATTTCTCAGCTTAAGTGTTTACATCATTGAGAATGAACGTCAATTTTGTTACGTCTGCTGATGAGTGGCCAACAGCATCAATATTGATGCTGTTACACTCTAGATTTAAAAAAAAAAAAGAAAGAAAAGAAAGAGACTCATCTTATTTGTGATCTAAAATGTCTTCGTAGTCAGGGTATAGTTTCTTCACATTTTGTATCCATGCCTGATTTTTTTGTGGGGACTTTTCTTTACTTCATTTCCAGATCTGAATCTTTATTTTATTTTATTTTACCCTTGATTGCAGAACATATGTTTATTTTTATGACAATTTCTTTAGAGGGCTTTTGAGCAAATACTGTATTTAACAACAAGTGACCAGCAGCTACAGGCCGATAAGCATTCTTCCTGCCATCTCTAAAGCGGCTGAAAAAAGTTGCCGCTGAACAGTTAATTGCGCACCTGAACAAGGTAAATTTACTACACCCAAGGCAGTTCGACTTTAGAGCACAGCATTCAACAGAAACTGCCTCCTGCTACTTTCTGGAGGTCATCAAAGCAAGTCTTGACAAAGGAGGGGTGGTTGGTGCAGTTTTCTTAGATCTCTGTAAGGCCTTTGATACCGTAAACCACTCTATCCTTTTATCAAAACTGTCAAATTTTAAACTTTCTTCTGGCATTCTTAATTGGTTCCAGTCATACCTCACCAATCGCTCTCAGTGTGTTAGAATAAAGGATAAAATGTCACCAATGAGAGCTAGCTCCCTAGGAGTGCCACAAGGGTCTATCCTAGGCCCGTTGCTGTTTAGTCTCTACATTAATGACCTTTCTTGTGCTTGTGATGATGTAGACACTTTAATGTATGCCGATGACACGGTCATCTTCACACATGGAAAAGACGCAGAGGTAGTAGCAGCAAAGCTTTCTGCAATAATGGAGAAGATTTCTGTGTGGCTCAGGCTTTCCTGCCTTACTCTAAACATGGAGAAAACGGTAACCATGTTTTTCTCTACTCAAAAAAAAAGAGTTAAAAATCCCAGAGTCTATGTAGGTGGACAGTAATACAAAATGTTGAAGAGTTCAAATATTTAGGTGTAGTCTTTGACTCCTCCCTGACTTTTAAAAAACATATAAAAAAGGTCACAAAAGTTTTGAAATGGAATATTTCAAACTTTTGCCACATAAGAAACTCTCTGTCCATAGAAGCGGCCAAATCCTATCTGTATGCTATGATTTTTTCCTATATTTCATTTTGTATAACCTCTTGGTCGCAGGCTAACAAGACTGCTCTGAACCCACTGAGATCACTTTATAACCAAGCCCTGAAAATATTGGATAAGAAACCAAGGCAGTACCATCACTGCAAACTACTCGAGAAACACAAATTGCTAAGCTTTGATAACTTTATCACGTTTTCAGATATTAGATTAGTACATAAAATAATCCACAATGCTGCTCCTCCACCCCTAAAAGCTTTTGTGTAGCCTCGCTCTGAGTCACTGGACAGAGCCTTACGCTCCGTCTCGAGAGGTGACTGTAATATCCCAAAACGTAATTCTGCCCTCTCCCAGTCAGCCTTTTCTTATAAGGCAGTTAAAGAATGGAATAAACTTCCACATGACTTGAAAAGTATAACAAGCTTTCAAAGCTTCACCCATGGCATAAAAAATTGGATTCTGAGTAGTCAGTTTTGTCCAGCGAGTTTTTCTTAGCACCTACTGCCTCTATTGAGCAGAGTAGGGAATCTGCATTAGTACCTTGGTTACTTTATAATGTAGTTTTCATCTCCTGTTTACGAGACCATGCAGTTATTATAGCTTAATGACGTCATAATGCTATTTATTATTTATTTAACCATCATATCTTTGGCACTTTTTAATGCTGCTATTGTGTAGTGGTTATGATATATTAATTGCCTTTATGTACTTTTATATTGCTGCATCTGCATCATGGTTATTTTATAATGTCGCTTGTAAAGCTTGGTAGCTTATTATGCTACTGAGACACTTTGGTTACACATTTATATCAATATTGTATTTTAGGCACTATGTAATGTTGCTGATGTGTAATGGTCAAGACATATCAATTGCCTTTCTGTATTCCTATATTGATAATACTGTTCCATAGACATATTATGATAATTCTCTGTACTTTATACATCTCATAGAGCAGGGTCTAGTTGTGGCTTTATTTATCTAGTGTGTTAGGACTTAGCTTTTAAAATACATATGTAAAAATTTTAGATTATTTTCTTATCCTTATACAATTTTCGCATAGTAGAACTTATTGATTGCCTTCTTAACAGTGTAATTTTTGTACTTTGTCTCATTAGCTGTGGTCCTGTCATGTGTATGCCTTTGTCCCTGGTACTTTTATGTATGTTTTGTCAGTTTTATGTGGGACAACAGATGGAAATTAGCGACTCACTAAATCTGGTGCAACCATGTTTTCATTTACTTTGTATGAATGATCAATGCCATTGCACACTGTCCCTGGATAAAAAAATAAACATTTAAACAAATTACATTTTGCTGAAATTTTGATTCATAGGAGATTACATTTGGGAAAAAAGTTTCATTTGTTAGCTCTCTACATGTTACTGCAGAAATTAATTCAAGATTTTATCATAATTTGTAATGCATACACAACATTCTTGTATAATAAAATATGAACTTCTCTTTTATTGCCAGTGCTTGTGTTGAACACATACTCTGTTGATTGTGCATATCTTAATTTTGACTTTACAATAAGAAATCATTTACTGGTTATGACACAGGCTGAAAAAAAAGTTTGCCCGATTCATGATTTACAAAAGTGAACAAGACCATTAAAACAACAATGATACATTCTGTTATTTTAACATTTGTAACCACTGTAATGTGTCAGAAAAAGTGGAGAAACTACCATTTCCTAAAAAAAGTTCCACAGTAAGCAGTGCATTTGAAAGGGACAGCTGAAGGACAGCACAGCAGATTAAGGGATGATTGTCAAGTAATTTGATTATGATGGTAAGGAATCTTAAAGTGATCAAGTTCAATTTACCTAAAACTAAAAACAATTAGGCTACTACTGGCAGAAAAGTAGAGCTAACTAAACTCAGCACTAAAAGTAGGGAAATTTGTGTTTGTCAGATCATTTCCTTGTTGCAACAATGATTCTTGGTTAAAAAAAAAAAAAAAAAAAAAAAAAAAACTTACACCCTTAAAAAGTCTGTTTTTTGCCTTTTAAATGGTACACATTTGTAAGGGACATGTATTATGCGCATTATTTGTTGATGCCAAACAGCTTATTCTGCCATTCACTCTTGTTTGGTGTTTGGTGGATTGGATGGTTGAAGTTTGAAGAAACAAGACATGCTGGAAATTTAACTATTCTTTTGACAAACAGGAACTTGGTAGTGTGTGGAAGAACCATACACAGCCACAACAGCCTGGCACCTCCTCCTCATGCTGGTCACCAGCCTGGTCACACACTGCTGTGGGATGGCATCCCATTCTTCAACCAGCTTTTGTCTGGTCAGAATAAATTATTCTGACCAGAATAATTTATTCTGACCAGATGTGGTTGTGTTGTTTACTCTGGCATGAACAGCACGCCCCTGCTGACCCCTGCTGAGTGTTGTCATCTTGGTGGATACAGTTCAGTCCCAGACTGTAGAGATATGGGATTGTCACTGCAGAATTTGCAGAATTTCATTTCGATATCTCTCTGCCTCCAATGATGACAAGCCTCATATTTCCAGTGAGGGAGATGCCACCCAACGCCATCACAATGCCTCCACCAAAAGATGTTACTCCATTGGTGACCCTATGATCCAACTGCTGAAGGTGGGGTAATGCCGCATTCCATTAACCTCAGAAATCTGATGTGAGTTGACTGTGTTCCAGTTACTGAGTTGGTAATTTAGCATACTGAAGTTTCTCAGTTGGAATTCTAAATGCCTCCTCAACTTAGGGGTGACGTATCCAATTTGCAATCCAGAATTTACGAGATCGACTGTAAAGCACCATATGACACACCCACACTCTTCCTGCAGCTCATCCTAAAAATGTGGCACCATTTAAAAGGGAAATAAACAGGCAAAGGTGTAATATTTATTGCCAAGAGGCATTGTTACAGCAAAGAAATAATCTACCTAACAAAAATGTCCTTACTTTTAGTGCTAGCTCTAGTTTAAATTTCCAAGTTAACACTAAGTTTTTACTGTGCAGCAGAAGAAATGCCAGAGAAATGAAACTTGGTTTGGGTTTAGTTCTTGACTCCCTGTTTTTCTGGTTTGAGTTGATCCTATAAAGATAGTGATGACATAGGTTACCGCAATGAATGAATACCTAGAGAACAATTAAAGCACCATAAACTGGCCTGATTACACAAGGTCACACAGATTTGTCCCATCAAACATTAAGTAGAATAACTAAATTTTACTTAGGGACTAATATGTTATCAATGTTGTAGTGGTCCATGCAAAATGGGTAAACTCTGTTTATATTCTCTTTATCTGATATATTCTTTATTTAGAAATGGGTAAACTCTGTGGAAAATGAGTGAGTAGACTCTGTATGCTGGCATATAGTATGCACTACCCCACAGGTTGATATCTAGGGATGGGATATCGATAAATCTTTGTCCTGATTTGTGATGCAGCTTTAAAATTCCTGGAACCAAATATGGACATTTAATATGCTTAAAGGCACTCTGCTCAGATTTCAGTGTCAGAGTGACTGACTAAATCATTACTTTATGAAACATCACTGTGGCACTTATAACATGAATAAGGAAAAATGAACTTTGGTTTACAGGTAAAGGGATCAGGATTAAAGAGCAAGATAACATCAGGATAATTTAACAGCAAGTAAACAAGTTAAAGGATTAAACATGACAGAAGTGACACTAGCACCAAACTGAATATGTTAACCTTTTACAGGGCATGTTCTATGGTTCACATAATCACAAATGCGCATAGATAACGGAGTGCCTGCCTTGTACTTGATCACTGGAGATTCACTGTATATACTGTGGTTTTGGGCCAGATATCTAAGTAGTATCAATATTGGGAGTAGCCCTACTATTGACATGCTTATCTATTTAGACACTTGTACCACACACCGCAACATTATTTCAAGTTAGGCTGGGGTAGTTTTCTTTTACCTCAATTGTTTTCTCAACCTCATTTCATATCACCTGTCCTGTAAAGATAATAAATGTTCTCCTAATTAAATTTAGATCAAGATTGAAGGATTAAGTAAGCTCAGAAGAGACACCCTACAGGGCCAAACTTCATCTAAATGTAGAGCAAATGTCAAAGTAGAGGTAATGTCAGTGTGTAGCATGCTCTCAGGAAAAACATTGGGACAAGATTGTGCACACTACATGAAATCGGGCACTTATGAAAAAGAGTAAGTGAAGGCTTTCAAAGCCTTTATTATTAAGGACAAATCAGTGAAGGTCACGTTTTGACCATATTCATGGGTGTTTTGGCCATGTAGGTTTTCCCCTTGGTCTTCTTAGTGCATGGGGCACAAAAGATGTTTAGTAGAGTAATGAGAGACCATTCAGGAGAGAAATGTTAAGATTCCTGTAGATTTATGTATAACATTAATGTAGCTGATAATGTGGGCTAATCAATAACCAATATTCTACAGGAAGATGATCGTCAAATAGGTGTGATTCTAAGACTGAGCCTACTCAGCATACCTGGAGTTTCCCTCACTATGCGACAGGAGGAGAGGCAAGGAAATGAAACCTAACTCTTCTTTCTGCGGATGCTGCTGCTGCTGTGGACGCGGTAGATACTACAGAGCTCATTTCAGAGGAAAGAACTCTAATTTTACCATTTTATTCATATCCCATATATTTATTTGGGTACAGGAGACTTTTATTTCCTCACCATGAACTCCCTAAACCAGCAGTATGAGGAGAAGGTGCGTCCCTGCATCGACCTCATCGACTCTCTCCGCTCTCTGGGAGTTGAGAAGGACTTGGCTCTGCCTGCTATCGCCGTGATTGGAGACCAAAGCTCGGGGAAGAGCTCCGTGTTAGAGGCGCTGTCTGGGGTGGCTCTACCTAGAGGAAGTGGTACGTAGCTTTACTTCAACAGGTCAATTAACACTTAAATATCTGTTTACAGAGTTTATTTGAGAAAGTTTGCGGACATGGAGGTGTCTCTCAGCATCACCTCTTGGCCAGTGACGACTCTCTCATCTTTTTTGGTTGATATGGTTCGTGCGCAGGCGTGGAACGAAAATGTATATACTTAAGTAGGCTTAAAGTACCTTATTGAGATTGCGCCTAAAGGCTAGAAAACTGTCTCTGCCTCTGCTCGCTTGTTATCCATGACGATTTAAAGCTAAGTTAAAAATGATTAAAACACTATTTCCGCCGTGTTCTTCAGAGTTAGTCTGTAGTTTTAATTTTTGTCTAGTGCTTTTATTGTGAACACCCACATCAGAAACTGCGCTGTTGTCAGTAGCAGATTGACACACCTTAGCTGGAGATAAACGAAACTTAAAACAGTTGCCGTTTCAAAGAAGTGAGCATGCGCAGTCATGAGTTCAGTATGCCATCATAGGCTTGTTTTAGGAGGAGGAGGAGGGTTGTAACACCTAGTTGAGCATTTAAGCGCTTATCTCTTTTTATTGTGAAATACAGCGATATAATAGATTTACTTTAAGAAGCAAGAGAAACACCATAATGTAGCCTAATGTAGTCAAAAATAATCAGTTACCCTGTTCCCTGTTTTTATTTCTTTATTGGTTTTCTCTCTTCCTCTGAGTTAAGGCATCACTTACTTGGAATTATGTTATTGTAAGAAAAAAATCAGCTGTTTTTCTAAAGTAGTGGCACTGGTGTGGAATAAGAAAATGTTCACCCAGAAAAACTATTTAAATGTGTTTTAGAAAAGGAAAAATGCTCTTAATTCAAATATTAAGACACCATTAACTCAGAAAACAGAGAAAAATATATTTTCTCATGTCAATTCAATGCATTTTCATAGGTGTGCACCAGAAACTTCTTGTTCAGTCCATGTCCTTTTGGGTGTCCCGACTATGATGACTGTGTGGTCATTCCTCTCTCAGCCTGTCTGACCAGCCATCCGTTTTTTAAACTAACTTGCGGTAGTGCTAGATGGACAAATAAAGAGAGAGAGAATAGACAGAGATACAAACATCCTTTGAGCTTTTCATTGATCTGTTTCAATCTACTGGCGCCCAACTCTTGCATGGTGCTCAGAGGTGTTCACCAGGATCTATTTTTTGTGTAATCTGCCATGTGTAGACCAACAAGGATGCCATGAGGTGCTTTTGGGGACCTCATATAGATGGACTGGTTGTAAAGCTCTCAAACAATGTTGTCCCATTGATATAGCTTAACCATGCAATCCTACTGATGATGTTAAAATGTTAATGACTGATACTGGTTTGCTGTAAAGAGCCCTTTTTAACATGTGTCTCTGTTTGTGGAAAGGGGTTTTCTATGAAAATACTGAAACTGTTCCCATATTTATGGTATAGAAAATATTCTGTACATCAAGGATAGATTTTGCTTTTATGAGTTAGTGCACCTCTTAGTAAAGTTTTATTTAGCACAAATTTCATTCAGAATGTATTCTCATTTTCCTTTTTCCCCTCATCTTTACTTCAGGCATCGTGACAAGATGTCCTCTGGAGCTGAAGATGAAGAGAAAGAAAGAAGGAGAGCCTTGGTTTGGAAGGATAAGCTACCAAAGCCATGAGGAAGAATTAGAGGACCCAGCAGATGTGGAGAAAAAGATCAGAGAAGGTACAGCATAAAGCATAACTAAACATAAATAAAAAATGTGTATCTTTCAGTCTTTATACCTTGTGTTCTGTCTCTGCAGCTCAGGATGAAATGGCTGGTGTTGGGGTAGGGATCAGCGAAGAGCTCATCAGTCTGGAAATTGCCTCTCCTGATGTCCCAGACCTGACACTCATTGATCTGCCAGGCATCGCCAGGGTGGCTGTAAAGGGACAGCCAGAGAACATTGGAGAACAGGTGAGCTTTTTTCTGTAGCCCAACCGAACCTGTCAGCCATCTTTGTAAAAATAAACTCTCATTGTTGTAAAATTCCAGTAAGAGTGCAGTGATTTTGTTGCTGTCAAAGAGTTACTTAACCCTGGAGTTTTAGCTACTTAACTTCTGTGTGTGTGTTTGTGGGTGTGTGTGTGTATATATACCCTGCTCATCCCACAAATGCATGTTCCTTACAAATGTGGCACTATTTTAAAGGGAAATAAACAGGCTTTCCAATGGTGTAAGATTTATTGCCAAGAAGCATTGTTACAACAAAGAAATAATCTACCAAACACAAATTTCCTTACTTTTTGTGCTAAGTTTATTAAGTCTATTTTCAGATCAAGAGTCTGATTCGAAGGTTCATCACGAAACAAGAAACCATCAGCTTGGTGGTTGTTCCAAGCAACGTGGACATAGCAACCACTGAGGCCCTGAAGATGGCTCAGGAGGTGGATCCTGATGGAGAGAGGACTCTGGGTAAAATGTTTGTAGTATATATGCTGTTATGAGACAGGTATGATTATTACAGATATAATGGTATCAAAATCCTCAATAGCAAGTCCACAATATGGTATCTATTGCAGCATCAAAACAAAACCAAAAAAGCAAATGAAGACCTGGGAAAAACTTGACATTGGCATTTATTAAACAACATTTGCTCTTTGAATATTACAATGTGTGCAAAAATTGCTGTAGGTGTGCAGTAGGCTTAAAAATATACATTTTTACTTTGGCTGCAGAGTATTTCCTAACCTTCTAAAACCTTTGTTGTCCACCACTGAAAATAGCTGTGGGTCTTTGGTAATATGTTGACTGATTGACCTTGTGATCTGTAGAGCCCTCGCTCTGTTGTGGGGAAGTGGGATTGTGAATGCTTAATTTAGATTCTTTTGGTCTGGCCGGATTTTGCTCCTCACATCTTCGCAAATTTTTTTCATGGTGAAGATTTCCCAAGTTGCTCCTTGTATCACTCGTACTCCCCTATTAAGTGTGCCACCACAGTCTGGTAGTGTCTGCGTATTGCTTTTGTTTGCCTGTCACCTTTTCTCCTTTCTCATTTCTTGACACTGAGAAACCAAAATGCTTGCAAAAGTCAGATTTAAAAGTCACTGGAGTTTCCAAAACAGCTCTAAAACATCAGTCATTCAGATCTCAGATCAGACCATAGACTGATTCTTTCTCGCCACTCGTAGTATCCACCATTTTCATGCTGTTAGGTCAAGCCAGAGAGTGGAGCACCAACGATCAGTTCCCAAGGGCCAATGGTAACTGTAGTTTCAACTTCCCCTTCACTCTACCCCTCTAAAAAACTACACTTTATGCTCTTAAAACTTACCATTTGAAACTGCCACATGTCCACAATTATACAGATGCTTCTTCACAGTGATACTGCAATATTAGGAATAGCATTGCACATGTATTGATTGTATATAATCCATCCAACTCTTCTATCTCTGTATCACATAGGTATCTTGACCAAGCCTGATCTTGTAGACAAAGGCACAGAGGAGACAGTGGTGGACATTATCCATAATGATGTGATCCACCTTCAGAAGGGCTACATGATTGTCAGGTGCAGGGGTCAGAAGGAGATCACAGACAAGGTGTCTCTGACGGAAGCCATAGAAAGAGAAAAAGCCTTCTTCAGAGAACATGCACACTTCCAGTAAGTTTTTTCTATCTGGGTAAACTTCAACAAATTATTGTAAAGTAATAGTTCGATTTAAATATTATATGATATGTATTCAGGATAATTTTTCTTACTACAGAACTCTCTACGATGAGGGTCATGCCACTGTTCCTAAACTGGCTGAGAAACTCACACTTGAGCTGGTGCATCATATCGAGGTGATTCATTTTAACAAGTTCTAATATAAATGATATGTACCCCCTTTGGTGCTAAAGATATGTCCCTGTGAAATTTTCAGAAATCTCTGCCTCGACTTGAAGAGCAGATTGAGGAGAAGTTACAGCAGACCCGCGCTGAGCTGGAGAGATACGGGAGTGGACCACCATCTGATGCTGCTGAGAGACTCGTCTACCTCATTGATGTGAGATGATTCACTCTGCACACATTTTTTCAGTACTAAAAAGACAAATGCTTACATGATATACAACATATTACTTAAGATGCTTCAAGGGGATTCACCCTGGGGTCTTGCAATAATGCTGCACAGGAATAATGTAGAATCATGTCAACAAGCAAAAGAAAGCTAGCTGGCAAAACAATGAACTTCTGCTCAGAATGTATTTGAATGCAGTTGAATTTAATTTGCAAAAGCAACTAAATTAAATCATCATAAGCAGACTCAATGTTCATTTGTTTAACTGTTTAATTTCTCTTAAATAAGGTCCAACAATGTGCAAGTACATCAAAGTTTTCTTCGTATCATTTAGCAGACATTGTATAGAACCAGTCACACAATTACAAACCTTTTCCCCGTAACTCTCACAAACTCATGCTGAAACAGGTCGGCAGAAGAGCAAAAACATCTTTCCCGTGATGAAAAGCTTTCATTGTTGTTTTTATTTTTTATTTCATGCAGAAACATGGTCAAGTTCTAGTAAAACTCACGCTATTGTGATGCTACATCCAAGCTAACCACTGCCTTGAAGGCAGCCATTGCAAACAGCTTTGAGAACAACTAAACCCTGCCCACAGCTACCAACTCATTCTACTGGAATGACTCCGATTGGTCCAAACTGTATTCTGGTTGGCACAAATGTTGTTGATTGGTGCTTTTCAAGATGGATTAGCCTGATGACAGAGATGGAGTGTGCTAAATCCATCAGTTAAATTTTTTTTTTTAACTAATTTGTTTCAAACTATCTTGTAACTGACTGAACATTTATAGAAAATATGTATTGTCATATATTCTTGTCATCATCTTAATTCTATTTAATTTACAACCCTCTTTGAGAAATGTTTTTTCTCCATGAGAGTAAAAATAGGAACAGTTATTCTTCTCAGTAGGAATTAAAAATAAAGCCCTGACTTCAAATAATGTGCCTCCTTCTTGTAAAGGTCTGGTACCTTCTGCAGTTTTGTAAATAAAACCTTAAGAAGTGAATTCTACATTTTGTCATAAAACACCTAAAACAAATGGTACAAAGGGTTCTCAACAAGCCTACCAACGTCGCTGCCTTTGTAAATTTATTAAGTAAAAAAATGCGTATGTATAAATATAAATTGTAGTATCTGCTTTCAAATGTGTGCTGCAGAAAGTGACAGCGTTCACTCAGGATGCCCTCAGTCTGACTACTGGAGAGGAGCTAAAGTGTGGGGAGCAACTCAACGTGTTTTCTACACTCAGGAGAGAGTTCGGGAAGTGGAATACCCACCTGGAGAAATCAGGAGAAAAGTGTAAGTTTATTATCCTGGTCTTAAGCTGTCCATCAACAGAACTTGGAAATGTATTTAATATGGATTTTTGTGTGTTACAGTCAACAAGAAGATTGAGAGAGAGGTGGAGGAATATGAAGAGCAGTATCGAGGCAGAGAACTGCCAGGTTTCATCAACTACAAGACCTTTGAGGTCATGGTCAGGGAGCAGATCAAACAACTGGAGGAGCCTGCTGTCAAGAGGCTCAAAGACATAGGAGGTACATCAATGGACAATGTCTGTGTGGCATATTATTTAGCCAAAGCAGATGCAATGCCCAAAGCGTGAAGTTACAACATTATATATCTTTTTCTGAATTATTGTGCAGCTCTGCAATGCATTGATAAAATATTTCTTAAAGTTTTATGCTCTAAACACTGCAAATCAAACAGCTCTTTATTGTTCCACTTCCTTTCCTCCAGATGCTGTGAGGAAGGTTTTCATACAGCTGGCCATGAGTAGCTTCTCTGGATTTCCTAACCTCATGAAAACAGCCAAGGTAGTCTAAGTTTCATAAAAACATTTAGTGGTTTCAAAGCCATAGTTTTACCAAACAGAAATTCTTTTATATTCACTGATGAGGAACCTTTTTTTTTCCCAAGACAAAGATTGAAGCTATAAAACAAGAGAAAGAAACAACCGCTGAATCCTTCCTGAGGACCCAGTTCAAGATGGAGATGCTTGTTTATTCTCAGGACAGAACCTACAGCAACAGTCTGAGCGACAGAAAGAAAGAGGAGAATGAAGATGAAGATGTCATATTACGTCAATCTTCACTTGTGTACAGTGAGGATAATCATGCAACTCTTGAGGAGCTAATGTTACACCTTAAATCCTATTACAAAGTAAGCATAAATTAAAAAGGATAATTCTCTATAAAATGATACTTTCAGTGACGACTGCTTCTTTATAGGGCCGTCAAATTATTCCATTTTTAAATCACTATAAAACTCAGAATTTCGGTAGTTAACCACAAATGATAACATCCTTTATATCACATTTTCAAATTCCACTATTTTACATTTGAAAATATTTTGTGTCATTTTGGATTTTCAAACTAAAGGTATTTGACTTCCTGTTTAGATATAGACCTGCCTTGATTGGCTAGACTAGACCAAAGATTTTTAACATGAACTCAACCATGAAAAAAGGACCTTGTTACAGATTGAACGGAAAGTAAGGGGACAGTAAAAAAGTAAATGTTTGATAACACAAGGTTCAGATGAAATTTGGTGTACCTGCTGAGCTGTCTGTGTGTTTTTTGAGTGAAACGAGACATTAAGGAGTGTTAGTGGACTTATTTTACTTGACTTTGGCTGCAGAGAGACTTGCCAATTTTGTCGTCAAACTATTACCAAAAATGTTTGTCAACAGCATTTTTACCATGAGAAAGACTAGCTGAAAACAATCTTTGAAGGCTAAAACTCTGACTAAAAGTAAGTCTACATTAACAAGGCTAAAGTCGTCAAAAATGTTTTAATCTATATGGGATTTTTCTAGTTATTTGCTCCCAGGAAAGTCAAAGCATGCTGCTTGACTAAACCTGGGAGCATCTTTTAAGCAGAGCCAAGTTGTTGATCTGAGTTAACCAGAATTAATGCAATTAATCTTGATGGCCCTCATCCTCTTTTTTTCTACTTCAGATTGCAAGCCAGCGTCTGGCTGACCAGATCCCTATGGTGATTCGTTACCAGATGTTGCAGGAGTCTGCTGTCCAGCTGCAGAGGGAGATGCTGCAGGTGCTTCAGGAGAAGGAGAATGTGGATATCCTGTTAAAGGAGGATTTTGATGTTGGCAGTAAGAGAGCCAATTTGCAGAGCCGTCTGAAACGCCTCATGAAAGCCCGCACATACCTGGTGGAGTTTTAAATCCTTAACCTCCTTTACCCCAACAATTTGCTGTATGTCTTTAGTTTGTCAGCGCAGTATAATTCAGTGTTCAAAGGAATGTAAAACTATTATATTTTTACCATGTCCTCTTTGTGATGGACAGATTTTCTAGTCAGACTGTAACAGCCACATCCCCTCCTGTGTGTCACTGACTTCTCTCATCCGTGAGTGTGTATGTGTTCCTGAGTTTATCCTCCAGGCTGACTCCTTCCACCTGTGCTGCTGGTGAAGCTGGAAACTGTGCAGCTGCAGTCAACTATCAGCCAATCAGAGAATGGCAGCAGTTAACTCCGCACTTTAAAAAGCCTGGACTGCCAACATTTGCATGTTGCTTTATTTTGTACAGCTTGCCATTGTGCCTCTTGTTATCTGTATTAAATTCCTGTGTAATGTCACTGAAGCTGGTGTGTTAAATTCTGTGTAAGGATGAACTTGTTTTGGTTGACTAGACCAGGTTCTGTTTAAGCCGCACACATTGACATGTGGAAAATATGTTTAACACACTAGGTTCAAGTGTGTCATTGTTGTTCAGTCTGATTTGTAAAGAAAGTTAGGATTTATTTTCATCCATTTTCAGCAAATAGATTTTAAAGCACTAAGTTTAAAAATCTTGGATTTTATGTGGTTAATTATTTTAGGAACACACCTTTAACCTTTCATTTTGTTTCACCTTTTGATTTGTATCACAATTTAACTACTTTTGTAATCAGTAACTTTAATTTACCAACAAGATCTGCTTTTTATGTTGCCTCTCTTTTCCCAGACAAGCATTTAAGGATTGTCGTTTAGAGAACCATGTAATCATTTTGTCCTTAAAAAGTAAAATCCAACGCCTTATGTCTATAAAGGGTTATGGAAATATGGAAATATTTCAGCACTGGATTACTTTTTTAACTAATGGCACCTACTACAAAGTTTGGGAGACTTTTCACAGCCCATCTTGGTGGATAAAGAGGTTAGAGCCATCTGAGGATAACTTTACCTATGACACAGCTGCAGACATAATGGAGTCCCCTTTCCCCCCTCCTCTGAGGCTGACGGTTGAAGGAAGAAATAATTTGATTCACAGAGCCAGAGCACCACTGTTATAATAAAAACTATCTTAAATCATAGGAAATTCATAACCGGCAGGTGAGACTTTGTTGTCCCTCCTCGTTACAGTGACATTCTTGTTTGAGTGGTGCTTTTTAAAATGCTTTGATTAATCCGCTGGACGACGTGCTGTCAGTGACAGCTGCTGAATAATGTCAGCACTACTGTTGTTGTCTTTGTCCACTGTTGTATTTTACTGGGAAACAAAGTGACCCTAAACAGGACACTTTTATCTGGGAATATTCAGGCTGTTTGCTGTTGTTTGCTGTAGTTGTGTGGTTAGGACAGTGTGACAGTGAGTTGCGCTCTGGTTCCTGTCTGTATGTGAGCTTCATTCCACATGTATTCGTTTGGTACACGTCTTTACCATACAGAGAGGACCGTACCAAATCGGTACAGTATGAATACACCTACCTTCACACACCTATTTAATACATAGATATATGTTTTAGTTAAGCTGTATGAAAAATCATGTCATGTCATCTATGCAATAGTTCTCTTCCAGCCTTGGAAATAAAAGCTCTGCAATAGTGATTTTTAAAAAGTTGCTTCAGTTGACTGCTAAAACCATGTCTTCCTCACTGACTTGCAGATTTTATGTTAGTATAAAAAGTGTCTATTGTCATCACAATAAAAAACAGTTATTTGTTTTCTGTATGACTTAAATTTCTAGGTTATTTCTGTCATAAAAGGGTTTTCATTTCAGTTACTTATTTCAAAAATCATTGAAAAGGAAAAAAAATCATTAGGGAGTCCACCTCTGAGTGGCTTAAAACAAAACAAATGAATGTTTTGCAGTGGCCTAGTAAAAGTCCAGACTTAAATATAATTGAGTTTGCCTTCAACAGACCATTCATGCTTGAAAACCCTCCAATGTGGTTGAATGAAAACATTTCTGCAAAGAAGAGTGGGCCCAGTTGTTGCTACCAAGGGGGGACAACCAGTTATTAGCTTTACTTTGTCACATAGGGTCAGGTTGATTTGGATGCCTTTTTTAACTTGATACATGGGGTAATCTTCTTCTCATATCAAAATTCAATAAAGTGAAACATGTAAGTGTGTCAGACATGCAAGAAAAACGAACTCAGGAAGGGATGTAATACTTTTTCAAAGCACTGGTCATGTAGACTGAAGAGTTTGCGCATGCCAGTGCTTTAAAATAGATCAAACTTCGAGCACATCAAAGATAACACAGATAAGCACACATTAATGGAAGGGAAACGCTTTAAGCCCTGGTCTATCTTATCTATTGGCCATTTATAAAGGTGATTTTCACATACCGGTAACAGTTAATAACAATTATAACTTTATTTGTAGAGCAGAAGTTAAGAGAAATAGTAAGTGTAAGTGTTTAAGTGTAAATTTGTTGAAATGTTCAAGTTCAACCAGGTACAACAATTGCTTCTTGCTCATCAGGAAACACGGGGAGAGTCGAGTTGATGAAAAGAAACTTAACATCAGTTTCCATTTCTTGAACACACGTGGGCCTGGCATGCAGCACAACGCAGCTGCTGCTGTGGAATCGTCGTTACAGAGTTAATTTGAGCGGAAAGAACTTCAGTTTATCCATATTCTACATATTTATTTTGCTACAGTTGAAGTTAAATCCTCACCATGAACTCCCTAAACCAGCAGTATGAGGAGAAGGTGCGTCCCTGCATCGACCTCATCGACTCTCTCCGCTCTCTGGGAGTAGAGGAGGACTTGGCTCTGCCTGCTATCGCCGTGATTGGAGATCAAAGCTCGGGGAAGAGCTCCGTGTTAGAGGCGCTGTCTGGTGTGGCTCTACCTAGAGGAAGTGGTACGTAGCTTTACTTCGATAGGCCATATAGTCCTTTAAAATCGGATTACAGAGTTTTACTTGTGAAAGTCAGTGGACATGGAAGTTTTTCAGCATCACCTGTTGACCAGTGACGACACGCTCATAAAAGCACTATTTGTTTGTATTTCTTTGTGAGCATTACTCAAGTATAAGTAAACCTTCTCCCTATTAATCTAATCATTCCACTCAGGTAAACGTGAAAATTGCTTAGCTAAAATAAAAAAAAATACTCAAGGTACCACAAAAAATGCCTGATTCCGACCTGGCATAGCACGTGTGCTTATGGTAGGTGCTTAGCGCCCTCAGGTGTTGACTGTGGATAATGCAAATAAAACAGACAAAAATAGCCTAAGAATATGGAGCAAAACATAAGTGCTCACTAAAATAGTAGTTTTAGTCACTTTGGAGTCATTCTATAATTTTCTTTTCCGTTTTGTGAGGGGAATATAGTACAAACAACACAAAACACAGAAGCAAAAGGCCAAAATTGATATAAATTAACACACAGCTTAAAAAATGTTTGCAAAAGGAGAGTGGTCCAAAATTCCAGTTGGGAGGTGTAAGACACTTGTTGATGGTTATAGGAAGCGATTGGTTTCAGTTATTTTTTCCCAAGGGTGTGCAACCAAATATTAACTTGAGGGTGCCAACAACTTTGTCCGGCCCATTTTTTGAGTTTTGTGTAAAATTATGTACTTTTTTTTTTCTTCTGCTTTTTTGTGTTGTTCCAATGAAATAAACGTGTATACCAAAAACATTTGTAATTGGAACAATTTCTGGAAGAAATTGTGTATTTTCTGGAAAGATTCCAGGGGTGCCAATGCTTTTGTCCATGACTGTACTAGCTGCAGTGGAAAGCTTCTTTCATGTGATACTAAGTCAAACCATCCCAGCAAACCCAGCAATCCCAGTAAACATTTTTCAGCAACTCTGACACAGGGAGGAAGAGGCAGGGCTTTTTCGGTCAGTGAATGTGTCAGCTTGGCTGCCCCAAAAATCCCTGCATCAGTCTGGTGCTAATTCCCTACCCTGTTTAAAACTGTTGTAGCCCACAGAATGATAGTTGTATTTGAGATTTACCCACCTTCAGTCAAACAGATGCTTCATGCACACAAGCTAATGCAAAATGCATGCTATTATCCTTACAGTGTTAAAGGATTAATCACTAGCAGGTATTGGTTTGCTTTAAAGAGCTTCTCTTAACATGTGTCCCTGTTTGCTGAAAGGAGATTTCCATGAGAATACGGGCACTGTTCCAGTATTTATTATACCATAGAAAGTTTTTTATACATGGCACTGGTCCCACTTGTAAACAATATTTTTTGGTTTTATGGGTTTACCTACTTCTATTTAAAGTTTCAGTTATCTCAAGATTTCATGCAAAATGTTTCCTGTTTTCCTCCTTTACTCTTCTTTCCTCCAGGCATCGTGACAAGATGTCCTCTGGAGCTGAAGATGAAGAGAAAGAAAGAAGGAGAGCCTTGGTTTGGAAGGATAAGCTACCAAAACCATGAGGAAGAATTAGAGGACCCCACAGATGTGGAGAAAAAGATCAGAGAAGGTACAGCATAAAGCATAACTAAACATAAATAAAAAATGTGTATCTTTCAGTCTTTATACCTTGTGTTCTGTCTCTGCAGCTCAGGATGAAATGGCTGGTGTTGGGGTCAGGATCAGCGAAGAGCTCATCAGTCTGGAAATTTCTTCTCCTGATGTCCCAGACCTGACGCTCATTGATCTGCCAGGCATCGCCAGGGTGGCTGTAAAGGGACAGCCAGAAAACATTGGAGAACAGGTGAGCTTTTTTCTGTGGTCCAAACCAACCTGTCAACCATCTTTGTAAAGCAACTCTTGTTGTTGGAAAATTGCAGTGAGAGCATTCATTCTAGTGGAGAGGCAACTATTAGGAGTCACAGAGTAACTCCTAATATTTGCCTCTCCACTAGAAAAAAAAAAATCCTATCTTTAGAGCAACATGTGGCCACCACTAAGGTCAAAAGTTTTCAGGAAATTATATTCAGTCTTTACTGAATAAAATAAACATATGACCAATGGTGATAATGGAGCTGTAAATGTTTAGGTTCATGTATCACACTGTTGGTTTCTCTTTTTAGATCAAGAGGCTGATTCAAAGGTTCATCACAAAACAAGGAACCATCAGCCTGGTGGTTGTTCCGTGCAACGTGGACATAGCAACCACAGAGGCCCTGAAGATGGCTCAGGAGGTGGATCCTGATGGAGAGAGGACTCTGGGTAAAAAATATATATAGACTATATATTAAAAGAAGAGAAGCATGATTTTATATAATCCATCCATCGTTCTTTGTCTTTCTTAGGTATCTTGACCAAGCCTGATCTTGTAGACAAAGGCACAGAGGAGATGGTGGTGGACATTATCCATAATGATGTGATCCATCTTCAGAAGGGCTACATGACTGTCAGGTGCAGGGGTCAGAAGGAGATCAAAGACAAGGTGTCTCTGACGGAAGCCATAGAAAGAGAAAAAGCCTTCTTCAGAGAACATGCACACTTCCAGTAAGTTTGTTCTATCTTGGTAAACTTCAACAAATGATTGTAAAATAACAGCAGAGTGATTTTAAATATTATATGATATGTATTCAGGATGTCTATTTTAACAACAGAACTCTCTACGATGAGGGTCATGCCACTGTTCCTAAACTGGCTGAGAAACTCACACTTGAGCTGGTGCATCATATTGAGGTGAATATTGTAACAATTTCCTGAATAATTTATGATATGTACCCCTTTGGAGCTAAAGTTATGACCCTGTGAAATTTTCAGAAATCTCTGCCTCGACTTGAAGAGCAGATTGAGGAGAAGTTACAGCAGACCCGCGCTGAGCTGGAGAGATACGGGAGTGGACCACCATC
Source organism: Cheilinus undulatus (assembly GCF_018320785.1). Lineage (NCBI taxonomy): Eukaryota > Metazoa > Chordata > Actinopteri > Labriformes > Labridae > Cheilinus > Cheilinus undulatus. Next base: position 20,024,439 of record NC_054867.1, on the reverse strand, counting down.
TGATGCTGCTGAGAGACTCGTCTACCTCATTGATGTGAGATGATTCACTCTGCATAAAAACATTTTCAATTCCACAACAACAATTGCTCACATGCATCCTTTGAACAATATATATAAAATATCACTTAAGATGCTCCTAAGGGATGGCTGTGCAAGAGTGGCGCACAGGAGTAATGTTGAATCATGTCAACAATCGAAAGAAAGCTTGCTGGCAAATAAAGATCGACATGATGAAACTCCTGTTAAAGTCAGCCTTGCTTTTGATCATTTGGTCAGCTATACATCAATAATGTATGTAAACCCACCACCTTAAAACTTAGTGTCATCGGTGATGGCACTGAGAAAAGTAGAGTTTTGAAGCCCAAAGGTGCTTATCATATTAGAAACACCATCTCAAACTACAAAAAATAAAATATTAAGTGCCTGATCCCTTCGTGGTTGGCACCAAAACTACTAGTCAACTGGGTACTGGTATAGCTATGCTGGTGGAGCAGGGAGAGGTATACAGAGGTTGGAGTCCTCAGTGCACTGGTCACAGGTTTGTATCCAGATCCCAGTGCTGTTTGATGGTTGTGCTCTCCCACTGTCTCTCCCCATATTTCTTTCTCTCTTCAGCTGTCCTATCAAAACAAAGGTGAAAAGTCCCCAAATCATTTTTAAGATAAGAATTGCTAGTAAGTTTCACAAATTCTTTAAAGGAACCCTGCATGATCAGATAAGTTCATCTTGTTGGATAGGTTTTTGTCTCTCTTGTATGTATATTGAACTAAAAAACTCACTAGATATCTGCATTTTAGTAAATTTGAGCTTATAAACTCACCAGTAGGCCGCCATGTTTTGGTCCACGCTGGTAGTGTGACGTCACAGTTCCCCAGCGCTTCCTTTGAGCGCTCCTCTCCAGTAACTGCTGTTTCAGACGGTTTTGCTGCTTGCTGCTGTTGCTGCCATAACAGCTTTCATGCCAGGCTGAGTTTGCTGCATGTTGGCTTTGTCTCCCTGCTGTCAAAGCTCTGTCATTCCTCCTAAGTTTTACCTCAATAAACCTCCCTTCAAGTGACTGGATTCAGTGTATAGTGGAAGTGTGCCGCAAGCTTAGAATATCATGAAAAAGTTCAATATTTTTTGTCTGAAAGTGAAAACCGTATATTATATAGACTTGTTACATATACAGTGAAATATTTCAAGTCTTTATTACTTGAAATGTTAATGATTATGGCTTACAGATAAGAAAACCCAAAATTAAGTGTCTCAAAAAATTGGAATATTACATAAGATCAATTTAAAAAAAGGATATTTTAAACAGAAATGTCAGGCTTCTGAAAAGTATGTTCATTTCTATGCCTTCAATACTTGGTTGGGCTTCCTTTCACATGAATTACTGCATCAGTGCGGCGTGGCATGGAGGCGATCAGCCTGTGGCATTGCTCAGGTGTAATGGAAGCCCAGGTTGCTTTGATAGCGGCCTTCAGGTCATCTGCATTGTTAGGTCTGGTGTCTCTCTTCTTCCTCTTAACAATACCCCATAGATTCTCTATGGGGTTCAGGTCAGGTCAGTTTGCTGGCCAATCAAGCACAGTAACACCATGGTCATTGAACCAGCTTTTGGTACCTTTGGCAGTGTGGGCAGGTGCCAAGTCCAACTGGAAAATGAAATCAGCATCTCCATAAAGCTTGTCAGCAGAGGGAATCATGAAGTGCTCTAAAATGTCCTGGTAGATGGCTGCGTTGACTGTGGACTTCAGAAAACACAGTGGACCAACCACAGCAGATGCCATGGCAGCCCAAATTATCACTGACTGTGGAAACTTCACTCTGGACTTCAAGCAACGTGGATTCTGTGCCTCTCCACTCTTCAAGGTCCCAGGGTCTGGATCCAACAAGATGAACTTGTCTGATCATGCAGGGTTCCTTTTAATATTCTTTATGAGTTCATACACAGCAGCTCGCCACACGTAGCCGTTATATTTCCAGTTAATCCCGCTATTTCTGGCTACCCTGCTACTCTACCAGAAATGCTTGTTCACTTCATTTAAAACAATTTTATTAATCCCTCAAGGGGCAACGGGGTCAGAGAAGCTTGTAAGATAAAAAAACAGATTTAAAAACTCAGTAACACAGACAGCAACAGTTATGTAAGCAAAAGTTAACCTGCATATTAGGGCTGAAACGATTCCTCGAATTATTTGTGTGATTCGATTCAAAAAATTCCATGAGACAAATTATCTGCCTCGAGGCTTCCCTTAAATCAGGCATGTATCCATATACACCCATGCTGTAAGCCCTTTACATTGCATCGTGTGTTGCACGGTGTGCTGTGTTTTGCATGGACAGCTATTTGTGGGGCGCAATGCCCTTGTTTTCGCTGATAGTAAAACATAACATGCATGATTCGAGGCATGAAAATCATGAGGGAAGAAGTTGATGCAGTGATGTTTTCAGGCATTCGTCCTGCCACAGCTGTATGGCAAATATGGCACTATGCCTGCACCGGTGAACCTATGCAGATCTCCGAGTTTACGCGCTGCCTGCATGACTCACTAGTGTGAGACAGCGCTCAGTTTGTGTCTGCAGACTTGAGGGAATTCCATGAACTTCTCTGATTGGCCCAAGTCCAGTTTTGGTGCTTTCCCTCTTTCTCTCTTTCTCTCTCTCCTTCTTTCTCTCTCCTCTGCGTGTGCATGTTATACATTTAATTTTAAATTCTTAAAAATTCAACACACTGACGTCTTGATTACAGCATATTTTTCAAAATGTTTTAACGTCCCAAATAATTTGATAAGACTTATACTGATAATGAATTGACACCAATAAAATAGAAATACGCTATTGCCACAGAAAGTGACTGAGACTAAATAGGTTAAAGTTCATCATACAGTCAAAAGTAAACAGGTCATAGAAGCAGCTTTATCCCTTAAAATGTGTTCTCCTTGTCAGTGGATGGTCTTAAAAGGTCAGATTATTATGGTGGATGAACTCACAAACAAAAATGTAGAAAAATTTAAAGTGAACAACCTTTGAAAAATAAACTACATTCCTGTAATCTAAAGATTCAGCTTTCAGACATCATCAGACCAATGTGTGAATGATGGAGCTTTATTCTTGCTATAATTTGAAATATTACATTCATGCATGAAATAGAGGATGTTAAAATGATTGTGTCCCTTTACTTTAATGACAAATTGGACAATAAAAATAAACTACAACAGAAGAAATAAAGTGTTGGCAACAAAAAAGTCCTGGAAGAGGATCCCTAAAACCCCAAATATTGCATAATCTGATGGAATTATTTAACTTTCTTTCCTTATAGCTTCAAGTAATGTAAATTGCCATCAGAACTTCATTGCACTTTGTAAAATATATTTTACTTTGGAAAAAAATATTTTTTCTTTAGAGGACCTTTTGATACCAATTCTTAATATAGAAGTAGTTTATTTAAGGGGCCCAGCTTCTTTTCTCATTTCTCTAAAACTATTTCTCTTGAAAAAAGCAAAAATGACTGATTTAAAAAAAAAAATGCAATATTTCTTATTAGAGTACTCGATTAATTGCCAGAAGAATCCATAGAGTTCTTGATTACAAAAAGAATCTATTACTGCAGCCCTACTGCATATAGTATCAAAGACCACCTTCACATATTGTTAACCCAATAACTCTGTGATCCTGTCTTAAATACAGTATAAAGTGCTCAATTTTGACTACTTCCTGAGTGATTTCTTTATGTTAGACAAGTCGACATAATGCATTTAGGATTTGTGCTCAACAAAATTTGAAAGTATTCATCTTGGAACATCCCTGTTTCAAACCTGGCTGTAAATGTGTGTTTCTGCTGTCAAAATGGGCAGTTTAAAATTGGTGTAAATGGGACTACAGTTCTTTTGTAAGTTTGTATCAGCCTCATTTTTCTACACTTGAGTTTTCAGATTGGTAATGGGTGAAAAATAAGTATCACTACACTGCTAAGCTCTTGGCTACTGGGGCTTTTCTGTAGAAGATGTGGCATGTATATTTTTCATTGGTGCTCAGTCTGAGATAGTCTATTATTAATGGTCTTAGAAAGTAAACAGGAACTGTGTAAACTCTTCTAAAGAATGAAGAGAATATGCATATTTCTCAAAATTTTAAGTTAATAAATTTATGCTGTACATCTTGAAACGCTAAATCACACTTGAATAAAATATTTTACTTCATATGTTGTTACGGATGCTCTGCAAATATCTTTGTATGGCACAAGTTTTCATCATATAAAAATGCAGCCATAGTTACAACCTGAAAATCTCAAACATGAAGTAAGTGCTACATTTTGTCATACACACTAAAACACTAATTTTCAAAAATTCCACTCAAAGTACAACATGTGGTATCCAGGTAACTCACAACACCTACCAGCCAACCAACATCACTGCTCAGTAAAATGTATGAAATATGAATATTTGTTAGGTTCATATAAAACTTCTTCTGCTTTCAAATGTGTGCTGCAGAAAGTGACAGCGTTCACTCAGGATGCCCTCAGTCTGACTACTGGAGAGGAGCTAAAGTGTGGGGAGCAACTCAACGTGTTTTCTACACTCAGGAGAGAGTTCGGGAAGTGGAATGCCCACCTGGAGAAATCAGGAGAAAAGTGTAAGTTTATCATTCTGACCTGGTCGAAAGCAATCCATCAGCAGGACTAGGAAATGTATTTAATATGTATTTTTGTGTGTTACAGTTAACAAGAAGATTGAGAGTGAGGTGGAGGAATATGAAGAGCGGTATCGAGGCAGAGAACTGCCAGGTTTCATCAACTACAAGACCTTTGAGGTCATGGTCAGGGAGCAGATCAAACAACTGGAAGAGCCTGCTGTCAAGAGGCTCAAAGACATAGGAGGTACATCAGTGGATTATGTCTGTGTGGCATATCGTTTAGTTATTCCAATGACCAGCAGAAAACCTGAAACCTGTCAGGCTGCTTTTTAGAGTAGTGAAGCTGTCAGCAGGATAGGATACCTCCCAGGAGTCTAGACACTGATGGTGGTGGAAGATCTGAGGAGGTGAGTTTTCTTCTGAGAAGTGAGTCTGTGAACTGGGAATTCCTTGATCGGGTAGCCCGGAGGTGACTGGGGAGGAGGAGGGTCTCAGCAGCACACTGAAACAACATCGACTGTGGAGGAGAGAGAATGGGTTTTAAAATATGACAGTGGCTAGGTGATTGGTCTAGAGAGTAGCATAGGAATGGCTTAGTCTTAAGTGAAAGACAGCCCATAATCAGCTGACCACAAGAACAGGAGATCAGCTGTAGTGCAGAGGAAAACATGAATGAGTGACAGTTTCTGAATGACACTGAGGAAAGGAAAATAGTCTTCCTGCTTGAACTTATGTATAAGCTTTATTAAATGGCTGTAACTTGCTGAGGGAAGATCAGATGTAAACAAAAAAAGATTTGGACATTCAAGAAATTAGATTATAATATTTTTAAAAATAGCAAACCTTATAGGGTTATGTCCCAGTTCAAAGTAAAAAAAAAAAAATCAACTAGCCTTCTGTTTTAGATTTTTATAAGTCCATCTATACAGAGACCAAGAACATACAATATTGGAAATGAAAATTAGTTAGGCTGAAACCCTAAGTTTTCCTAATTTGAATGATGCATGGCACTTGAAGCTGACTGCCACCAAAGTTGTAAAATAAATAAATTCAGCTTGAAGCAGGCACCCTGAAAAATGGTCTACGTTCATAAGGGTTGAACATATTTGTAAAACACGGGACAACACAGGAAACCAAAGTTCTGCAATTATGTCCCATACACTTTTTGGGATATTAATGGTTAGCTAGTATTACTTGTTCTCACAAATTTTGTCAGAATCCATGTTTGACTGCATCTTTATGACAGCAACTCATGTTATAGAGTCAATTATTGGTAATACACAGCTCTCCATGCATGATTTGCCCTAGCCACTTAACCTCACACTGTCACTGTGTGATTTCACTCAATGTTGTCTCCAAAAGACACATGTTTATAGCTATTTTACGGTTCAGTTTCTGACAGAAATCACTGCGGCAGGCAATTTTGTAGGACTATGCCACAACCTTACAGTGCACAAAGCTGTGATGTGCAAAGGTGCAAGGGTCCGTCTAGAGCTGCTTGCAGTCCTTATTATAAATAGTTCATGTAAATCATGCAACTGCTACCCTCAAGTCAGATTCTGTCCTTAATAAGAAATGTGTCCCGCTACCTGTGCCCAGGACATTAATTCTAATTCTACATACATAAAACTCTTGTGCAGCTCTGTAGTGTATTGGTGAAATTTTTCGTGCTGCATTTTCTTCCAGATGCTGTGAGGAAGGTGTTCATACAGCTGGTTATGAGTAGCTTCACTGGATTTCCTAACCTCATAAAAACAGCCAAGGTAGCCTGAGCTTCATAATAACATTTTATCGTTAGATAGCCATGGCTCTACAAAATGCATTGGTATAATTTCTTGTTGACTGATGAGGATCTTTTTTTTTTTTAGGCGAAGATTGAAACCATAAAACAAGAGAAAGAAACGACTGCTGAATCCTTCCTGAGGACCCAGTTCAAGATGGAGATGCTTGTTTATTCTCAGGATAGAACCTACAGCAACAGTCTGAGCGACAGAAAGAAAGAGGAGAATGAAGATGAAGATGTCATATTACATCAAACCTCACTTGAGTACAGTGAGGATAATCATGCAACTCTTGAGGAGCTAATGAATGAAGATGAAGATGAAGATGAAGAAGAAGAATATGAGGCTGAAGATGAACTCCTATTACATGTCTCCTCTCTTATGTACAGTGGGGATAATCATGCAACTCTCAAGGAACTTCTGCTGCACCTTAAATCATATTACAAAGTATGGGTTAATGAATGAATGGTGATTCAAAAACAAATAGGACATATTTCCAATAATTATGATTGCTTATCATTTTTTATCTCCTTCAGATTGCAAGCCAGCGTCTGGCTGACCAGATCCCTATGGTGATTCGCTACCAGATGTTGCAGGAGTCTGCTGTCCAGCTGCAGAGGGAGATGCTGCAGGTGCTCCAGGAGAAGGAGAATTCAGAGTTCTTGTTGAAGGAGGATGCTGATATTAGCAGTAAGAGGGCCAACCTGCAGAGCCGTCTGAAACGTCTCATGAGGGCCCGTGCATACCTGGTGGAGTTTTAAATCCTTAACCTCCTGTTCCCCAGCAATCTACAGCATCTCTTTAGTTTGTATAGACAGCAGCACAGCATAGTTCAGTGATCTGTTTCTGATCATGCAAAGGTCCATGCCTGCAATGATGTTCATAGATCAGAGAATTATGCTTCTCTTGTTCTTAAAAAAATAAATACAAAATTTCCATGTCTACAAAGAGGTTCATCTAAGTATGAAAACATTTTCAGAGGAGTTGACGTGCAGCAGCTGCAGGACATTGCCTTATGTTAGACAGACCTCTCTCTACAAATAGAAAAGGCGATATCAATTATGGCCTTTGAATCTGGTTCAATATACTTAGCATCACTTAATGGAGCTGCTAGGTATTGTCCTCTGTTGAATGTGCCACAGAACAGACACTTACTATGTACTTTGGCTCACCCTTGTGGTTATACAGGAAAGTTAAAAAAAAAAAAAAGCTTGGCAGCAAAAACTCCAAATCCTTAAAAGTATATCACTTTTAATATTTTCATACAAAACTTTGCCATTTCATTTGTGTTGTCAATATTCAATTGTTGTTCCCCAGCCTTGGGAATAAAAGTTCTGCATTGTGATTTGAAACAGTTGTTTCAGTTGACTTCCGCCTGACTTCTTCCTCATGGATTTATGCATTTTTATTTTGGCATTAGTAAGTGTTTTGATTGCAATCAAAAATATGTTAAATCTCGTGCAGCTTCACTCATATTTCTAGTGTATTTCTGTCATGAAAGATGTTTCATTTCATAAAAATCTCAAACATGGTACAAAAGAAAAAAAACATGCTTTATATTACTGGTGTTAATTTCGTTGACAGCCTTCTTGCCCCATGACAAAAACTAGACTAAGACTAACAAAAACAGATCTTTTATTATTAAAACTGACAAAAACTTAGTTTAGTTTTCGTCAGTATAACTAAAACTAGACTAAAATGTAATGTAGTTTTTCATTGGACATTGAAAATATGTTATATTTCTCCACTGTGGATAAAACTGTCAAAAAAAAAACAATGTAGCAATTCTGCCTCTCAGCTTTAGAGAGCAGGGTCCCCAGGTTTGGCAGAGTGCATAGAACACACCACAATGGTTTGGTACCAGATGTAGGAAAGAGAATAAATGTCTGGGCTAAAAGTAAAGACTAAAATGTGAGGACTTTTTATGGACTAAACCTAGACTAAAATGTTTTGCGTTTTCATAAACTAAAACTAGACTAAAACTAAACAAGGATAGAAGTCACTAAAATGTGACTAAAACTAAAATGCATTTCATTCCAAGACTAAAACTACAACTAAAATTAAAAATAGCTGCCAAAATGAACACTGGGTGCATCTAAAAATCCCTCACTTTGGTAAATAAACTAAAAAAAATCAGGATGTAGACAAGTAAGTTTTATTCAAAAACACATGTAAAAAAGTAGTACACCAAAAAAATCATTTATAAGAGGCTTGTTTCACAGCTTCACAAGTTCATTCACCATTCCCCACAGGGCTCCCCTGATTGTTGTCGTCATTCTCTGATTTCTCATCATCTAGAAAAGAGAGATGTGATTAGTGAGGTACCCATAGTTTTTCTGAAAAGAATGAAGAGATTTTTAATATTTGGAACAGAGTAACTGGCACAAAACAAATTTTCAGACAAACAAGCACAACATCCTAGAGATGTCACAGAGCCAGAATTTTGATTCAATAAGAGTTCATCAGCAGTTAGATGGGTGATTGTTTTCAGATGGTAACTGTAGTTCCCACTTCCCTTCTCTCTGCTCCACTAAAAAAATACTGTTTTTGCCCTGAAGGCCTATCATTTGAAACGTCGCGTCCACAACAAAATTGAGACACAAATGATACATTATATTTCTAAAAATTTATCTTTTCAGCTCTTTGCATGACAGCAATTCAGTGAACAGTGAAGGGTACCAAAATGTGAAATACTTTTTAGTGCAATTGATTACTAAAGATTTTCATGACATTTTCAGAGCCTACCCAAAATCATATTTCCTCTTAAATATCCCTAATAAACCACAAGAAGTGTATTCGGGATTTTACTGTCTGTGTTTTCTATTGCTTTCTTATTCAGGCCATTTTATTGGTTTTGGTGTTTTTGCAGGGCTATAAAGCTGGATTTAAAGAAAACTTGGGAACCATGAGACATTGCTGTTACTCTCTGCTTATTGTCTGTGACAGACATTAACATTACTCTATGTATCATAAGACGCTAAGGAGATTTAGTCAAATTTATTTGCCGTTTGTTAAAAAAAAAAAAAAAATACTACTGGAGGTGGTGATGTGGGTGTGGGTGTGTGTGGGTGTGGGTGTAGGTGGGGGGTATCATCAAACAAAAGCCGGATCTTCCTTCAAGTCTGTGCAGAGGTGTTTGTGTGTCTAACTTCTTTAGAGTGTAAATGTAGAAAAGCAACCAGAAAATAACATCTTTATGCTACAACTGCTTTGTTTTACTAACAGTACACTAGCAACTGCTCTCGTTAGATTGGCCATTGCTGCACGCCGTCTCTCTCTACTCCCTGGGTTGTGTTTTTTCTACAAAATATCGGTATTTTCAATACAATTGAACAAAAAAATAAGTATTGTATCATTCAGAGTATGCAGTATTGAAAAAATATCAGAGCATCCAAAGTTTTGACAACTTTACCAACACAGGTGACAAGTATATAAAACACCCAAATAATCACTCACTCTCAAGGGTCTGCTGTAGTTCCTGTATGGTACTGAGCAGAACATGGAACTGCTTCTTCCTCAACTCCAACTACATGGGAAAAGGGAGATTTAAATATTAAACATCATAAACTATTCCAGAGTTTAGAGATTAAAGCAGAAAATATAAATCTGTTTTGCTTCACCTTTGCATCTACATTCTCCTTGATGTGAGAGAGTTGCTGGAGTTCCTTGTCAAGTGCCTCCAACTGCCTGTAAGGGATCAAACAAAATAAATCACAGCATCTCAGGATCAAAACAGGTCCTGCTAAAAAGCAGGTAGAACCTGCATACCAATGAACCAAATGAGAGTGACTTACTTCAGTGTTTCATGTCGGTCTGGATGTTGCTGGATGACCTTAGCCAAAGCATCGTACTCTGGAAAGATAATAAACATGAAATGTGAGAAACAGAAATTCATATTAACTGCAAATATATTGACATTTATAACAATGAAATGATTACAAAGCTTTTGCTTTTTAGATCTCCTGGACCTCTAATGGTTGTCTATAAAATGTAGATTGTTCTGTGTTATTGATAAACTGCACAAATTATTTAGCATTGGCTGACAATTATGACGGATAACAACATGGAATGGATGATATTGATATCATGTATAAAATATAATACCATTTTGGTTCAGGATGAACACTATTAGATCTTTGCCAATATTCTATATGTCAGTAGTTCCAAATGCATTTCAGCTAATGCCAGTATTAATATTTGCATACTTTTTTTGTCGTACAAAACACCAAGTGTTTCAGTATAAAGAGAGGAGCAGGGAAGTTGGCTGGAAGTTGCTTTGCATTTGGGGCTTCATTCAAAATATACATCAGAAATTATCTGATGGTAAGGTTGTTTATTTTGCTGATATTTCAGGCAAATATAATTGTTTTCTGATATGTGTGCCTGATTCTTTGTTGTAAATATCCTATAGAAAGGATTCAGAGTGAGTGATGTGATTAAATTTATACTTTTGAGTTACAAATGAGCAGCATGTTAGTAAAGATGTGACATTTTGTTGACTGAGTTGGCAGAGCTAATATGAATCTCAAGTTTCTGACAGTATCTTTTACTTTTGGTATCATTGCATTTAGGTGTAAGAGAAAATAGGATTTTTTTTAGTTTCCAAATCTAATTCACCAAAGAACTGAATTATCGATTTATTGTCCAGCCCTACTGTTCACTGTCTGAATGCAACAGGGATGTGACTCTTTATATCTTACACAGGACTGTAGATCTACCGAATTAAATAGTTCAGTTCACCAAGTGAATCATGAATATTAATTTGGTTTACATATCTTAAAAGGGGCTACTTGGTGAAATAAAAATTCCAGCAAACCCTCAAACTAAACAGAGAAATGTTAAAGCTCTGACTGGACTCTACGTCTTATTTCCATTTCTTAAGATTAATTTTGGGGCTTTGCTGCCTTTATAAGAGAGACATGGGACAGTGGATGGAGCTGAAAACACAAAGCAGAGAGTGGGGAATGACATGCAATGAAAGAGCTGCAGACCAGACTTGAACACCCCAACATATTCCTTTAAGTATACATGGTCGTGTCCCAACTCCTTTGACAAAACATGATTGTCTTTGTTACTATCAAAATACTGATATAAAGCTAATAAAGTTAGCTATATTTACTAATGTACCTTCTTCATTTTGTCCTCTCCTGAAGGAGGCAGAGGAATAATGATATTAATGTTCAGGTGTAACGGATGACGTCTACATACTTAAATATCCAAAGTTCTCTAACAATCAAAGTTAGTGTCTCATTACTATGCAAAGTCTCAATTTGACAGAAAGCTCCAGAAGTCGCTCCCACATTTCACGCTAAGTATCATGGGGGCTAGGAGTAAGCTGGATAGCACACAACAGCAACAAGGCCTTTAAAAGAGCTTCACAAAAGATAGAAGAAAATGATAACTAAGGGGGAAAAAATACAATTATATCACACCAGCCATTTGAATTATTTTCAAACTGATTGACATTTTTTTTAATACAATTTAAAAAATGAGCATATTATGGCAGTGGTAGTGCAAAGACTCTTACCTTGGCGGTTCTTTCTTATTCGCTTTGCCCTTTGAATTTCTTTTTTGCATTCAGCTATCTTCTCATGTGCAGACATGATGTTTTGTTCTGAAATGTAAAGGTTTAGAAAGTGTTAATTAAACGCCCACATCACTATTTGTGTGATCCTTGTGGCCCAGCTAAAGTAGTTAAACTGAATGTAAGCTAGTATAACCAGCAGTGAGTAAGTATTTAATACAGATGGGAGAAGATGTAAAGAAAGGTGCGCTGGCTTATTAATAGGGGTGTGGCTGTGTGAATGTGTATAAAAATGACTGAAAATCTTCATTTCTCACCTATGTCGGAGTAAATTTTCTCATAATTCTCCATTTCCCTTAGGTTCATGTCATAAACCATTAAAGTCTTTCCCATGGAGAATTCACACTGGGCCAGTGTGCCCAACATCCTTTGATACTGAGTGAACCTAGAAAACAAGATGGTTTGAGAATCACATTAAGTTTTCATAGACAATCTTGGTGATTAAAGTCCCGCACTGAGGTGTCCACGGTACTAACTCACCCTTCCTCCGGGATCGAGGGCGAGTTACACCATTTTATGAAACTCTTCAGCAGCAAATTGATTTTACGGTCATCACCAGCTCCGTCTCCGTCGATGAGAAGACGTTTCCGGATAACTTCATCTAATAGAGGGAGGATTCAGTCACCAAAAAGCTTTTCAGATACATCAGGACTAACTATTAGCTAGCTAGCATTGATGCTGTTTGCTAGCTGTTCTGCTCTAAGTAGAAAGCAGGATCGTTTGGGCAGTAAAGCTGGGTGTATATAACGTCTATAACAGCTTTGGTACACATTTCTTCAGTGGGATTTTACCAGAGATCCTAAATTAATCAATTACAAAGTAACTTACCATCTGTAACAGCTCCCATGTCTATACCTGAACAGATAACTGTACTGAGCCACCGGAAGTGAACGAAACATGTAGCCCCTCCTCTCAGCACCGACGACGGTGATTGGACAAAGAAGTGAGCATTTCCGTTTTCACTACGTTGTCTTGTCTTACAGGTACCAGCTGTGTTATCGTTTTCAATTAGGTTTAACTTAACGTGCTAATTGCAATAATTTGTTTTCTTGGGGTTACCAAAGATTTGTCTCATTCAAAACTAAACAAAACAGGTTTAAAATTTTCCAGCTGTGCCCTGGTTTCAATTTTCCTTAATAATTCAGAAAATGCCACCTACAGTCAGGGAGGTGTCCATGGGGGTGAAGATGGGGTGGCTAAGACCATAGACCACTAAAACTTCATCAGCCAACCCAGGTGCCTCCTAGAATCCTAAACTATGCTTGGGTATTTGTCTTGTTAGAGACAGAAAAATGTGAAAAACTGTGTAGAAAACTACATTAAGCTAAAGAAACACATGTCAACAGTTACAGCTCACAAACAGTTTAATTCATTGATAAATACATGACAAACACATTTGTTTGGTCACCTTTTGCTTCACTGTCATCTTGCACTTCACTTTAACAACCAGGAACAGACAAGCAGAGCAGACACTGCCTTTGGCTTACATAGGGGTGGTGGGTCAAAGGTGTCACATGTGGCAGAGGTGAAGAGGTGTTTTGGTACTATGACAGGAAATGTTCTTTTTTAAAAACGATTAGACAATCTTTCTTATTGTGATTGTTTCCTGTGATGTTGAATTATTTAGCTGAAGTTTATTGTATTTGCAGTGAAGAACTTTGCTTTTAAGAGTTGACTGATTTAAAGACTTAATTTAGTGTCTCTTGGTAAATTCCCATTAGAGAAGGATGGAGGCATTGTGCTGAGCTCAGACTCTTGTATTTTCCACTTTGCTAGTTTTTTAATCCTGGCCCACACTGAATATATTGCTGCTCATTTTTACATTGTAAATAAAATCACAGGAACTGCATTTTTTTGTGTTTTTGCCTCGTTTGTTGGTCTAAGTCACTAAACCACCCTTACAGCAGAAAAGAACTCTAGGAAGGGAAAAATCTGATTTTGTGTCCATTTACTGTATGTGTGACTTGATTCAAAGTCTAAATCAGCTTTAGCATATTTTTTGGTCTCTTCTTCCACCATCTATGTCAGATACCAGATGAAGCCACACAGTCATCACTTCCACCTCATTTTCCTAAACTGCTGCTGCCCTCAAGTTTTGAAGGTGCAGCAAAACACACATGGTTCTGAGTTGGCCCTCATATGTTCTGCCACATCACAAATGCCACACATAAACCACGTGTGGCCCAAATGTCAAAGTGAGCCAAGTGTTTCAAATATGCAGTTTTCCCAGAGGAGAAACTCGCTCCAAATTCAAAGGTTTGGCAAAGGATATGTGGTTACTGTTTGATGCACATATGTTTTGCCTTGCCACATCCCAGTCAAAGGTGTCAGATAAGTGCCACATTTGGCCCACAAGTTGATGCTGTCAGGGATTTGTGTCATATCAAGATGAGCAAAAAGTAATTTACTGTCTGAAAAAAATAAGTACAGGAAGGGAGAACCTTGCATACTGTATGTCTCACTCAAGGACCCACCAAAAAGCCTCTTGGACCCATATTGTAACATCAGTAGGAAGTCTGCTATTTTAAATTCTTTCCTAAGAAATCCTACATCTTTGTACTCCTCCTTTTGTACAATGTTCTCCTCCCAGGGTTTCACCCAAAAAACTTCATCTTAGACTTAACAGACATGCCATAGATAAAAAGTAATCAATGGATTTTTCCTTACTTAAAGGATGGAGCCATGATTGGGGGCCAAATTTGGTCTACTTTTGTTGCAGTGTTTAAGCACTATAATGCTGACAACGGTGCATGATTCTCCTAGAAACCCTGGTCCTTTGTTCTTCAAATTTCTCATGCGACTACAGTCTAGTAATAATTACCTCTGCAAGATAATTATTTGAAATCCTTATTTTTGGCCCCAACCGACAAAAAAGAAGTTTTAAACATCATTATGAGAGAAAAAGCTCCCATAAAACAGGACAGGAGTAGATGGTATATGTAGTAAAATCATAAAAGCTATTGTGAGTGAAATCATAGATCTACTTGTTTACACTGTTAATCTTTCTCTGTTTTGTGGTGTGGTGCCAAAATGACAAAAATAGCTAAGATAATTCCAGTATTTAAAGCTGGTGAGAAAAATAATATGCATAACTATCTATCCATATCTATTCTGCCCAGCCTGTCTAAAGTATTTGAAAAATTGTCTACTACAGACTACATGACTATCTAGATGGATTAAAGATTCTTGTCCCGTCACAATATGGCTTTAGGAAGAAGAGTAGAACCTGTGTGGTGATGCTTGATCTTGTTGACAAAATCAATGGTGCTATTGATAAAGGTGAGTGTGGTGTAAAGATTTCCCTTGATTTATCAAAAGCATTTGACATGATTGATTTTAACATTCTCCTGGGTAAACTGCACCATTATGGTGTCAGGGGCACTGCATTAAACTGGTTTAGGAGTTATATTCATGGAAGGGAGCAATATGTACATGAAAAGGTCTCAAAGTAAAGATATAGAATATGGGGTCCCACAAGGATCAATATTAGGTCCACTCCTTTGTATCCTTTATGTAAATGATTTTACACAAAGTATTATTTGCTGATGACACAGATTTATTTTCGTCACACAGAAACTTCGACCATCTTAAGAATAATGTGAACAAGGAATTGATCAAGGTTGACACTTGATTTACAGTGGCTTGAAAAAGTATTTATACCCCTTGAATTTCTCCACATGTCTTCGTGTTACAACCACAAATGTAAATATATTTTATTGGGATTTCATGCAATAGACCAACACAAAGTGGTGCATAATTGTGAAGTGGAAGGAAAATTATACATGACTTTAACATTTTTTTTTTACAAATGAAAATCTGTCAAGTGTGGTATGCAAAAGTATTTAGCCCCCCTGGAGTCAATACTTTGTGGAGCCACCTTTGCTGCAATTACTGCTGCTGGTCTTTTGGGGTATGTCTCTACCAACTTTGCATATCTAGAGACTGAAATTTTTGCTTATTCCTCTTTGCAAAATAGCTCAAGCTTAGTCAAATTTGATGGAGAGCGTCTGTGAGCAGCAATTTTCAAGTCTTGCCACAGATTCTCAATGGGATTTAGGTCTGGACTTTGACTGGGCCATTCTAACGTATGAATATGCTTCAATCTTAACCAACCATTCCAGTGTAGCTCTGGCTGTATGTTTACTGTTGTTGTCCTGCTGGAAGATGAACCTCCACCCCAGTCACAAGTCTTTTCTAACAGGTTTTCCTCCAAGATTGCCCTGTATTTGGCTCCATCCATTTTGCTATCAACTCTGACCAGCCTCCCTGTCCTGGCTGAAGAAAACGTCCCCACAGCATGATGCTGCCACCCCCATGTTTCACGGTGGGGATGGTGTGTTTAGGGTGATGTGCAGTGTTAGTTTCTCTGCAACACATAGTGCCTTGCATTTAGGCCAAAAAGTCCATTTGGTCCATTTTACAAATAAGTTTTTATGAATTATCATGATGGATTGCATTGCATTTTTATTGTTTTTTTCAATAAACTGATGTATTAATTGTCTAAGGATGAACATGCCTACATGTTGATATCTCTTCATAGCCCCCCTTAATGATTAAAGGAAGTGACATGCTGAGGCCATTTGTTAATTCCTCTTACTCGGTTCGGGCCTAACAAGCTTAGATTTTGAAATAAAGACCTCAATATTTTTCAACAACTCTGCCATGTTTCATTGGAGAACGCCTTACTGCTCTCTAAATGGTGAGCATTTCAATATCTTGCCATTTCAGACAGAACGTTGGCTTAACTCTGACATGAATCGTAGGATTTTATTCAAATTTAACACTTGTGATCAAGGTCTTACTTTTTACACATTTAAATGTTGATTTAATTGTTTTGATTTAGTGCCACCTACTGTAAGAATCTGATAGGTCCTCCTACTTAAAATGTCCAATCTCCTATAAAGTGCACAATAAAAAGATAACAGTCCTGACCTGATCAGTTTTTCATACCAGCATCTTCCTTTTTCATACTGCCACCTAATGTTGACAGCCAGCATTAGCTCATATACAAACTGCAACAAGCTCCTTATTTTTATTTAATAATAGTCCTGGAAGGATCTTCATGATCTCTCTGCTGTGCTGCAGCATACTGCCCTTTACCAACACCCAGTGTTGGCTTCACACCTGTGGTTAATACGCAGCCCTTTTGCTGGGGTGTGGGGGCCCTTCAGTGCAGTTCAGTTGCAGTCCTAGTTGATGTGTTGGTTCTCTTAAAACAACTGGCTCTCACTCTGGTGAGAGAGATATCACACAGTAATACACAGACAGTAGTAAGTGTTTCAAGTTCATCTTTAACTTTATTTTAATTAAAAATGACATGCATGCAGTGAAGTGCTCGTCACCAAGCTTTCCAGTCTCTGACGTTATATCTGAGTGAAAATATGAGACCAGAAATACCTTGATTATGGAGAAGCCGCTTTAAGTCATTAGAATGTGCGTGCGTCCTGGCGCAGTGACGTCTCTGTCCCAGAATGCAGTCTGGTAAACAGACATGGAAGCACCAGGTGAAGACCTCCACAGAGGCTAAGCACTGCACTCGCTCTTTACCACCGTCTTCTGTCTCTTTTGCCCGGTGCATCCAGTTCATTTGTGTCTGCCTGGGGTCACGTCTTCGTCTACTTCAGCGAGAGCCTGGGTAAGAGTGAAGTTTTTGTCGACCGATGACGACTGCTAATGACTTCTGCTGTGCTGTCAGGCTTCTGCCAGCTTCCCTCGCTAACGCTAGTCATGGCTGGCTACAGGCTTCAGCTAGCAGGCTAATGTAGCCACCGCTGCTCTCTAGTAACGTTTGTACCAGTCACTGACTCACACTGCAAGGAGCTTCATTTCACGACACAACACCTGATACACAGGTTCCCGCGCACTCATATGGTATACACCGTTAATTGTCAAATTTCTTTTCAAATTTTCAGGGAAAAAGTTAATAAACGTTAGTGTGATTAATGTTTAGTAGAGGTGGGAGTATCGCTAGCCAATGAAACAGCTGCCTGTTGGTATCTGCTAGCTAATGTAAGCAAGCTAACTGAGTTGTCCAGTAAAGTTGCAATCTGCTTTCAATGGGAAGTTACTTTATTCTAGAAAAATGACTTAATATCCTATTATGCCAACAATGGCAATCATATGTCGGTTTTATTTAGCCCAAATCACTGATGAGTTTAGCCTAAGCCACGAGTACTGATGTGTTTATTGAAATATACCGGTACAAATGGGAAAATTATGACATACTTATTACAATACATTTACTCTGATGTCAACGTGACACTTCTTTTAAAAAGTTTTTAATTATGGCAGGATGGAAATTTAATATGGTGTCTTGCTGACTTCAGTGCAATCAAATTGTAATATGATCATCTAATTTTTTTTAGCATAATTCTTTAATCCAGATAACTTGTTTCAAGCAATGGCTGGGCATTATTATTCAGTTTAACAAGTAATCTGCATACTAGAGGTTACTATGTCAATATCAGTTGATGCTATGTGATATTGTGTTTAAAATATATTATATTTGGTAGTTTTTCCTCACCACTTCACGCTAGTATTGTGATGTTATATTAAACCACAATATTTTCACCCGCCCACTTACTAGCTGAAGGTAAAGGTGAAGTATGGACAAAAATATACAGGATACAAGGACATTATCATCATGCACTAACGTACAGTAATGCCACCATTCAGCAGTCCTGATTGACTGCTATGGGTTTGATTTTTGACATGCAGTGTGCACTTTTTTTATTCTTTAGTGGACGATTATAAATGTTTGTTGTTTACTCTGCTAGCTGTTTTTAATGATTTGAATAATAAATTGTTATCAGCAAGTTGCTTTGCTTGCAAAAGAATAACATCTTTATATTTCTGTTGTCATAAAGGGGAAAAAAAGTCAAAACTATTTGGCGTCAAAATCTCAAGAAGACAGATCGGTTTGGAGTGACCTTTTGCTAGTTAGGCTAAAATTGTTATGGCAGTCAGTATAAAAGTTTAGTGTTATGAATGTTTAAAAATACAAAGTAAGCCTTTTAACTCATCAGTTACCATGAATTTGGACATGACTTTTTCAATATGACTTTGGATTTTGCTCTTTTAAGTGGATTATTTTCTTATCGGAATAAATCCAGACTAACGGTGTATCTTGCATTGGTGCAAGATTGCAGCAGTGCTTGAATTTTATGGTCTCAGTCTTAGGAAAGTATTACTTAGGGAGTGGACAGGATGTTTAGGGATGGTACTCAATAGATTGGAGCACCGCATGGAGGAGGGTTTTCACGAAAGACCTAGCTTTAGAGCTCTCTCGTCGGAGTATTATATATTCACATTATCCATTCAAGGCAAATAAAATAGAACATAAAGAAGCTGATTCTAACTCATCTCCTCTCAATGTGTGTATAAACTTGTGTGTGATTCCAGACTTCCTCTCCAGTGTGTGTGGCCGTCAGCGATCACCCAAACTGATGAGGATCGGCTGATAGGGCTACAATTAAGTTCCTTTTTTTCTTTTTTTGCTAAGGTAAGGGACTCACTACTTTACACTCAGCTGATCACGTCTCTATTTTGCAGTTGCCTATGTGATTATCATAAATTGTTGGATAGGGCTTTCTTATGCTACTAAGGTTGTCACAACTTTTTACATTTCATTGCTTTTCAGTATCATGTACAGTACAACAGTATCATCTCTGATATGTTATAGGTCAATAGTATTGAACAGTACCCAAGGCATGGCCAGAAAAGTTTAATTACAATTCAAAAGACAGGTGTGTTGGAGTGGAATGTAACAATTGTTGCTAGCAAATTCCTTTAGACTTTCTAATCTGCATGGACATTGGGAATGTCTCAGTTCTGAAAAATCTGAAGGTGTAGTTTCAGTTTCAGATCATGAAATGCAAAAAAGATCCATTATTTGGTGCGTAGGACTCCAATTTTTGCCATGGTATTGAAGGATACCAGTATCATTTTATTTTTACTAGTGTTATATAAAGACTGATGTTACATATACAAGAAAATAGAAACATGTCAGATTTGAGTGTGTAATTTTTTAACAAAACAGTAAACAGACATCCCTCTCATTTTCTAAAGATGCATTTTTATTGGTTCCCAGAAACACATTTTAGATTTTTATAAATTATTTAATTGCTGATATCAATACGAACTTATAATCAACTTTTTCAGAGTAAAGGGCATCAAGTCTCCTGTTCTATAATTGACCTGTTCATTTTAATGTGACTGTCAGTTTATTTTAGAAACAAGAAAAACAATTTTTTTTTTCTACAGTAAATGCTAGATGTAGTCTTTCTTGAATAAAGACATTCAATCATAAAAAATTAAAGTTACTTCTTTGAATTACATGTGCTTTAAATGTAAAATTTGCTACAGTTGTAGCAAAGCCAAGCTTTATATGCCTTTTTTGAGAGCTACCAACAGTACTGTAACAACAGGGAGAGCTCTGCAGTGCACTATACATAAACATTTACTTTTATGGAGCATATCATTTTGAATTAAAATCAGTTCTCCTAACTAAGCAACATGTTTTCAGACGATTCTTACACATTTCTTGAAATAAAGCAAAAATCATGTTCTTCTCCAGCTTCAAAATTAAACTAGCTGTACTTCAGACCTGAAACATCACTCAGTAGAACATAGGTTAAAGAGATGAGGCAGAAATATTAGCATCTGCCAATACCAAATCATGCCAGTAATATCATGCACTCCTAATTCATTTAGTTCCCTCAGTTCCCTTCATGTAGTGTGATTGAATATGTTTTCATTTAAGGGTTTTGGGACAACTCTTCGTGGTAGTTTAATAGTGAGGATAAATTTTGTTTGTTGGGTTGCAGGTGAGGTGTATGTTATCATACAGACTTTATTGGACTTTTTGTGATTTACAAATAACTTTTTGTGAAATGTAATATCTTTAAAATATCCCCACATAAAGAGATTAAAGTGCATATCTATGCTGGTGAGGCTTTTATCAAGGATTAGTGTTTCATACATGAAACTAAAAAAGAAGGAAAAACTGAAAAACTTTAACCAAGAATGTCAACCCCAGACTCTTCTAATTTGTAGTACTGGGCTGAATGGGGAAATTACTCATCAAGATGTGTAACAATCTGCAGTGCATGCCTCTGGAAAGTCTCCTTTTAAGTGAAGTATGACAATGAGCAGTTTTGTGTTTACAACAATTACACTGTAGAAGAGCCTCACATTCATAGATTATTATTTGTCAAATCAACTGTTTGCTCACAGTATGGTGAACTGCTTTTTTTTTCCAGAAGAAAACACCAAGGCCGGTCACTTGTTTTGATAGTGATGTGTTGGATGCTATTTCCAGAGTTTTTCTGTATTAACAATTGTTTTTTTTATTGCACAGACTGCTTTCTGACCTACGCAGCCTGATATTCTGTATCGATTGTGGAGTGGCAATCTATTTAAAACACTGATACATAGGAGCAGTGTGTCATAAAGGGTGTGCATATGAAAGGAAAAGAAATGAAACATTTTTAATTCAAATACTAGTAGCTAATCCTGCAGATATTACTAAACTAAGTCTAAAGACACAGAAGACCAAGGTCAGTTTTGCTCAAGGTTCTTAATGATTCATTCATTTGCTTCTGCCATTCATTGATACCAGAAAACAGCAAGAAAAAAAGAACTGTTAAAGCTGCCTAAACTGTCCCTGTTTTCTGTCAAACTGAAAGCCGGTTGTGTCTAAAGCAGTGGTTCTTAACTGGTCCAGCCTCGGGACCCACCACAGGTTCTACAATAACAGATCATGACATAAATTTCTGATGTATTTGTCAATCGTTTGGATTTATTTAATAAAACATGGTGCTGTTTGGATCCTATATGAAACTGTGACAGAACAAAACGACTGATGAAAATAAGACATACATTAGAATGAATACAGAATAAAAAATCCTAGAGAGCATTCTAAAAGATTCCTGAACATTCCTGGGAAAATCTCAGTTAAATCCTAAAAACTTTATTCAAAAATGTCCTCATGCTTCCCTTGAAAATTCCTGAAATATTTTTGAAGAAGATTGCTGAGAGTTTCTGAAAAAAGAAGTCCTTAAAGTCTCTTGTTCCTTGTGGAAATTTTCTTAAAATGAAGAGGATACATCCCTAAGGACCCCAAAAAAATATTTGGCAAAACTCCTTAACCTTTTTGGGAAAATTACTTACCTTTCCTTAAAAATCCCCCTGAGTTTGGGTAAATTCAAATGAAAATTCCTGAATACTTCGCGGAAAAAAATTTAATTTTTAAACAATGGAACTTAAGCACTTATAAGACCCCTAGACAAACTTGCCACCCACTTTTGGGTCCTGACACACCAGTTGAGAACCACTGGTCTAAAGATTATCATCCAAGTTGAAATAGAAGAGAAGAAAAGGCACGTTATCCATCTATTTGTCATTCTCTAAAACTTCACGGAAAATCTTGAGATGAGGTCCAGAAATGATGATGCCATTTTTACAGTTCATTTGTGTTTTAAATAACTGCAGGATTAATCAGAATTTATGCTTAATGTTTTTGGTAAACCACTATTTCTTTTCTTCCTTCCCAGCTTTTGTCAGTTGAACGTGAATTTTGTTGATCACAAACAGTTCATTTTGAAAGTGAAAGTAAAGACACCTATGTTGTGCATAACTGTCTTTTATTATCGGGACACTTAGCAACCACTGGAAAATGTTTTCATAATACTGGTCATAAATCAAATTGTTTTATGCTTTTTGGAAATTTCATTGAACAGTAATAAATGCAACATTGAGCTTGTGTTAATATAAGGCCAAACAACAGTGATGTGTCCATAACTTTGTGTTTGGCTTCATATCAAGGTAAAAATACACAAACAATTAAATACCAACAGAACAGAATCATTACCCCCCCCCCCCCCCCCCCATGAAAATTATATTTCTTTAAAGTATTTCCAAAGTGCTGTTAAACAGAGAAAGGAATTTTTAACACAGCTTTTTCAAACATCCTAGAATTATTTTGGATGCTTTTATTTTTAACTTTCACAGAGAAACAAAAGTATTCGTCCAAAAACTACCATGGCCAAAATTATTTGACCACTTTAGAATGGACCTTTTTTGTTGTTCCAACCACTGTTGTGCAATGATGTGTTTTACTGAGGGTTATGTTCTTATTAACGCAGTGTAAAAACTTCAGTAAGGGTTTGAGCTGTCATTTGAGAAAGCATCATGGTTTAAAACTAAAGAAATCAGTTTAGACTTGAGAAAAAGAATTGTTGATGCACACAAAAGCAGTAGGCGGCTATAAAAAGTTATCACAGCGTTTCCAAGAGTCAAGAACTGGAGTGAGAATTATCATGAAGAAATTCAAAGAGAGCCACACAGTCCAGAGCAAGCCTGGCAGAGGTAGGAAGAGTAAGATTTCAAAGACTCTGTAAAGAAAACTAGTGAGAGATGTGTCTACAGACCCCAGTACAGCTGAAAGACACTAGAGAATGATTTAGCCAAGTCTGGAATTGTAGTCCCAAAGAAGACCATCACTATAGCCCTGCACAGGAATGGACTGAGAGGTTTACTAAGGACAACCTTAGACCGAAGTATACTAAGGACAACCTGGAGAAGGATTATGAATACTGAAA